>NW_008795259.1:4029737-4195360 GCF_000699145.1 Aptenodytes forsteri | reverse complement strand
TTTTCCCCCCCCCCCCCCCAATGGTACTTTGAAGTGCTGTGACAGCTTGAGAGCATCTATAAATTGCCACAAACAGCCCTCATACCGCGTTAGCTAATTGCTTGCTCTTTGACTTATTAGGAGTCACTGAGTTAAATAATTTGTCACATGTGTGGCTCATAATAAATAATGTGACTAGCCGGTTTGTGAGCTGTTTTGGTGATATATAGTGCCCCTTTTGAATGTTGTCACAAGCAGCTAACAAATATGACCCCATGATTGTCAGATCTTTGTGAAAATAATAAGGCCTGACAGGGCTGTAGGTTAAAGAGAGGAAAAAAAAAAAGGCACGTCCCAAGGTATAATGAAAATTGCATTAATTTCTTCTTCAGCTTTTTAATAAAACACGATTAGAATTTTATTTTTGAGTAGCTAATTAAAAGTGAGTATAATTTTATAGTAGAATATTTCAATTTATGTAGGAATAGCTGTGAAAGAAAAAAAGAGATAATTGTTTCCTAGTTACTGAAAATATCCTGCATCCTCTGATGAAGTCTGAAGTGAGTATCCTCTCTGCAAACTATGAGTAGCTTCTGAAATATGGTTGTGGGTTGTTTTTTTTTTTTTAATAAATGTGATCACTTTCTCTACAGTTTATCTAGATATGTAGGGCATATTTTTTCTGAGCCTCAGTCTTGGTTCTGGTTGTGCGTTTCACGTGGCATGTTTCTATACACATGCCTGTTGGGAGCTGGGCTACTTAATTTATAAGCACAAATGTGGTTCTGTTGTAAGTGGTTGTGTACATGTAATGTTAGAGATGCCTTTAGAAAGAATGTGGTAGAACAGTGACGTGTATATATATTAATACGTTCTTGGCTTCTTCAGTTAAATAGGAGTCTTGTCTGATTTCTACGTGGGAGGAGAGTCCCCAGCGTTTTGCCAAAAAAGCAAATGTGGTTTCTCTCACAGCTAAAGGGTGATTTCTTCCCAAGAGACAGGACTTGTCTTGCACATTTGACTCCTGTTGTAGACTGGATCACTGGGCTATAAAATCTTCTTTTCCCACAATCGTGCTAAACGAAGAGTGATGAGTGGTGTTTAATAAACCTTACCAGTCCCTTACAAGCCTGTTCCTGCAGTGACCCTTGCTATTGCATTCCTCTTATTTGAACTTTGAGGTGCTCATGCTGTTAAACTGGTTCCCAGCTTGGCAATCACTTTGTTTTCGGTCATATTAATTCAGCAGAGCCCACTGTAGTTGCTTCACGTGAGACGTGACTCCCCTTCGGCTGTCTCTGCTGAACGTCCCAGTAGTCCCCATGGCTCTTTCTAAATGTGTTGTGCTTTTCCCCAAAGCCAATCAGCAAAAGACTTCCAAGCCAGGGGCTTGCCTACAGTTCTTTATCCTCTTGCATCTTCCACCATGTAGGTGTTTTCTGGACGGTTGGGTGAGGAGAAGTTACTCTGATGTGTTGTTTCATCAAAAGGGAAAGCTGTTGATGGATTGTGCGTATCAGTTTTGACAAGGATAAGAACTGTGGTCAATATACAAAAGAGGCCAATGCTCACCAGCCTCAGGCTTAATTAATGAGCTGATGTTTGCGCTACTCGCTGCAGGTCACAGAGAGAGAGGTTCAAGCCTCTAGTCTCAATCAAATGTCACAGGGACTTGCGCCTCTGTCTTTGGCATTCCCGAGGAGGCCACTGAGCCCCCTGAGCTGCTGGCTATTTCACTGCGCCTTTTATCTGTTTCCCATGGAAAACTGGGAAAGGTGTTTTGTTTGTTGTGATGCACAAGGGCTTGAAGAATTAATCTGAAAATCTTTTGTGGCATCCTTTCCACTAGCCCAGGATTTTATCTAATTTTTGAGGGCTTTGGGAGCTTAGTGTTATTTTGAGATAAGGCTCCAGGGAGCCCTGATGACAACTAATGGGTACTTACTTTCCAGTGACCGCTTTACTTGTGTTTTTACTTTGGGCCTTACAGTGTTTTAACGAGAGATACGTGACTTCTTCTCATTAAAGACGATTCCCGTCAACAAAGAAACTGAGGCTGCGTTTCTGATTTTGAACTGAGGGGAATAATGAAAATAGCTTTCTCCTCATTGTTAATGGACTCATTATATAGGAGTGAAGTGCTGGGACCCGTGAAGTCAATGAGGTCAAAACTTCTTCCCATGTGGCCTGGGTTTATTTAAGGCTTTGCTTTTATTTTATCTTCTTTTTAGTTTGGCAAAAAGCCCACTTACAGGCATTCCAAACTTGCTTATATTTATGAAAGAATTTTCCATAATTTCATTAGCTGAGCAAGTAAACAAATATAACCATGGTGAATATTCTAGCTGGTTCACCTTTGCAAAGCAATTTGTCCAAATCCTGTAATTTTGACCGAAATCTGGTCCATCCTTCTTTCATAGACTTTTGTGAGATCTGTGGTAACATCTGGTTTTAAATGAGAGAGACATTTTTAACCAAACCCTAGCATTTCCAGCTTTTTTGATTTTTCTCATTAGTTAGGAGAGTGTGTGCTTTTTTTGTTTTTCTTAAAACCTCAGCACTGGAGTCAAATGATTTCATGAAAATCCCAGTTCCCATTTGGAAGAAGAAAAGAGAGGGGAGGATTATGGCACTCAGGGTTATAGAGCGAAACCTGAAAGCACAAGAACAAGAAGAAAAGCAAAAAAAACCCCATAACGTATGTTAATTTTTTCAATGAACAGGGTGGGGTAGGGAAGCTTAAAGCATGGATTTTTCCATCAGAATATTATCTTAATAGTTTATTTGCTAACTTCTAAACTTCTAGAAACTTTTAGCTTATTAGAAAATGACTGATGTTTATCAGTTACTACAAGTCTGCTGCTTTCTATGTGGCCCCTATTTTTCCCCCCTCTCAATTTAATATATCTGCATGCTTACATATTATCACTGGGATAACAGGCAATAAAAATGCCAGAAAGTCTAAAGGAGTGAAACAGAGAAGTCACAAACAGCTCCCAGCTGCTATAGGCTTGACTTGTTCGTGTGTTTGGAGTTTTTAGTTTGGTTGGGTTTTCTCCCCACTTAAGACTGCACTTTTACCTCACTACAGTTTGGATGGCTGCAGTAATTAAATGCCTGTTCAAATTACCTCTCTTGTGTGAAGAGTGATTTCTCTGTTTAAACCTCAGGATTCTGCTTAATCCAGTGTAGCTGACTGCAGATGAGGCAAGATAGGAGGCAGTTGCCCAGGGTGGAGAAGAGGAGTATACCTATTAATCCAGAGATCTCTATTTGCTTTAATGTTTTCTGTCATATTTGATAGCTTAACAGGACTAGGTTAGTCCCTTCCTGCCTTCTCTGACCTGGAAAACAGTACCAAGTGCATTCGTGGGGAATTTGGCATGGGGCTGATTTCAGTGTCCTTTTGTGCTGTGCCTCGTTGTGTTCCCTTTATAATTAAATCTCAGTAGTTTGATAGGTAGAGACATTTTTATGGTATTCAGTTAATTAATAATAAATAATATGTTCCGGTTCTGAACTACATATTCTACAACTGAATTTTTTGAATTTACACAAGGCTTATAAATTCAACAGTGACTGGTTGCCAGTCACATATCCTACCTTAAGATACATGTATGTGTAGATTTCATCTGTATGCCTTTAACAAAATACTTAAAAATTTAATCTGTTATGCTGCTAAAAATAAAATCTCTTTGAGGCTGAAAAATTAAAATTAAAGATACTCTTCAATAAGAAAGGTCAGATTTGGCATTCAAGTGTATCCAAAAGTCAGGACCTTTGGAGACCTTTTCATGAGCTTTTCCTATTTACATCTGCCTCTAATGTACACGCCTAGCGCTATGATGTGCTCTAGTGACAAGCTCACTAGAACTCATTCTTTATTTAGGCTTTATATTTTTGCAGTCCTATTACTACAACAGACAAAAAACCCAGAAAAAAAACAGATCCTCCCTCTAATTCCATGCAAATTACTTATCTTAGACACAATTTTTGTTACATGGATAATACAGGCTAACGGTATACATCACTGAAGGATAACAATATTACTTCAGTTGTGCCCTTAAGTTAAAAAAGATAGTACAAGGGACGGCTAACAAGTTTCATTTTTGCTAAAATAAGTGAAATGTCTTTGCTATTCTGTTTCGAAGTGGAAGCATAGTACACTATTCCTCTACAGTTCTGTTTTCTGCAAAGATGCACGTTGCTGCTTGACCAGAATGATATTTGAATAGCTGGATTATTCTAGATCATGTGCTTTAACAAAGACGGTGGATTAACTTTGAAGTTGTTCTGCTTTGAGCAGGGTGCTGGACCAGATGACCTCAAGAGGTCCCTTCTAACCCAGCCTGTGATTCTGTGCAATAAAACCTTGATTTGAGACTTGGATCTGCAGCACCTTTTCTTTGTGTCTAGTTACTGATGTTCTCTGCAGTTCTAGGGGCATTGTGAAAGCCAAGAATGGGTCAGGACTTTTGTGATACGCAATTCCTTTCTGTTTGCCTCCCTGTGCCCACTGCATTGTGGAAGTGTTGGAAGGAAGCTTGTAACTTCCAAAATTTGGAACATGAAGTAATTCTGCTGTTTGGATTTTAATGTGTGATTTTGTGGCTTTTATTTAATGATTTTTATTCCTACATTTATTTTTATGGCCCTGAGAAGGACCACTATACTCAGTTGTGCACACACTACTACTAAGGTGTATCTACTTCACATGCGTGCAAAGTGTATGCCACGGCCATCTGGGGTGCATTGTCTTAAAACTGAGAACAGTTCTTCTGTTTCTCTGAGAAAGGGAGCAGGATGACTGGTCAGAAATCTGTGCCGTTGCACACAGGAGTCAGTTTGGGAACTTACAGTAATGCTTTGGCAAACTTGTTCTTTTTGAACATGTGCACTCACACGAGCTGTCTTCTCTCCGAGTTGTTTAACATGCCATCTGGAAAATGCTAGACAAAGCAAGATGTATACTGCTTCTGCGAGAGGCACTGCAGTCTGTTCAGCATCAGCAGGTATATCCAAAGATAGTTAAAAAACAAACTTGGAAGACCTTTGCTACATGTGAATTGTCCTGACCCTTTCCTGTTCTGCTAGCTGGTGAGTGGGCTGAGAGCACGTTGCTGGAGATTGCTCTTCATCCCGTGCAGGGCTTGCCCTGCTCCCCATTCAGGTGTACAGAGCTTTCTGCCCTTACTAAATGGGAGCAAAGTCAAGTCATGCAGTGGGTAGAGGCTTCAAAAAAATCAGTACTGGCTCAACCCTCCTCCTTAAAAGAGACTGAGAGTGTTACCAATGCAAAATAGAGTCCAGCACAGAGCAGGGGTTAAACAGGCTGATAATTCAGTCCACTGAAGTATATTCTTTCAGTCTTGCGTAAGAACTATTGATTTAACCTTAAGAACATCATTAGCTGCTGTTCTGATTTGGAGCTACGAATAATACAACCACCTAAAATATATTTCAAGGATGTGTTCCTTAGCAGCAGTTTAGTTCCAGCGTGGCAAGCATACTAGTTTACCGGCTTTGTAGGTTTAACTGAGTACAATAACATCCCAAATGACACAATTAAAAAAACTTTTACTATTCAGATGCTTCTGATTATAAACCTATGAACTTTATAAGAAGCAGAGTTAATTGAATTGTATTTGATTACTTCAAATAACTGAAACTATAGAATTAGCATAATTGGTGTGAATTCAGCAGCCAGCCATGATTCAGCTATTATCATGGCCCTTTATGACTGTAAAGATGTTGCTTCCAACCTCCATGGTACACTGCACAGAGAGTCTGTAGACAGGAAAACAGATCTTTTTCAAAAGAGCCTTATGAGAGGTACACGTAGAGCTTCCTTTAAAATGCAACAGGATGTGAGTAGAGTATCTCCATTCCCCTATGCATTTTAAAAAAATAAAGAGAAATTAGATGAGATTCGTTATGTTACATCTATTTATTAACCTGGTCAAACATGACATTTTTAAACTGGGCATTTGTTAAGGAAAAGACAGTCTGTCTCAGTCATTGTGAAAATACTCCTTTGGCGACACATCCTGCTAAGTTCTCATATTATCCTCTTATTATCGCAATGGATCTGGCCTTTTTATTTTGTGTATATTTTTACATATGGAAAACTTATGAAAGAGTTCTTCACTTATTTGTGTGTATATGTGTGTACATATATATAATTTCTGTGTGTATATACATACGAAGAATATTTTTGTGTGTAGCTAGGTATATAACAGTATATACATATTATCTATATATATATGTACCCACATATAAATAAAACGTTTTGGAGCACTTCAGCCTAATACATTTTATTACAGGTTCAGCAAGTCTAAATCATGCAAACATCATCACATATGCCTTCTATTGAGCTTGCTGCTGAATAGCAATGAACCATCCCCCCCCCCCCCCCCAGCCATAATTATGAGCCATACAAATAAATAGGGACCTGTCTCCAAATTTTCTTCAGTAATTCTTCCGACTGACCTACTGTTAGCATCTTTTACCAATGTATGTGATGTAATTTATAGCATGGCCTAAATGTGACATGGCTTAGGCTTTTTAAAATTGTACATTTCAGTACCCTTAAGTAGCCCAATACAGTAAAATTTTTGTTCCTTACAGAATGCATGCGTGTGTACAGTATATATTTATCTGGTCTGGAATAAGCATTAATCTTTAATTACTGAATAAACATATTAAACAGGTGTGGAATAACTGAACTTTCAACTGTGCAATGTTTATCTAGTAGCGCAGTGGATACCTTGGCTCTGCAGTTTGAAAGGTTTCACCTCGCCGTGCCCAGGGTTGAGTGAAGGAGGGAAGGTTGGGAGGGCGGGCACACAAATGCCCCAAATCCCACATAAATCAGAAATTTCCAGTTATAAATTATGCACCATCATAACATCCCGTTAGTGCGGTTGGCGAGCCAGGGCTGGAGCATGGGGTAGTTTATGGCGGAAAAATGGCTTTTCAATGGATAGCACACCCTCGGACTCCTTCTCCTCTTAGGCTCTGTGTGCTGGGCTTGTGGTGTGAGGAGATATAAAGCAGCATTTTTCTAGCTGCCTGGTGGAACAATGAGGGCTCTGTTAGCAGGAGCCCAAACTTCTGTAGCCCCTGCCTCACAAGGTTGGAATGACTGCTTAAACCCAGGTTCAAAGCCCTTGGCCTCCAAGTGCTTTAATTTAGCACTATTTTTGCTGCGCTAGCCTCTGTTTTTTCTGCTTAAACCATCTAAGGTCTCCTTGTTTTGAAGGGTACTAAGCAGCTCCTTTTTATAATTAGATTAAAGATAATCAAATGAAGACTTGGATATTTTTTAATGTCATTTAATCTTTTTTATTTTTCTTTTTTTTTAACTTTTGCAAAATTGCTTTTTATCACTGTTGCCTAGCTTCTTGTAAATTTACACCTCTTTTTTTGCTTCACTGTATTTCAAGCTTCTGGTTTTCTGGTTTAAAAAAAAAATATCGTTTGACAGGTATTTTTCAGCATTTTTATTTGATGCCATAAAATAAACCTTTACCAGGTGTTTTTGGGTACGATTCACAACACTTTCATTCTTTCACTGTCAGTTTTCCCAAAGCTGACTGGTGTGAAAATAAAAGAGAATGCAAAAAGAAGCATGCAAAAAGTGAAAAAAGGATACAAATGAAGTGGAAAAAACCACAGATATGGAGTAAGGGGGTAAGGAGCAGCGCAGAACTGCAGCTAAAAGAGGGCTGTGCATTAATAAAAGTAACAAGTAAGTGCTGGCACAATTTGCTTCTAGTTTTAAAACGTAAAAACACAATCCCAAATGTAGGCATTATTCAGATAATAATCACTCAAAAGTTTGTTAAAACCACTGCTTAGTACTAAAGCTGTGAAAAAGCGTGTAACAGCTGATCTCAAGTTTCTAGAAGAAAAATTGTTTCAAACTTAGCTTTTCCCATTCCTCCATAATGCACAATTAATACAAACGTATTTGAAATAGGAGCAAAAAAATCTTATCTGGTCCCAAAACAATCATGTTAGAAACCAAAGAAATTGTACGTGAACAACCACATTTAAAAAAAGAGGTAGGGTGAACGAAAGATCATCTGAATTTACAGTATATAGAATATCACTGTGCTCTTTGTCTAGTCAAAAAACATCGTGCTGGAAAAGACAACAGGAGATTCACTACCTGGGTCTTGACAGGAATCTCTTTTACAGACATCAGAGCGGAGGCCAAGGTGGAGATCAAATTTCCAATTTGTTAGACTAGTGGGTATCCGAGGGGTACTGGCTGATAAGTCTTTTTCTCATTTTAAAGGTGGTGCTAAAAGTCCTAAGGTTTGCCCTTCTCCTTTTTTCATAGTAAGATCATCACCAGGGTTTTTTCTGTTTCTTGACTTTCACTTGTTTGGGTAGATTTTGTATGATTATGATTGTGTAACGTGCTGTGATGTTTAGTTGTTTTAGATTTTTTTTTTTTCTCCTCTCTTTACACTTGTCTTGTGTGTTGTAAAAAGATTGAAATCATAGAATCGTAGAATATCTCAAGTTGGAAGGGACCCATACGGATCATCGAGTCCAACTCCCGTGAGTTTTTAGAAGCAGACACCTTCAGAGCTGGGATGTACTAGGTGTTGTAAAAATAGGATACTGAAGAGTTTTAAGTGTCCGTAATTCTGTGCTCACGAACAGGCCCCGTAACTCCAGTGGGACTATGGGTGAAAATGCCTGATGGAGATTTGCAGGGCCAGATCCTGCAAATCTGTATGGTTTATTCTGAGTGCATCACAGAATATTGAGTTTATTGTTTGTGTACAACATTGGATATGTTTTCCTTTTTTTGCTCTGAAGTCATGTTAATTTTTTTCGCACAAGGCACCTAGTACCAAGTTTCACTTCACACGGATGCACGTGTCTCTTGACCATGATTGTGATTTCATGAGGCTCTCTGTGGTGCAGAATGTAGCTGTTAAAAAAGAAATTTACATGATTCCCGCCACAACTAAGTGTACTACAATCCATCTTTAATTTTTTTATAACTATGAAAAAATACTCTGAATATGGGTTATAATCATCAACACTTACTCATTTGTAAATTATTTTCAAATAGTAATTTGGAATACACGTACCTTTAAAAAACACAAGTAAGGACAAAGCTCGCTCAGTGTGGTGATATGATTTCATTTTGGTTTTTGAGTTCCAAGTGGAGCACATTTTTCTTACAAGATTTGACTATTCCAAATGGATTTTTTTAAATCACATTTTAAAGCTCTGAAAGGTATCTTTTTTCTTTTGAAGACTCATCAGAATGTTGGACTCCTCCAAATATGACTCCAAATATTCAGATGGTTTCATTATTGACTAGGATATTCTTGTGATCAAAAAAATGGAAGAGACATGGCAACATTTGGTCTGTGTTTTCAGACCTAAATATATCTCCTTAAAAACAAAAAGCCTGCAATGATCATTTAAAATACCTGGTTGCAAAACCAGTTATCACAGTCTACTTCTTTGAGATTTAGAAAAGGTGAACTGTATTTTGACCAGTAATTTCATAAAGAAAGCGTCAAATTAAAGACATGAACTGATGTTGAAGGAGCTTGCCCATCACAGTAGTCGTTTGTGTGACTGGAGGTTGCAGTCACAGTTCTTATTGCAAAAGAGCCCATCAGATTTTAATAGTGGATGTGTGCGCTTACGATACTGTGTTTTATACTGATAAATATATCAAAAAATGGGAGTGGGAAATGAGCAATTATTAGAATTAGAAGAAAAGAGAGATTATTTCCCTGAATTACTCTGAGACATGCAGTAGAAATGGCTGGATGCTGGAAACAGGGGTAGGAATACAGTTTGCTAGCCCATAAAGCTACTATGTATTTTTGCAAATCAAAATAACGGCAATTCAGACGTATCTTAACATATTCTAAAATTCCAGAAAACTTATACAACTGTGACTTGAGGGAAAAATAAAGTGAATGTTATCTTAAAAGATGTGTTAAGTATTCCTGATTTCTGAGATCACAAGGAATCTTTAGCCAGCTGGAGCCTTCAGGTTATTCAATGATTCTAAGTAGAAATATAGATGACTAATGAAATAAATAGTTGTCTTCCTCTTAATTTTTCATTTATAGGGCCAACAGTTCTTACATTTCCTGAGGCACTCTGCATATATTATTGAGGTAGTATGTTAAAATGATCTCGCCTCATTTATCCTCCCCCACAAAATAGTTGAGATGTAACTTTCCAAAGAAAACATCTGAAACATTTAATTTTACCTGTCACTTTTTTTCGTTTTCCCTGTTAAGAGTAAAACATTGGGCTGTACATTTCTAACGGAGGGTTTTCATGTGAAGGTTAGAATAAACAAAAGTATGATTTAACATTCAGAGACCAGAAAATGACTAATGGGCAACTCTAATTCATTTTCCAGGTTCTAGGTACACATAGTTGAAAGCTATAAGGGTAACAAAGGTTATCAAGACCTAGAGATAAGAATTAGAAGCTGTTAAGTTTAGTGTCTAAAATCAGAGTTTCCTCATTTTTCTTTCTACTATGTGAAGTAGTAATTCCTTGGATTTACACTATTCACACTGTCAAGTTAATACTATATTGTGTTTTATCTTACTCAAGGAATAGATATTTATTTTAATTAACTTGGTTCATCTAGGAGTATTTTGTATTGTTATCCATCTAGATACTGTGCATGCATGCTTGCATTATTTTGCAGAACTGTGTTTGAATATCTTCTCTATCATCTTGATGAATTGTAAAATTTAGGGTAGGCCTTTTTTTGCAGATGGTATTGGTTTAAAAGTTTTGTACTAGTCTCGCTAGCAAAATCTTTTCTGCTCAGAAACATTCAAATTGTAGGTAATGGTCTATCAGCCAGTATTATTGTCTACTAAAGCCACTGTGTTTTCGCTATCGGCAAATGCCACACTATCAGAATCTGTCCGACTCGACTTTTCTGTTTGAAACATTCACATTAGGCATAAACCCTCAACAGATTAACTTTTCTAATGTTATGCAAGCAGAAGTAGTAGATTGAGCTCTGCTAATTATACAGTAAGTTACTTTTACTGAGTCCCAGGAGAAACTGGAGTAGGTATTTTAAAGTAAAAGCTTTTATAACTAACTAGCTGTAGAAAAATGCTCTTGGATCAAGTTTTTGGAACAGAGAATTCCTAAATACATGCAACTACACACTACACATATGATACTACTTCTGTACAAATACTAAAAAATAATTATGCTAGGACATTTTGGTTGTTTTTCCTCTTGTAACTAGGCTCGAACTGAATGAGTTAGATTCAGTGTTTGTCAGACTGATTTCACTGATAAAATGGACTAAGCTTTAAAAAGCATTATGCAGGTCTAAAGTCTATACTGAAATTGCTTGGCATATCTCTTCCCATTACTTTTTGCTCATGGTTATTGTATATAGTGAAGGAGCCGCTGAACTAAGAATTTATTTTTTCTCTCTCTAACAAATTATAGTCATAGCAATACTGTTGTATAACCTGGAGCTTGTTTAATGAATGGATGTACTTTCAACCATCAGATGGACTACTGTTTTCACTGGTTTGACTTACAGAGAATGAGTATTCTGTAGGATTGCCACTCTTTCATCTTGTCTTCACTGCCTTCCTCCTCATCAATTATTTTGTGAAGTCCTGATCCAGCTCCTACTGAAATCAGTTGGAAATAGTCTGCTGTATATGGAAAATTTTCTGCTGCATCTTGTCTAAGGTCAGATCGGTTTAATGTTTCCAAATGTAACTACATTTTTATCCTCTGTAGAGAAATCCTGCTTCTAGGAACAGGTAGGCAGAGGAAGATAGTTTGGAAAAATACCTTGTGCTTCATTGTGCTCATGCACCTGCAAGTACATGGCAAAAGGAGCCTGCCCCATGCCTGGCTGAGCATAGGGAACACATCTTCAGCAAAATAGGCCTCTTGTACGTTCCTGCCCTCTATCCCCATTTGTCTATCTTGTTTAAGTTGGATTTGGGGGGTAGTTTTATTGTGGAGATGGCAGGATCGATCCCCACCAGAACCGCACGGTCCTCGCTAAGATCTTCCTTTGTTGTTCTGTCTTAGCAGTGACATGCAGGGGTGGCCTAACACCAGGGAGACAGGTGAGAGCAATAGCAATCAAACCAGAAACAGCCTGGGCTATTCATTACTGCTCATTACATTCAGTACTAACAAAGTGAGACTATTTATTTGTTATGCATTGGAAAATAGAAAAAATGCCCGTTACTTTCTAAAGGACCTTGTAACTTTCTCCTGCACACTGCTTTCACACTCTGCCTGAATAAGCTGGGGGATAGCCAGTGAAATCCCCAAATTATAACAAGTTGCAACACGCAAGAGCTATATACAACATGTAAGAAATTTCCATAAATGATTTTTTTTTTATTAGCTACTGCTTGAGCACATTACAGAATTCTCACGCATTCGTGTGCCTGACAGTAGTCCATTGGAAAATGGAAAAAATGCCCGTTACTTTCTAAAGGACCTTGTAACTTTCTCCTGCACACTGCTTTCACACTCTGCCTGAATAAGCTGGGGGATAGCCAGTGAAATCCCCAAATTATAACAAGTTGCAACACGCAAGAGCTATTTACAACATGTAAGAAATTTCCATAAATGATTTTTTTTTTATTAGCTACTGCTTGAGCACATTACAGAGTTCTCACGCATTCGTGTGCCTGCACAGTAGTCCTCAGCAGGGGTTTCGCTGGCTGGGGAGTATTGCCCTTCATGCCTAAATTTTGTCCAATGTCTTCTAACCCCAATTTGATTTCTAATCATTGTAAAATTCCAACAGCTGCAAAAGACATGATGTTTTTTATTTGAGGAAGAATTTGCGTTATAAAACTAAACGAATTATTTTTGCCTTTGCAAACTTTATAGATTAGGTTAATTGTTTGTTTGGCCTTCTTACATAGTTGTTTACACTCCAGATCGATCTCCTTCCTCCACACATCATACAGGTACATTTACATCTATGTATAACACAGTAATGGTATAATATTAGAAGCAGTGCCTGTAATATTCTCCTTAGAGGGAACTGTGAGTCCTCAGCTTTGTCTTTTGCCTGAGCCTGGGCTGCATAAGCTCCCCCTCCACTGACCTGAATGCCTGCTTGCGGATTCAGATTTTCTGCGATAGACATAGTTCACCTGTAGGTAGGGCATGGCTGAGTATGAACCTGCTCTCATCTTTTTATTGTTGGTTTCTAGTTTGGGACAATGAGGATTTTGCATCATTTTTGTGTGTTGTATGGGGGTTTTGGTTTTAGTTCACGGAAATGATGACTACAGTTTGGGATAGCCGTGTCTTTTCTTCTGAGAGATGCTTTAAATCTAATTTAATGGACTGGTTTCTGTGTTTTTAGCTTTCCAAATGTGCAATTATCCCATCAGAACTCCACCAGAGTCAAGGCTAGTCAGAGAGCAACAATTTCATTTTAAGGGAGGGGAGAGGAGCTTTGGGACTTGCGTCCATTTTGATGCTGAACTCTTTCTCACACCCACTAGAAATTCCATCCTGAATATTTTCACTGAAACAGATACATTTCCATGAAATATTGCTCTTTAAAAGAAAAGGTATTCTAAACTAAATAAGTTTCCTCTATCTGTAGACTTTTATTAAGCAAAGACTATAGGCTGGAAATGGTTCCTGGACCATAGGAATACATTTTTGTATGACTACAGCGCTGAGCCTTGTGAGAGTGGGAACAAGGGAATCCATTTCCAGTGATGCTGATTCAGCTGAAACCCAGAACAAAGGAAGATGATCAGTATTCCCAAAAGCCATTCTCAGTAATACCTGAGGTCTGTGGTATGTTTGTTGCTATGTAAGCTTTGCTAATCTTAAAAATAAATAAATAAATACTAAATATTTCACAGAGCCTGTCATGGAATACTTACACTGTAAAGAATCAACACACTGAACTTTGCGGTTTGCATTACTAGCAGCTCTGAGCTAAACTATTTATTCACTATTAATGCTAATGCAAATGTTGCCCTCCTTATTTACCTGTAAACTGCTAATCAAGTCAGTGTGGATCTGAGAAGTATCCCTTTGCACTAGTGCCCCTTGGCTAATTTGATTGAAAGTCTGATCCTGCCTCAACCCCAGGCACTGAACATTACGGTAGCTGTTCCTGCCGCTTGTTTTCACATAGGCAAACTCATAGCCAAACTTGGAATAGTTGCACTTTTTTGCCTTCTTTTATTTTGTCAACCCTTCATTTCCTCTGATGTCATCGTGCAACGCTGTTTGCTTAGTGACAGGATGCCGTGTTGTGACTTAATGTTGCCTGGCTCCTTCACTTCTCTGCCAACAGCATGCTGTGGAGCAGATTTGGTCACCAACGGGACAGGGCAGCTGATTGACCCTGTACATGAAATCCAGGGAATTACTTTTAAAACAAATGTGTATATATTAGGGGAAGATTTTTATAGGCTTCTAATCCAATCAAGTTAAAGCACTAATAGTATATTTAAACTTGTTGACTTTTTTTAAAAAACACCTGGTTTTAATCAGGGTTCTTCTTGAATAAGGCAGCTATCTCTTTACAGTGAAAAATGGCTATACTATAATGTAGCAAAATAAAATGTTTCTTCTATGCTTTAACTGAAGTGCAGCAGTTGACCAGTGATCTAAAAAGCATCTCTTTTGAACCTAGGTAGAAGCTGGTTCGCTATATTTATCTTTGTGCTTTAGATGTGTCTTGAGAGCTTTGGAAATATATTCTATTAATTTTGTGCAAAAAATAAATAGCAAAAAATAATTATATTTTGTTAGTGGCCAAAACTAATACAGATTTTCAAACCATACTGGGGAGAGCATTTTCGCTTTGCTGCGCTGTTGATAGCAGTTATCTTGCTAATTTGTATTTAGTCTGCTGTTTTACTGAAGAGCCTGGTTTTCTTAAAGACATTTCAGCCTGACACAGTTTTTCCTTATTGCTCTGATTCCACGGATTTATTATTTATTCTCCAGCTTGAAATCCATTTTTAAGTAATTATTTCATTGATGGCCATTTATCCTAGCTGAGGCTTCAGGAGAAGCAGTTTCTGCCAGCAAAGCCTAAAATAGCCTTAAAGAGTTCGTGATGCTAAGTTTGGCGATGCAGTATCAATAGTCACTTGCGATTTCCTAGGTGAGGTCTGTGTCTAGATGTCAGAATGGATCATGTGAAACTATGTCGGTCAATTAATCACTGCCAATGAGCCATGGCGTGCCAAAGCTCCATTTCATAACAGCCTCCTTGTTAAGTTCACAAAATCCAAATCCGCAAGCCAGACCTCCTCCTTTAAGACCTCCAATACAGGCTACAGAAACATTTGCAGGAAAATACATTTACTGCAAGAAATAAATGTTGCAGGCTTATAGGGTTGATCGGGGGGGGGAGGAAAAATGTGGGATTTAGCTTGATAACTAGTTCAGTGGAATTGATTATGCTGGATAGTTCTAGAGAAAGGCTTCTAATGTGAATATAAAATAAATCCGTATTAAGCAGTACATATAGCATAATTCAAAATTAGTTGAAATCTGACCTTCATGTTTCATAGCAATGACTGCTATAAGGGAGAAAGTGTCATTCATGTTTAATACTTCTCCTGCCTTACCTGTTCCTTCATCCTGATCTTACCAGATGCAAAAACGCAGGGTAAGAGGGGTAGGGAAAGTCAAAACTGAATAGTAGCCTGACATACTACCAAAATAAATTAAATTCCTGTGACAAGTAAGTCATTGTTAGGGGGGGAGGGTGTGAGGGGGGAAGGGAGAGCGTCTTTTACTTCACTGGCCCATTTAGGAAGTTTGGTCACTGGTATGAAGCCATACAGCTGCACACAATATAAAGTAAGTTTAACAGCATATTTGGTGAGTTTATAACTTCCCCAGGGCATTTTAACATTAAAAATAGTGATTGTTAACCTGGTCCATCTGAACTTAAATATGAGCTTACTTTGCAAGAAATGAGGGGTAACGTCTCAAGTACTTTTCTTTGTGTTTTATTATTGCTTAAGGGCTTACATTGCTTTATAGCTGCATTTTGTCTGTTTTTGCATTTTGTACTCAACAGAGATATTCAAATCCACGGTCTCAGTAAGGATGGCAATCCCATCCCTGGATTAGAAATATGTTCTTTTATAGTTATGCACAGATATTAAAAAATAAACAGTATATGATAAAATCGCTGTTGTATATGACTTTGATGTTAGCATTAAGTCCATTACATGTGTGTTATCTCTCTGGTGACTAACGATTTTCACAAGCAGCAAAAACTCTTTTTAAAACATGTGTCTCAGCCTGCCAGCCAAAAAACCACCAACAAATATTGAAAGGCACATGAGAAATCATGCTGAAAAGAATTACCATTGCCTTATAGGATGAAGTAGATTACAGGATATTAAAATGAGGTCCCATTTAGAAAAGCATATTTCTGTATGTATGTCGGACTGTCTTTCAAGGCAAAATTCTGTTTTCAGATGACTATGCAACTGGAAACACCCAAGTTTTCAAAGCCATGAGTCAGAATCCAAAAAAATCATTATACTGGCTAAAGATGAGGAGATTTTAAAAATAACATCACTTAGGGGCTTCTTACTTCTTGCTGGTTCATAAGCCTTAAGGGTTCGTAGTGTCAGGCATTTTTCTGCAAATACAAAAGCTCAAAGATTATGTGTTTATCTTTGAAAACTGAGATTCTTGTGTACTTGTTCCTGGAATTGGGCTTTGGCTGAAAATGTAAGCCCCCCAAATATTGCAATTATTGCTAGAAATTGGCAGCGTTGTGGAGATGCAGGAACCAGCCTCACTCTTGTGTCACATTGCATGCTTCTGTGTAGTGCTGGCAGAAACGGTGCTTCTCCATCAGTGCTCCTCTCCTGAGATGGTCCTCGTCAATACTAAACAGCCACGGCGCACTGTATGGGTGGGTCCTGGTGCTCGCTGTTGGCAGGTACTCCTTCCATAGTGCAGTCACTGTTCAGATTTCGGTTTCCGTGCTTTACTATTTTGCCATGTTAAGGAGCAAATTCTTTAAAAAAAAAAAAAAAAAAATCTTTTTGGACTATGAATGAATTCTTTCCTCATGCTTCATAAGTTTCCTTTTCCCCTCTATCAGATGGAAGTGAAATCACACTGGGGTGACTTGCAGATGGGTTTGAGGGCCATTTAAACCTGCAAGGCTTCTGGAGCCACTGCTTGCTGTTTACAAGCCCTGTCTTCTGGTGCTCTTGTACGGTAGCCTGCTGTGTCACTACTTCTCGTGTTAAGCAATGCTAAGAGGACCTCCGCTCTTCAGACCACGATGGATCCTGGAGAGCCTGTGCTCTTTTTGCTGGATTAGCGTAGCTTCCATATGCAGGCACTGAGGGTGGAACTCACACCCCCGTGTAAAGCCTAATGAAAATAGTTTTGCCCAAGGCACCGGTGCAGGGCTGGGAGGGAGCAGAACACCCACTTGGAGGCATTGCTCAGGGCACGCCACAGCTGTTTCCACCCCCCTGCAGGGCCTACAACACCCTCTGCTGAAAAGTTCCTTGCCAGTTTGTCCCAAATTATTCACAAATTCCCTGGCTGGCTTTCTGCTACTACTGCAGCTGTCTTCAAGGGCATCTTTTCACCTCTTTCCCCTGGTGGGAGACCCTTGCCTGTTTTCTTAGCTTCTCACCCACTTTATAGTGCGGAAGGGGAGGGTGTCTTGTTTAGACCCTGTGGCCTCACCTTCCATGGGGACCTAACATGTAATTCTGACTGCTAAGCACTTAAGTGGTGCAATAGTAGCAGAGTTAACCCATCCACGCCCCTGTCTTGGAACTTGGTTGCAGTCCATCCTCAGTCTATCAAAACCCAGTAACAGTGATATTCCACACCTGCTGCATGAAAATCGTAGTCCCCAGCACTTATAAAGGCCTTAGAATAGCAATTATGAATTTTAGGGGGTATATAGATATATGTGTGCGTGTATATATAAACACACGTTATTGTGTGTAATTTATGTTTGCAGTTCAGAGCTGGTTTGAATGAATAGTATGTAATTTGTCATAGTAACAATCCTTGGCTTTGTTTTTTGACTGGCTGTTACCACAGAGCCAGAGGATTGGGATGTCATTTCCTAAAGCTGCCTGCTTAAAAAGAATATTCTATTCTATGTTCTATTCCATGTGGATGGTAAGAAAAGAAAAAATATTGTATTTGTATAATATTGTATATGCATATCAGCATCTTGACCCTGTACCAATAAAGATAACTATAGTCCTGCACTTCAGTTAAAGTAGGATCAAGTTTTGGATGAGACTGTGTGGCTTATAGCTTCTTTTCAGGGAAAGCTCTTGTAATGTTGCAAGCATGACAAATAATAATTCATCTAAAAAATGTTGCAATGTTGCTGGTGTACGGTAAGAATTATCACCTACCTAATTCCATTTGGTATAAACAAATTACTTATTGATTTAACTAATTTTTAATTGTTCTAATTATGTGGAATACCCAAGCAATTTGAACTTAACTATGTTTTCGTTTTTGTCTTTGTTTTCCTAATCTCTGGTAGCTGAGATGAACACTGCCAAAGCCTCGTATGTTCACAGAATCATAGAATACCAGGTTGGAAGGGACCTCAAGGATCATCTGGTCCAACCTTTCTTGGCAAAAAAACGGTCTAGACAAGATGGCACAGTACCCTGTCCAGCCGAATCTTAGAAGTGTCCAATGTTGGGGAATCCATCATTTCCCCGGGGAGATTATTCCAATGGCTGATTGTTCTCATTGTGAAAAATTTTCCTCTTGTGTCCAGTCGGAATCTCCCCAGGAGTAACTTGTACCCATTACCTCTCGTCTTTTTCATGTGACTCCTTGTAAAAAGGGAGTCTCCATCTTCTTTGTAGCCACCCTTTAAATACTGGAACATGGTGATAAGGTCTCCCCTAAGCTTTCTTTTCTCAAGGCTGAACAAACCCAGTTCTCTCAGCCTTTCCTCATATGGCAGGCTTCCCAGTCCTTTGATCATCTTTGTGCCCCTTCTCTGGACCCTCTCCAGCCTGTCCACATCTTTTTTTGCACAGCGGGGACCAAAACTGAACACAGTATTCCAGGTATGGCCTGACAAGCGCTGAGTAGAGTGGGATAATGACCTCTCTGTCTCTGCTAGTGATGCCTTTGTTGATGCAACCCAGCATCCTGTTGGTTTTCTTTGCCACAGCAGCACACTGTTCACTCATATTGAGCTTGTTCTCTACCAGGACCCCAGGTCCCTTTCCACAGCTGCTCACAGGTAGATCCCAGCCTCTGCTGCACTCCTGGATTATGTTTTCCCAGGTGCAAGACCTTACACTTGTCCTTGTTGAACTTCACAAGTTTCTTGTTAGCCCACTCTTCCAGCCTATTCAGATCTTCCCGCAGGGTGGCTCTCCCTTCCGAAGTGTCCACTTCCCCACTCAGTTTGGTTTCATCAGGGTACTCTTGATCCCATCATCCAGATCACTTATGAAGATATTAAAGTGTTGGGCCCCATATCGCTCCCTGGGGGACCCCACTTGTGACAGGTTGCCAGTTTGAACAGGAGCTGTGTACCACCACCCTCTGGGTGCAGCCTGACAGCCAGTTCCCCACCCACCACACCGACCACCTGACTAGACTGTAACGCATCAGTTTCTCTAGCAGGAGGCTGTGGGAAACCATATCGAAAGCCTTGGAGAAATCACTGAAGTAAGACCGATGGGCCTACAATTTCCTGGATCCTCCTTTAAGCCCTTCTTGTAGATGGGGGTGACATTAGCCTTCTTCTGGTCTTTTGTGAAGTCCCCCGATCTCCACAACTTCTCAAAGATTATGGAGAGCGGCCTCACAACCGCCTTAGCCAGCTCTCTTAACACCTGTGGGTGGATAATGTCAGGGCCCATCGATTTGTAGGGGTCAAGCTCCTGTAATAGTTCACATACCAACTCTTCCTTCACTGATAGTGGGTCTGTGTTTGCATCAACCTGGATTTTTGTTCCCAAGGCCTGGGACCCAACAGTGCTGGTAAAGACAGAGGTGAAGAAAGTGTTGTGAACCTGTGTCTTTTCAGCATTGTTGGTGACTAATTCACCTCTCCTGTTTAACAGCAGGCCAATATTTTCCTTCTGTTTCTGCTTGTTATTTACATACCCGATGAACCCTTTCTTGTAGTTTTTGACATCTCTGGCTAATTGCAATTCAAGCTGAGCTTTTGCTTGTCTCTTAACATATTTGGCCTAAACTGTGCAGAAGCTTAGACGCATACTGGTCTTAACTCTTGTGAGTAGTTCTGTTGGAATAACTGGGACCACCTTTCTCTTTTTCTTTTGAAATCTCAAAATGCAACAGAATTCTGTTTAGTAAATAAACAATTTAACCAGTGGATCTGAGGAAAACTTCTGGCCCGGGCAGAAGAGGAATGGGAATGCATTGAGCATTCAGATCAGCAACAGCCAGAGCAGTTTGTCCACCTGCACCCTCTGGCATATGTCCAAGATTTGCAGTATATGGGTGTATCTCAGCAGATCTAATATAATTTGTTCTTAATCTACAGACAGTGAGGTGGATAAAGACTAAATGCATATGATGCTTTTCAGTGGTCAGATAAAAGAAAAATATGCATGTGCACACAAGCACAAATGGCAGTGAACAGAATGGACTGGCAACTCATCAATAATATATTAGTGTCCATACATGAGGGAGAAAACTGCGAATCTGCCAAGAAAATAAATGTGAATTTCAAGCCTTTGTCATACCTAACTACTTGGACCTATCACAGGGGTTTTTGAAGCAATGATGTTGTGAAGGTTTGTGTGAAGAAGACAGGCCAGGCTACGATCCTCTCCCTGGCAGTGAGGGAAAAGAAATCCAGTCTTTGAATGAGCTCATAAGGAGCTTTCCGTCCAAAGAGGTGGACAAAGTGAGATGCATCAGGTTAAGTCTACATTTTGCTGAGTCTCTGTGCATCGTGTCTTTAAGAGATGCTCATTTCTGTCCATCTACTTAGCACATTCAAGCTGTCATCATTTCGTGTCTTAAGTGGGGCAGAATCCTTTTCTGTGGGCTTGGTGAATGTGATGTGCAACATTGTGTACGTCCACTCGGACCGTTTCTGGGAAGATCATTTCCCTTGGTTGCTGCTTTCAGCATGTCACACATGTCTTTGCTGGCTCCTTTTCCTCTATCGCATCAGACCAGTGTTACTTGTCTTCACTTCACAGGCCTTTCATGTCTTGTATTCACCCTATCTGTCATCTCTCCTTCACTATCAACTGGCTGACTCTTGCCTGCAGCCAGGTTCTGATACCCACATTCAGCACCCACTTCTTAAATTTTCAGACAAGCACCTCTCTCTTTCTCCCATGCTACTGGTCAAGCTTGGGAGGACCCCGCTGTAAACACTCTCAAAGCTATTTCATCACTGCTGTGCTTCAAATCTCAGCCTGTGATGCCAACAGGAATCTTCACAATAGTTAGACAGATGATGTACTGCAACCATTGCCTGTCATGAGTCAAGTTTGTTTTCCTACATCCTTCTTCCAGCGCTGCCACTTGAAGAAAACTCTGTCTGATCGGTTTCATCTCTCTGAGACCTTTTGTTTCATGTGTGTACTACTACTATGTGAACTACTATGGCAAGGGTTGTAGCCTACCCAGGCTGGGTCATGCCACAGTAATACAAATAAGTAATTCTGTGGTTGCGTCAGGGGGTTCAGTCTCAAGAAGTGCTACACCGAATACTCCTACCAGCCAGGTGCTCTGTTGGCAAATGTGCCTGTTGCCTCATTGTCCATTGCCTCATGCCAGCCCAAAGGTTCCTTGTGAAACTGTCTGCATGTCAATGCTGCCTGCAGGGCTCTCAGAGTTAAAGAGCCTCACATATTTGTCCCTAGTTGGGTAGAACAGGTAGGAGGAGAGACACATACTCGTGTGAAACTGCTACCTGTGTAAGTGCTGATTTGTGGGACAATGAGGATAAAGACTTGCATGTTATTCACAATACCCAGCTTAACTGACAAGGTGCATCAGTTGACCTCCCTTTTTTCCCCTCCATGGTTGATGGAAAGACAGAGATCATCATCCACAAAGTGATTTAAAAACACTAAATCAGGCACCTGATACGATTCACCCACTTGACTGTAGAGGAGAATTGGAGAGATGAAACTGAGGTGTTTAAAGTTGGGAGGTATGAATAGCCTTTCCTCCTCATTACTGAGCATGGTATTTCCATGTCAAGAGCATATATTAATAAAGGATTAGACATGCCGTGATGGCTCTAGCGCTTGTGCACTAGTTCATCTGGCACCTTGTAGCACATTAGAGAGCGTGACTGGAAAGCCTACAGAGAAGGGTAAAAGGAGAAAGAGAAAGATGTGTTCATGAATCAAAGATCCCCAACTTGGATTTGGCATGACTGTCCATTGTCATGGATCAGGATGGTGAAATCCCAGTCTCACCAGTGTATTTCCAAGTGGAGTCAGAGGATCATTCAGGTTGAAAGGGACCTCAGGAGGTCTTAATCCAACCTCCAGCTTAGGGCAGGGTCAACACTGACTTCAGCTCCAGTTGCTCAGGGCTTTGTCCAGTTGGGTCTTGAAAACCTCCAAGGACACAGGTTGTGAAACCTCCCTGTGTAACCTGTTCTACTGCTTGTCTTGTCTCATCACAAAAATTTTTCCCAGCTCCAGCTGAGCATCTTGGCAGCACTCCATTGGCCTCACTCCAGTTTTTCAACATCTTTCGTGTGCTGTTGGACCCAAAACTGGACATAGCATTCCAGATGTAGTATAACAAGTGCTGAGTAAAGGGGAATTATCACTTCCTTTGATCTACTGGCTATAGGAATTTTAATATGGCCCTGGATGCTGTTAGCCTTCAACAATGCCAGGGCACAGTGCTGGCTCATGTTCAGCCTACTGGCCACCAGGACCTGGGGTCTGTTTTCAGCAGAGCTGCTAGCTAACCATGCTATATTTCAACAGTTGATTAATCTGTCCCATTTGCATCTGACCTTGTTGAATTTTACAAGGTACCTGTTGGCCATTCCTCCAGCCTGTCAAGATGCCTCTGAATGGCAAAAAATATCAACTGTTTCCCCCAGGTTGGTGTCATCTGTGAATTTAATGAGGGAGCACCCCATCTTCTCCTCCAGGACACCGATAAAGATACTAGCCCAGGATTTCAGTGTCAAGAGTTTCATGCAGTGTTGGCTCATTTCCATAGCCATTTGTAAATTTTAAGAAGTTCCATAAATGTTACATTTTAAAAAGCCAGATCATGGGAGGCAAAAAGCGAAGGTGTATAGTGGGAACCCTTTGATCAAGTAAGGTCATACTGCCATGAACTGTCCCAGTCCTGGACCTGACCTAACAATTTTCAAATCACACTGTGTGTCTGAATGTTAGAGAGGAAACAGAATTCCATTTTAAGCTGAGACTATCCTGCACCTTTAATTATGGTCTCATTGTAGCTACCCATAATATATATATATGTGTACAGACATATATGCACATTATGGTCTTATTGTAGCTACCCATAATATATATATATGTGTACAGACATATATGCACGTAGTTAAGTTTTCCTGAAAGAATGTGTCTTATGGTGGGAACCCTCTGTGCCAAGTTTCTAAACGGAGTGAGCTTTTCCAGAAGAGTTACTGACCTCTGAAACAGGGTTTCTATCATGAAAATGCTGACATAACCTTTAACTGTAGAGCCACAAACAGCTTTGTTATATTACTCGTTCCTAGCTTATGTCCTTGCTCTGGAAACAGTGGTAGCATTGTCTGCTGCTAATCATGTTAAGGGGTCGGGGAGAATTGGCACTGATATCAGAAGGGAAAAATAATTTAAAATTAAAAATTCACCTTACGTGAGTCATACAAACTCGGGGGATTTTTAAATGAATGGCTTTAGTTTGGGTCTATGTATATGATACTCTTTTTTTTTTTTTTTTTTTACATTACAGATATATCAGATGTAGTAAATATTCTTTATCAATCTATTTTGAGTATTTTAAGCCCCCTTACATTCATAAATCTGACTGGTGGATCTAATCACCTTTTTTACGTGCTGTTTTTCCTCAGTACTTTATGTAAAGAGAAACCAAAGCCTCACACAGTGTTTCCAGCTCTCATGATTTTAGTGTGAGTCTTGCAATATCTAGTGTTTTCTTAAAACCCCAGCTCCTGGAGCTAGACAATTACCTCAAGATCTCAGCTTTTTTGCTTTGCAGCCCTTGAGATTTCCAAGAAAAGGCTGAAAATCCGAATGCTAAAAGATCAAAAATAACAATAAAAAAAAAAATCTAGAAACTGCAATTCTGAATGTTTTTATGGCTTTCGCAGAGGCCTTTTAAAGGCTTGTAGTGGCAATACTTTGAAAATAATCAATTTCAATAGAACTGCTTGGAATGCAAATTGCCACCATCACTCCAATTATTAATGCTATCACCTAGAAGTGTGCAAAGCAAAGTCCTAGGGCTAGTTGTTCCTGATTTTTACATTCAGAGACAGATGTGAATCCTGCTTTGGGAATTATCTTTTCTAGATTGTCCCAACCTAAAACCCCAGAGCTGGAGCATCTTGAAAGTTCACACTGTGAGCCAAACTTCGTTTTTTGTTAACTTGTTACAAAAGCAATTTGAGGGTAATTATAACATTTTATAGTAGAGAAGAATGAGCAAAAAGTTGTGGGTTTTAATATGTTCTTTAAGTATTATGAAGAGCCTTGGTCTTCTGCTACAGATAAAGTAGCGTAGAGGCTGACACCGTCATTAGCCTTGCAATCAATTCTGCAAATGGACACTGAATCTGAAAGATACCCAACACCCTCACACTAAAGGCTTCTGTTGAGCAGCCTGTTACTATTGTTTTCTTTCCAGAGGTGCTACTTTCCAGAGATAAAGAACTGATTGCTCCCAGTGAGAAATGCAAAGGACCTTGCAAAAGCTATTAAGTGTGGGAAATTAACAAACAAACATGGGAAGCAAATGGCTGAATATATGAGTTTCAGTCAATTAACTTTTTAACAAACAAAACCTTCACTAGTTCCCCACTATTCCAGCTGTTCTGTGTTTGGTGTCAAGCTAAGTGTTACTTAATTTTGGCCCGGGGAGGACAGGAGGAACTTTCTAAGTTTTGCAGCAGTTATCTTTTTCATGGCTGATTAACCTTTCCTTTTCTATCAGCATAACAACATTACTGCCCCAGCCGTGTGGAAAGTATGAGTTAAAACAGGCGTCTAACGGAGGGACTTCACCATGGTGTGAAATCTCATCGGGGGTGCCATCTAAGCCATACAGCGCAGAAGCGAGCGCAGGCAAACCTGTGGTATAATCTGTA
The DNA here is from genome assembly GCF_000699145.1 of Aptenodytes forsteri. Taxonomy (NCBI): domain Eukaryota; kingdom Metazoa; phylum Chordata; class Aves; order Sphenisciformes; family Spheniscidae; genus Aptenodytes; species Aptenodytes forsteri. The sequence goes on along the minus strand of NW_008795259.1, from coordinate 4,170,030 downwards.
AGCACAGCCCACTATGCACCATGGTCTCCCTCCATGATGCAGTGGTGGGTTATGATCTTCTCTTCGTATGGATGGATGGAGTACCATCCATCTTCAGAGACTGCCCAAGTGCAGAGCAAGAGCTGCAGGGGCTTGTGGTTCATTTCGTCTTAGAGCCCCTCCCAGGATAACCAGAAAGGTGGGTTGTCTCATTGGGATGCGAAGAGAGGTAGTTAGTAGTCTTTAACGTGTGACCTTACCAGGTTTCCAAGGACTGAAGAAAGTTCCAATAAGCAAAGATTTATGCCTTCCATGTGCTTCACAGTCCCTACACTTTCTGTCTGTACCGTACGGTTTTAATGTATTCTGAAATCTTGCGTAACCTGATTGCTGGATGAGATGATATTCTTAAGGACATCAACAGCCGGCTACTGAAAAGGTTTGCCATCATAAAAGTGCTCCTTTTTATTCTTGCTTAATAAATGCATTAATCATAATTCAGCAGGAAAAAAAAAGCCAATCTGTTACAGTAAAACCATCTGCCCTTTATTTCTTTTGTTCAAAGAAAAAGACATAAAATTAAAGTTCCTTTAAAATTTTCCATTATAAGTGTTTCTCTGCTTTCTTTTTCAGGTTTCTCTAATTTGTACAAAGGAGACTTTGATGGATTGAAACCCCCTAGTAAATCTCTAAGTCCTTAACCACTTACTGCTTGCTTGATATAGCATTTGCTGTTGTTTATAGTCTGCTATCCATGGGATTGGTTTTCAGTGTAATAAAGCACTAAAAATCTGATAGAGTTGGATCAACTTGGGTGTTCTGCGGTTAGCATGGTGGTTGTTATGCCTAATTCCCACAGCAGAGAGGGGGAATTAGGGGGAGCATCATAAAGAACAAAAGTTAGTGGATTGCCAGCTGAGTAAAGCCCTCACTGTGAACAGGTTTGGGTAATAGCAATATTTCTAAAGGGGAGGGTAATGACACTTAAGTGAGGTTGGTCTTAGTAAGCAGTTGCAGGTCTGGATCCAATAATGTATCATTTACTGCGTCTGGAATAGATCGCTTGAATAAATTAAGTGAACTCTTACCCTGCTGTGAGCTTTCTTGCTGTGTGCTCTGTGCTTATTAGCCTCCTAGCCCCTAGTTTGACCCTGTTCCTTTCTTAAATTAATGCATCTCCAATTCCCTAATCTAGCCCTTTTTTTTTTTAATCTCATGTTTCTTTGTTTCCACCCAACTCGAGGAAATAGCTGAGGAGTTTTCAACTGTTTACCCAGAGGCAAAATTAACAGGTGCATTCGGGGTTATTGTGAGCCTCATCAGATGCGCTGAGGGCTTGGCTCAGCTCCCACTCTGATAAACAAAACAGTATTGTAAATTAATTGAGAACTGACCAAGATGAAAGTATCACTTAACACATAGGTATAGTTTTGAAATTTTGTTTTTTTACTTTCAGAGTGACAGAGGGGCATTTTAAAAAGGGCATTTCACCGTGTGAAGATCTTATTATCTATGGTGAAGACAGAAAACACTAATGATCCAGATTTGGTGAGGGGGTAGTACTAAAAAAAAAAAGCGTAACTTTTTAGCGAGTCATAGCATTTTGAGCCATTATCAGCCTCGCTGACAATGTGACACTCAGAGAGGACTTTTCAGCTTTAGAGTGGTTCCTCCTTTATTTAAAATGGAGAACACTTTTAACACGGTAATATCCTTACCACTGCACATACTGATTTTTGACAGACATTCTTCATTTACGATACAGTCGAAAGTGCATGAAAGTGCATTTGCTGTCATTTGCCTGATTTGATTTGGAAGAATTTAGCAAGCACGGAGCAGAGGGTGGAAAGGTTAAGAAGAAATGCATTATGATATGTGTTATGTCTTCATCCAGGGATCACTTACAGGAGATTCTAGCCAGTTCCATTTTATATTCAAAGGCTTTTCAGTAGGGACAAAAGCTCTTTAAGATTCAGCTTCCTCATTGTGAAAAACTAAACCTCATATTTTTCGGAGAACACTGTCTCCCTCCAAGCACTTCTAGTACTAAAGACAAAAGGCCTTGAAAAGTTCTTTGTTGAAAGGAGTTTTGCAATCATTCATATGTCACAATATGTGAAGGCAGTCTAGTTTATAAAATATCAGGAAGTTCACGACGAATTGTTTAGTGACCTTGTAATAATCTGTCATTTCAGTCAGATTCTGTGGCATCAGAGCCTTTTAACGGTCATTTAGAAAAGTGAATTCAATAAGACCGGAAAATAATTACTGCTCTGTTTGGCAGATAACGATATGCTGGAAGATGCAAGAATTCTTTGGGTATTTCCTTATGATGTCTTGGAGACAACAGATTTTGCAATGGATTATAAAATGGTCAGTATGTAGCAGCAGCATCAATTCCGAAAACTGTTTCTCTGTGCTCTACTTGTGAGTGTTTGTTGACTGGCTTATTGTTTTGGGGAGGAATGGGTAGGGCTGCCCTCTGGTATCTAAAACTCTGGAATCGTCTGCAGTGTGGAGAATGGAATAGGACTGAAACATCAAGATGGCAGTAATACCTTCGTGGTGAAAAGCTGAATGGTGGTGTGTGTAATACATTGCATTTAGTATACAGCCTTGATCTCCACACCTGTACTCTGCCTGATAATCTCTTCCAAAATGTGGTTAGGTGTTCCAGATGCCAGTGCAGGTTTGTAAAACTAATCATTAGAAGATGTGATTGTAGATGGTGTCCCCTGATCTTTTGTAGTTTCGATACATCAAGTGACTTTGGAGGCTGAACAAGGAGAGCACATGTTCAGTTTCCTTGGCTAATACACAATATCAGTAGTGGTGACAATCACGAGACAAACTGCACTCTGGAGCAGCTGAGGACACTCTCTCCTCTTCCTCATTTCCCTATCAACGCGGATCGGTGCAGGTCTGAAATGATTTTGATATACGTGCAGAAGTTGTGGGAGAACAAACTGGTTTAGGTTGGTTGAAGACAAACGGGACATTTCCTCGCTCATGATTTCTCCACTCCTTATACCTACGTTGACAGGTTTCCTCACATAATGTTATCTTTTCTGTTGCTTCATTTTTTGTAAGTTTTTCACCTTTAAAACTGCTATTGGTTTAACTCCTGTTTAGACTGTTCCAGAGATTATCTGAGCATCCTACAATATTCCTACTTAAAAGAAGAAGAAAAGAGAAAGGACACACAAAGAAGGGCTGCCTCTGTTCTGATTTTATAGCTCAGGTGATCAGAGAAGAACAGATGGTTGTTTGAACTCGATGAGCTAGTTAAGATATACAAGCAACAGCTGAGGGATTCAGGTGTACCTACGAAAGCTAGGACAGTAGTTTTCCTTACAGATCAGGTCAGACTGGAGGTGGGGAAGGATTAGGTGTGCTTCTAACTGCACTGGTTTTTGTAATGCCAGAATGAGAGGCTCTTTCTCTCTCCAAGTTAATCGGTTCTGTAGTTTTTTCAACACAGCTGCGTGTCTCCACCAGGTTTGCAGGTCTTGGTTTGCCTTTAATGCTCTTACTCTTAATGAAGTTTGAGTAGATCTGTGTGTTTCTCTTGGCATCCCTGTGTCACTCAAGATGCTCTGTAGGACTGTGATTGCTTCAGAGTTGGCTTCATCTTTAAGATAAGTAAAAAGAGGTAAGAGCCTCTCAATTGCCAATCTCCTTATGTTAGAATGAAATGCTATTCAAAGTGTATCTCTGTTGGAGACCCCATGCTTTCTTTCATGCTTTTGATCACCATGAAGTAATTCATTTAGATGTCAGAAAGGTTAATTAATATATCACTGAAATTAACATGGACACTGTTCAGTTGCAGAGCTATTGCTCTGTGTACTATCCAGACTCAAGCCTTGCTATAATGTTTACTTTTTGCTCTTGGTCAAGAATTTCTTCCAGCTGTAAAGAACAAAACACGGTATGGTTTACATTTTTATAACTGAAGTTTGAACACGCAGCTGTAGATATGGGGATTTAGGAACATCGTTTATAAGAATTTATGGACAAACTGATATGTATTTGAGTGATTTTTTTATTATTATTTTAACTCATCAAAACACTTCTCTCATATCCTGGAGAATTATTTACGTTCCACCTATTTATGCACTCTCTTACTGTAGAAATGCAAAACACTTTGCAGAACTGGTGAATTTTACCTGTGTTTTAAGCAAGGGTAAGGTGAACCAAAGCAAATCAAAGTTGATAGCAGTTTCTGCTGTCTATGATAAGGGACCTGATTTTGTGTGCACTTTCAGCAGTGGGTCACTTAGGTATTGCAAATACTCTGCAGGTCATCAGGTTTTTTTTCTCAAATTGATGCTTAAGTCTCATGCAGAACAATACTGGGATGGAGACTATTGACTGAACAGCTAAGTTATCTCAGAAATGTCTGTGCTGTAGCATGTTGAGAGCCACTATAATCTTGGCAAATGAGAGTCATGTATTCTGGGAGCTATCCTTGTGCAAGATGGTTGCCAATAATTCATTCTTCTACAGTAATAAATTAGACTGGTAGATGCTGGGGGCGGGGGGGGTGGGGGGGGGGGGGGGGAGAAACATTGGAACATGTTTTTGAATATGAGTAGTTCCATAGTTAAATTTATATATAGAATTCAAAAATTGCAGAAGAAACAGAGCTACATTGTCAGAAGCTGTTTTCCTGTGTCTGAAGCATCTCTTAGACTTCCAGAAAGACATCATCACGTTGTAAATTATCCTGCTAAGTGTGAAATGCCAGCCAGAAGATTCACGTACCATAGGTGGTTTCAAGAGAACCAACAGAAACCAGAAGCAAGGAGGATGTAGGGAAAAATGTCTGAATAGCAAATATGACTAGATCAGTTGGGATTAAACGAGCTCCAGAGTTCCATTATAATCTGAATTATTCCATAATTCTCTGATCATTATGTAAATTGGATGCTACTGTTTTCTTAAAATTAGGTATGTCACATGTATCAGATATTTTAAGATTCAGCTTCTCATAGTGCTGTATCTCTAAAAAGACAGTTCTATACCAGTACAAAAAAAGATTTTAGTTAGAGTTTTCTTCTTGGTTTTTAATTTGCTCAATTTAAGTATAGAAGTGTGTTACGTATTCACTTTGGGTATACTCCTTACTCCTCCCCTCCCATACAGGTAATAATCTCATAGGTATTGTTGCCCACTAATTAGAAGCTGGTAATGAAGGATTAAATTCCTTTTGTCTTTTTTTTTTTAAATGCTTTATAACTCATGCTCCTAAACATGCATTGGATAGACATATACTGTATAAATTGGGGTTGTTTTTTTCTTTGTATCTTGAGAGAAGGCTGTATTTCTGGTTAAGATCAGGGAAGTCTAAAAGAAATAAGTTAATTATTTTTATTCTGACTTTAGTTTTTCCTACAGATGTGAAATGTGTCATTCATGGCGAATGCTTGTGTAATGATAATAGTGTGAATTAATTTTTTTTTCTTTGTATCTTGAGAGAAGGCTGTATTTCTGGTTAAGATCAGGGAAGTCTAAAAGAAATAAGTTAATTATTTTTATTCTGACTTTAGTTTTTCCTACAGATGTGAAATGTGTCATTCATGGCGAATGCTTGTGTAATGATAATAGTGTGAATTACAACCAAATTTTTTTTTTTTTTTAAGTTCTGAAGTGCACAGTGCAATTGTAGTTATAGTGAACCTTGTCTTACAGTGAAGTTACTCTGTAGATAGTAGAAAGAGTGGACAGATTCACTTGAGCCACGCTGCGCTTCTCTAGCAGGATGCCATGTTTGCTGTGGGTTTTTTCCTGCTGGTCTCATTAGCCCAACTACCATTGAGATAAATGAAAGGAATTGCTTTGGGAAATAAAATACAGTATTTCTTCTAGCATTTTCATGGGCTTGTCTGGGTGTCCATCCTACGACTTCTTGCTCTCAGAGTGAGCATTATGTTAGCATTTGCAGGAAGTCCGATTCAACTGAAGGACTTGATCCTATAAATGCCTGCAGTTTCATAACTATGTACATGAAACCAGTATGTCCTTTCCTACTTCTCAAACTATTGAATGCAGGATCAAATCCCAGAACAATATGTTAAAATATCTCTGAAAAGGTACACACAGAGCATACGTTTTATCAGAGTCCTAATATTTCTGTTCTGCATGTTAAAAACACGCTATCAAATACAGTGGAGTTCCTTGAAGCCATATATTAAGAAGGGAAATTATATTAATTCCATAGGGTAAGAGTCGTCTTGTTCTACAGTTTTTTAAACTTTACTGTGGGTTTTAGAAATAGCTGAAGGGAGGAATGAATAGTCACTCTCAACAGAGAATATCTGAGTTTGAATTCTCTGGTGCATTCCAGTAATGTTGAATAATCATTTTTGTCTTACTTTGTGTATGGGTTTTGTGTGTGTGTTTGAGGGCCGTGAGGCATTTCATTTACCTATTAGAAGCGAGCTTTATATATTTATTTATAAGAGAAAAGAAAAATTATATTAAAATGCTTTTGATTTAGAGGTAATGCATACAAGTAATATGCAATTTTTAAGGCAGTATCTAGACTATCGTGCTTTTTTAAAATACATTGTCTAGAGCACAAATTATCTGCAAATTAAACACTCTTGGAAGTAAGATAACCACATGCAAATAAATATTTAACTTGCAAGCTTCTTAATACATGTTTTGTGCAGAGGCTTGGATTTTGGAGAGGAAGCAATGAGGTTAGGTTGCACAGTCTTGAGCCAGGTTGCCGATTAACTGTGTTAAAGGAATATTCTGAAGCTAATATGTCCGCTGAACACTGCTTATAAATCACCTTATGTGTGTCAGTGGCTTTGCTCCTACAAAGACTTGCGTATATGCTTAATGCTGTGCCATGTGAGCATTCCCCTCGAGGTGACAACTCATGCTGTGTAAAATCAAGGGTAATTGTAAATCTTTTCAGGCTCAGATCCTGTTTGCGAAGCTATGTATGTGCACGTACATATGCAAACACTGTAAACTGCCATGTGTTACACTTTAGAAATGCCTGTTTACAGCTGAGCAGTATTTTCCTGTGCTGTTTGCCAGGTTCTTTATATTTAGATTGGGCTATAGCAGTGCTGGCAGCAGAGGAAAGTTTGCGTATCTTAAACTAGGCTGGCTGATTCTATGAAGGAATTTTTTAGATTATCTAGTAACCTGCTATCCCTATCAGCCAAAGTAAAGATCATGTACTAACTCTCAAAAGCCTTTGGAGGAAGCACAGCATACCCAGGCCATTGCACGAGATTTTACTCCTCTGAATTCTCTCTCCAGCTCTGCACAGAACCGGGAAGCTTCAGTGGCCATGGAAGGGCCCTAGGTATCTGCTTCAAACCCTGCTCCCAAACCTGGAGTCCTTGCAGGCAGACGTCTTCTGGGAGGATGCATGTTACACTTTCCCCCCTGCATGGGTAGCTTTTCTAGGGCCATCAGCTGCCTCTTCCCTGTCTGCTACAGAGAAGCATCTGGAGGAGTTTTTGCAACTTGGAGAAGCTTTAACTCTGAGAAGTTATTTCTGTTGTTTGAAGTATGGCTACTCCCTGGTACTGTCATCTTCTCATCCATGGGAACTTGACCTCATGGAAAAGCTTGTGTGGGCTCGGTGTCATCATTTAAGCATGTCAGGGAATTGTTGTTCTTCACCCTGCACTCCACTTTTGTTACCGGAGAGGAACACTGAGCCCATAATCGGTAACAGAAATCTTGTTTGAGGCTCCTGTTAATAAACATTGCACACAACTGAGTTTATTGTCCCTCTGATGCGAGTCATCCTCTAACACAGTAAACGTGCAGTTAGCAGACGCTGACTGCAACACACAATTCAGTACAACAGTATTTTTTATTTATTTATTTTTTAGAGTGGAAATTAAACATTCCCCTTTCATTGGGAGGGAGAAGATGTATCTGATTTAGAATGACTGGAGTAGTAAGTCATGGGCAGAATGATGGATCTGAGATATACTTGAAGGGATAATTGTACACAACCAGTAAAGCTGGTAAATATTTAAGGGTCATGGGTTAAATGTCAGAGCCACAGTACTTGAGCTCAACTCCATAAAGTATCAAGAATGACTGGTAATTAAATCCAGGGTATATTTCACCAAAGGGAAATAAATTTGACAGCTAACAACCAATACTGGATTACCACCTCTCAGAGGTTAGGGATCATGCTAGTAATTGTAGGTGGTTTACAGTTGTTAACATAATAGTAATAGGTAGAATGATTGCTTACTCATAGACATCACAATACCAAGCAAAACTAAATCTTCTGTGTGTTAAAGAGAAAAAGAAGCCCACTAATCATTACAGTGACTTCATTTTACTTCACTCAGCATTTTACTGTTTAAAATAAACATCCTTAGGCTGTTTCTGCTTGAATCTTGAAAGTGAATGTAATCATAGGTAGAATGTTTGCTTACTCATAGACATCACAATACCAAGCAAAACTAAATCTTCTGTGTGTTAAAGAGAAAAAGAAGCCCACTAATCATTACAGTGACTTCATTTTACTTCACTCAGCATTTTACTGTTTAAAATAAACATCCTTAGGCTGTTTCTGCTTGAATCTTGAAAGTGAATGTAATCACGATACAATGTCCTAAGCTCTTCCCTGAAGTTGAATGTAAGGAAAATTTAAACTTGTAATAGAAAAGTGGCTTTGTAATATCTTTTTCTGAGTTGTTTTATGTTTAGAAAGCAACATGGATAGATATGTCTGCATTTAATGATTGTAACAAATTTCTTTCTTTCCCTGCCCCCCACTCCCAAGCAGATTTTTACCTCTGGATAATCCTCTCTTGAATAAGCTCTCCTTGGTAATCTGCTAAGGCCTTGCACTTATGGAATGTTTTAGCCAAAATTTTCAAGATACGCTTAAAACCATGGTTGATAATTAACGTGGTTTTACATAACTGGAAGCTGATGCACAGTACATCTGATGCAGGTTTTATTAATTGCAAAGTCTCCTGTGTTGTATTTTAGGTGATCACCTAAACTAGACACCAGTTTTTTCTCAGCAGGACTCGCTGCTCAATAGTTTTTTACATTTGCTGCAGAAGGAGGTGCTTAGCACAAGGTCTGGCTGGAGAAAAGATTCATTTGCAAGATTTGAGGGCAGAGGTGAGAACATTATTTAATATTGGAACAGAGCAAAGAGCTTTCAAAATGGTTAGTCAAGTGGTGTGGTAGCCCCCAAAACTGTCTCATATCCCATCTTCAAAGCAAGTAATTTCTGTAGCTGAGACCTCATTATTTTGAGAAGCTTGAAAGCGAAACTGCTCTGCTCCTGCCTGCTGTCCCATTGACTCCAGTCCATTTGGTGTTTTGCATCACCAAAGGTTTGTTGTAATCATGTTCAACTTACAGAGGATGATCTATTTGGATGGAAAGGCAAATACCTTTTCACGTGTACGAGAAGCATAATTTTTCACATGTATGCCAAACAGGATTTAATGATCTTTGGGTTTGAGAGGAAGAATGCAAACTAAGCCACATTTATGTAATCATGAGAAATTGTCATGAAGAAAAAGCTAACTGAAGGTATATATGTCTTGTGTTGAAAAAATTCCTGGCCCTTTTCAAAAAGTCTTAAGTATAGTTCTTTGTACCCAGGTTGACCAGCAATGGCAGAGGTAGGGGAGTGACTTGAAAGCTTGACTGCTGCTTGTAATGGAGCAGGATGTGTTGGTCTTTGATAATTCAGTTCCTTCTGGCAGCTTGTGCTGCATTGCAGGTCGACAGCTCTAACTTGGACTAAGTTAACTGGAGTGGTAGTCATGTAAGCGGCAGTGAAGACAAAGCAACTTACTGTCAGCATGAAGAAATTTAAGTAAATCCCTGTACGCTTGCAGGTGTCTGCAGTTTTTGGCAGAATCCTCCTACTTACGGTAATAAAGAGGACACAGTTTCTATTTTCTTGCCTCCCAGAGGTAGAAGTCTTTGAGAACAACAACCTTGACTCAAGCGTGCAAAATGAGGTGATTTGTAGCAAACTTGAGCAATTTTATTTATTTGTTTGGGGGGGGGTTGTTTGTTTTGAGGGTTCTTGGGTTTTTTAATCCTTTCCTGTACCAGCAAGCTTCCTACTTGGACACAAAGTTTCTCCAGGTTCCTCGGGGAACAAGTGGGTTTGTGTGAGTGGCCTCCAAGTGACAGCGACCTGTCATTGACATCAGCGCTGCTGTTGCTCACTTGCTGCCTACTTCTCTTCCTCTTCCTTGCTCTTCCTCTCCCCCCCGCCTCACCCTTCCCTTTTTCTCTTCTGCGGCTGTTTGGCTGTGGGCAGCCGTAATGCATGGCACAGCCCTTGGTTTGTCTTTCAGGTCCCCCTGTTTCCTCCTTGTGAGGCCCAGAGGTTTCCAATGTCTGCAGTCGTTTCGGGTCTTCCTTTCAGAAAGGCAAAAGCCGATGTGGAGATCCTGTCCAGACCTGTGGGAAAGTGCAGCCCAGCAAAAGCTATTAATACTGTTCCTTTCCCATTCCTTCTGAAAGGAACTCCCAACAGGAAGGTTTCAGCGGTCTGCACAACTTTGCGGCTTCACTTTAACTCTTTGGCTCCTACATCATTAAGCTGCCTCAACAAAGCCGCCTAGGCTTTTTTTGCCAAATGTTCATTGTCTCTTGAAATAATTGCTAGCAGAGGTTTACCATTAAGAGCCTTTAGAACAGTGTTTTTCCCACTCCTCCCCAGGGAGATGTTAGTAGTGCTTGATTCAGAGATTATTGATGTCAACTTCAGTATTTGGAAATACGTCTTGACTGTCATCAAGGTTAATAAAAACGCTTTAAAGGATAGTATCAACAGGTTAGTTTGGCTTACCAGTAAATGGTCACAATGTGTGAAGGGGTTTGCGTGCTAACCTTCTTGGAGTGTAGTTTGCTCTGTTACCTGGGGGTCTGCTCTCCCTCAGCCTACATATTTAACTCTAATGAGATACTGCAAGTGCACTGCAAGGGAAGAATGGAGCTTCTCATTGCTCTACAGTAATCGCTATCAGCCTGCATCACTTTTGACACGTAAGACAGATATCTGCCTCTTCTGGCCTCTCTCATAGGAGCTCTAAATAAAAAAAAAAAAAAAGTGGGGGGAAAGGATATATATTTATCACTGCAACACAGGGCAAGCCACTTGAAGAGATGGTTAATTTTAGACGTATTTCAAAGTGCCAACTATTCATGATATAGTCACTGAAATAATAACACTGCAAGTTCTCTCTAGGGGCATTTTTTACAGTTTTTGCTGGTTTTCCCCTCTTGGAAACAAAAATAATTTAGTCAGTTTCACTTTTGTTTCTAGTCCGATTCTAATCGAGGTCATCCTAGTTTTTGTGGCTGGGCACTATATTACCGCATTTGCACCTTAACATGAAAAGAAAGTATTTCATTTGTAAAACTGGAAGGCTGGGTTTATCCTTCTTATCCCCTTTTAACATCTGTGCTTATTTTTCAGACATATTTTTAAAACTTATTTCTATAGTTCTGTGGAAAAAATGGTTTGTGAATATAATTGTCAACACAGTTATTGGTAAAATGTTTTTCAACAGCATGTTCCCAGTGGTTGTTGCATAAACAGTGAAAAGTAATAAGCATAATAACAGCATTTTATTTGCACATTCTTGGCATTTTTTAATGTAGAATGAACTAGCCCCTTTTTTAAATGTAATGGAAGACGTAGGATGGTAGCAGTGTCACAGTGTTGTTATGATTAGAGTATCCCAAAAACATAGCTCTGAATCGTACTATGCTTTTTGTAACTCTGATGGAGTTTTTCTGTTACTCCATTCTTCCACAATCCCTTCCTTTAAAACTCCCAAGAAAAATAGGAATGCTGCCTAAAAACATGTACCTGAAAAGCACAACTTAAAATGCTGCTTCTCTTTTTATTAAAAAAGAACAAAAGGCACACATACATGTTCTTTGTGGAAAACTAAATTATGTAAGAAAATAAATGCTACTTAAGAGGAAATGTAACAGATGAAGTATAAAGAGTTTTACTTCCTGTATTTTGATTTTTAACCTTTCCCAAACTTTCTCTATAACATGTACCTGAAAAGCACAACTTAAAATGCTGCTTCTCTTTTTATTAAAAAAGAACAAAAGGCACACATACATGTTCTTTGTGGAAAACTAAATTATGTAAGAAAATAAATGCTACTTAAGAGGAAATGTAACAGATGAAGTATAAAGAGTTTTACTTCCTGTATTTTGATTTTTAACCTTTCCCAAACTTTCTCTATTGTAAAGTTAAAACAAAGTCTTATCAGCGAGTGCCATATAGCAGCAGCTGGATAGCATTAGAGCCCTCTGTACGAGCTATTCTTCTTCATTACCTTTTTCATGACAGCTCTTACTTTGCACAGAAAATGTTACTTTGTATCAGAGATTTATGTAATTCAGGTGTCTTCCATTCTGAATTAAAGCATGACTGTGGTGGAAATGAGGGGTTTACAAGTAGAGTCAATAGAAATTTATGGGAGAAAAAAGATGAAATTTACAAAGTTCAGTGAAAAAACATGAGTTTATACAAGGACTTTAATGACTCCCCTTTCCCTGACCCCACCTTGAATCATCCCTCCTCCCGTCATTTCATGTCAGTGAAAGCAGAGCATTATTTTGGTTGGTTCAGAGAGGGAGTTTGATGGCAAATCTGTTTCTGGTTTCTGAGTGCATTTAAACTAATCTGATGGGTGCGTTCCTGTTAGAGCAAAAATGGCACATGCTCTTGTTCGTTACCTGATAAACTGATGTGGTTAATCTCTAAACTCTAATGTTTATTTTAAATTTCTCTAATTTATTTAAATAGTAATTTAAATTTGGAGCCACCAGAGTGGTTCGCTACTAGTACAGCACTCAGCCCTGGAGAAATCAAATTACATCTTGGACTTCTTCCTCTAATGCTGCCCTAAGGAGCATGGGAGTGCTAGAGAAGTGTTACCCTTATCCCCTAGGGTGAGAAGGCATTTTTTTGTGTTACAATTTCCAATGACTAGATTGGTTTGGGATTTTTCTGATGAAATATTTTATCACAGAAGAAAAAAAAAAATTGTTTTGTTGAAATCAAATGTTTGCAGGACCATACCAATTTCAGTGGCGGTTAAAAACCCAGGTTCAAGCCATCATTACCTCTGCTGGCACTGCCCATTTTAGACCAATGACCTACAAGTTCAATCCCACATTACAGCAGTACATTTTACCACATCGCTGGATATTCTAAAACGGGTATTTGCAGATCTATTCCATGGGAATCACTTTGCAAGCAATGACTTGACCCTGCTTTCCCACATGCCACCTGAAACTCCTGGTCTCTGGTCTGTAGAGCCATATGCTCTTTGGTCCAGAAATAGGAAAATACTTATTCAAAGGTATCGCAACTCCAACAAAAAAGATGTGTGGGGACAACCTGAGAATAATCACTAAAATATTTAAAGAACACATGTGAAAGGCTAAGTTTCAAGCCCTTGATGTGTTTTCAGTGGACTAGGGATTTAAGAGATGGGTAAGGGCTCTCTACACATTGAGCAACACGTGGTTTTGAGATAGGTCTCTCCTGGGGCCGCTATTTTGTTTTGCCTTCCCTCTCTCAACTTCAGAAGGCTTAGGTTCATACCTGTGTAAAGTGGGAAAGTTTTAACATTGCAGAAAGGTTATTAGGAGCAAGATAGTGATTTCTCACCCAGATCTGCCAGTTACCCTTCCAACTGTTTTGAGAGTGTGTTGTCTTATTTTAAGTATGCTCTAAGTGAGACTTTTTTGCAGCACGTAGTGGCACTGATGTTGGTCAAAGAGGCTAAGAACAGTAGTGATATCTTAAGGGGAAAATCTTCCCTGGAAATTAACTTCTTTATACTCCCCTCTGTTTCCATGCAAGTATTAATGTTTGCTGATTAAGGGACCAGACCAGAGGAAGCCTACAGTTGGTGTTTCTCGTTTGAATGTGTGTTTAGGCCAGTTTCCTAAGGAAACAAGGCTCAGGCAATCACACTGTTTTTCTGTGCCTTCCTCCTCCCTGGGGGCTTTTGAACCTGCTAGACAATTTCAAATGAGAGTCTCACAGGTAATTAATTTTCTTTAAGTCTGAAAATCAGTGGCTGGGGAAGGGAGAGGAACTGAAATTAATGCCCCACTGAGGAAATGGTAAGTACAATTTTGCTGTTGTCCATTCTGTTTAACAGGAGTTGCCTGGTCGGACGGCACACACGTATGCTCTCGCCTGGCTGTAGCAGAGGCTGTCTCTTGCCTGGGGAGGTGCTATAGGGAATGTAAGAAGAGCAGGAGCTGTTGGAGGAGTGAGGGAGCAGCTGAGATGGGGAAGGACGTTAAAAAAATATAAATCTGTGAGAAGACAGACATCATTAATTCTGTCGCTCACAGGACAAATTGTTGCAAGAGTGGACTTCACAGGGAGAACTGCTAGTCTTCATACCTCATGGAAGTTCTCCTATCAGCTGTGGGACGATCACACCTTTCTAGGCTGTGACAGCACAGCCCGTACATGCCACTTGCCTAGTAATTTCTGACCGTAACCTGATAGCTTACATAGGAATCCAGACAATACCAGGCAGAGCAGTTGCATTTTCTGTGGCTAAATCCTTTTGAGGATGGCCAAAAAAAATTTTTTTTTTAAAAGACATTTCCTAGAGCTTTGGATTCTTGTGCATCTACTCTCCAGTCTACACCTGTGCTTTTCAGTCCTGGTTGTTGCATCATCTTTGTTGCATCATCTCTGAAGTACTTCTCTAGTTTAGGCAAGATGACTGACAGATGCCTTAACTGTCAGATGACTGACAGATGACTGACTTCACAGTGCTGTCACTTGTTAATCCAGAGAGCCAGACCCTCCAGCGCTGTGCACCTGCAAACAATAAACTGTCACCATCATGGCGTAATTACTTTTATTTTTTAGCATGTTTTAAAATATGTAATAGTATTTGTATGGCTCATAAACTTAAAATACATAATACTGTCATCATTTAGGGGCCAGATGATCAGTATTGCGTTAGCTTTGCTTTTTTTCCACACTACCGTTTTTACATCTATTCATTCGAAAACTTTACTCAACAGATGTAGCATATGTTATGGTCTGATGGCTGCCAAACTCCAGCTGCAAACTTCTTGAGGCCAAGACCCTCTTCTGAAACTCTTTGTCATTTCAAGCTCAGACATATATTCGAGGACAGTTCTCCAGCCTTTAAAGGTCTTCAGAGTCCAGAAGTTAGGAAAGAGCAATCACACCCAAAGAGAAACTCTGAAGTGTGAAAACGTTTCAGTGCGTCTCTGTCTTGGTCCTATTTTTAAAAGAATTAAGTAACTTTAGAATCGCTTCTTCCCTTCTGTCAGGATGTCAATCCCGCAATCCATACCACTTCAATCTCTCCATTTGGATTTTCTCCATTTTGTTAAAATTCCTATTTATCTCGGGCTTTCCTTGCGCTCCGCTCCTCTTTATTGTTGCAGGGTGCTTAATTCCTGTTCAGAAGTGGGATGAAGACTGTCAGCTGAGTCTGGGTCCTTACAATCATTGGGAACAGGTTTTGGACTTTGGGACAGCAGGTGTCCTAAATCACCCAAAGCAGTGTTCTTTTTCTAGGGGAGTTCAGCTAGGACCCTTAAACCTTTACTCATCAACCAGGTTTCTGTGCTTTGCCCCACTATCTCTTCTTGGTCCTGGCACCACAGCACATGACAGCTTGAAAAGGCTGAAATGTTCTTACTAAAAACATTAAGTGGAAACAGGAAGGAAAAGCAAAAAGTCAGAGAGAGAGTTTGTTTTGTATTGGGAGGTAGGAGCAAGACTCACTGCAGTCAAAGAAAGTCATTTGGCTTCCAGAACATTCTTCTGGAAACCTGCTTGAACGAAGACCAGCAGAGTGACAGACATGAAGTGCCAATGCTTTCCTACCCAGAGGGAAAATACAGAGAGGTGAACTAAAACAGTCAGCAAAAGTTTTGTGTGCAAGTCAGCTTATATATATGCTAAAGAAACATCAGACCAGGGATGTATCAGGTTAAGACTCCAGCTGGTCTACAGATGGAGTGAGAAGGATTAGAGAAATGTGCCATCACAGAGGATTACAAGGAAATCTTGAGAGTAACTAGTATGAAAATACTGAACTTTCAACAGTGTATTAACTATTCATAGGAACTGCCATGCTGGCTCAAACCAGAATTTCGTCTTGCTAAACACCCTGTCACCGTTAGTGGCCAATAATGAAAGCTTGGGAAAAGAGCATAGGAACAAGGCAAGCTTATAAGTGATCCTTCCCAACTTCCACAATGAGTAAGGTGTTCAATGCCTGTGAATTTTTCAGGGCCTGACTTTGTTTCAGCACTTAACGTATGGAATTCTATTTCTAAATTTCTGTGAGATTACCTAAAAAAATTGACATAATTTTTTGTAGCCCAGATCTTGGAAGATTATCTGAGCGGGGAAAACAGATGTAGGAGTGTCTCGTATAAAAGAAGATATTCTATTTATGAGTGACATGGCAGTAAAGCCAAAAGCAGATACAGTACATATCTTGGACAACATGGCACGCATGCAGCAAATGCTGAATATGAGCTTTTTCTTTTCCTTTTTTTTTTTTTAACTATAATGAACACTGTAGAGCACCCTAAGCTATTCTGCAGCTCAGTGAAATACAGAATGGTATGATTCAGTTATACCTCTCACCAGTCCTACATGGCCTTAAAAGCAGTATTCGCTCATCAATAAAACATTCCTGCTTATACTAGGGTGTTCAAAGTGGAATCTCAGCACATTTTAGCTTTGGGTTTTTAAGTGGGTGTCAGGGAGTTTGATCTGGATTCATGTTAAATTTTTATTAGACTTGGGCAAGACAGAGAATTGTTTGAAATTTGGAATTGCTTGGACAGCAAAAATAAGAAATAATCCTAAATTTGTCACTGGAGGAGTGAGCATGTTCAGGTCACAGGAAAAGCTTTTTTCCTTCTCCTGTTTCTCCTGTTTTTCTGTGAAAATTTAGTGCTTTAATTGTGTAATTTGTCATTTTGTGATGATTTCCTCTGATTTTTAGCTGTCATTAAATGACTTAATTCCTGAATGAATAGAATGTGTATGTGAAATATTAATGTGTTGTTATTGGCTCATCAGGTCTTGTCAGGCAGATATATTTCTGCCTTGACCCATTAAATTTTGAGTAATCCTTTCGGAGGTCTTGCCATTATTAGTACCTTCCAAAAAATTAATCGGACAAGAAATGCTAATTAACATGTATTTGTAAAGAGTTAATATATCAGCAGTTATACTTTAATATTTATAAAATCTAAATAATTTCTTTTTCTTAGAAGTGTATCTTTACCAAGGGTTTGGTTGTTGGCTTTTTTCCCCGGCTTTTTCTTAGAAGTGTATCTTTACCAAGGGTTTGGTTGTTGGCTTTTTTTCCCCAGGAGACATGAAGGAGATGCTAAGTTGGCTTCATTCCATCTTTTTTGTTATCTTCCTTAATAATAAAAAGGTGGCCATTCACAGGTAGCAGTTTGCATCATACTCTTCCTGTTTAAGTCTTTTGGATTCCTTCTTAAAGAGTACAGGTCAACAAAAATGCATGTGAGCGTGTGGGTAACTTTCATAAAGCAGGTGTGTCAGGAACATAATTGTTTGTGCTTTCATTTCAAGAAATTTACAGTTTAATTACAACACAGCTCTCTCGGGGGGGGGAAAAAAAACTGAGAAAAGACAAAAAAGGCTTTGTAATCCTGCGCTGCGTTCAGGGTTTAGATCTCACCTTGTAAAAGTTTTTATTGCAGCCTCCTCCTCCACTTGTGCCATGAAACAGTGAATCACTCCTTCACGTCTCTAAGTACAACTGCAGCTCTCATGTTTTATCCTGACACCTCCTAGATGAGCTTTCCATACCAGGGAAAGGGAGGACATTTGATGCTTCTAATATTATTCTGACGCCTCCCCTTCTCAGAGGAGTCAACCTTGCTGGCTGCCTTGGCTGTGAATCCCAGCATGAGACCACATTCAGGGTGATTAATGTACGCAGGGGCTCAAACCACCCCTCGGCTTCTTCCAGGGCATTCATTCTCATGGCATAACGTTTCGTGTATTCAGCTGTAGGATGACCTGGGCAGAGGCCCAGTGGCGCCGATAATTTTCCGTCCTTTGTACGAGTATCCAGAGAAACTAGTCCAAAGCGACTGACAGCGGCCTCCCTCATTGCTGCTAATGATCTTCAGTAGCTGAAGACTTCCTTCCTTGTGTGGCCCTCACACCTTACTGCGTAAATGGGTGATCTGTATTGTGGCTGTGGAGACAGAAAATGTTAACTCTTCTTCCTTAGAAAATGATAACTTCTCTTCTGTTTTTTTGGATTTTTTTTTTTTTTGGGGGGGGAGAGGGGCACACGTAATGTTTTTCCAGAATATTTTTTCTCAGGGAGCTCATTAAATGGTGCTATTACAGAAGCTGTTCAGCAGGGTTTACGTTAGCTTTCCCTTTGGTGCTCCACTGTGTTTTACTTTGGCTAAATACAAAAAATCTAATCTAGCAAACTCTCTTTTTTTTTCCTCCTTCATTTTTTTTTTTGGGGGGGGAGAGGGGCACACGTAATGTTTTTCCAGAATATTTTTTCTCAGGGAGCTCATTAAATGGTGCTATTACAGAAGCTGTTCAGCAGGGTTTACGTTAGCTTTCCCTTTGGTGCTCCACTGTGTTTTACTTTGGCTAAATACAAAAAATCTAATCTAGCAAACTCTCTTTTTTTTTCCTCCTTCATTTAGTATTTATATATGAGAGCCAATACTGCAGTTAAAACGTTGTCTTTTAATAACCTGCCTGTTTTAAGAAAAAATACTAACTGTCACTTGAACAAGAACAATTCTGTAATAACATAATAGTCAGCTTGAATAATGTGGACACAATTGTGCCCATAGGATGAGGCATACTACTGAGAGATTTCCCCTGTTGCTTTTCACGTGGCTGTTTCAAATTACCTTAATAAGAGGGCAATGCACACAGTGAGAAATGCACAATAAGAGGGTATCTTATCCAAAGCAAATAATGGCTGCGTGCTCCTCAGTAGCTGAAAAAGAGGCAAACGTATAATGAAATGCAGGACAAAACATGAGGGAATGTCTTGTTACCTAAAACACTAATTCAGGCTTAGACAAGGTCTGTATGTATAGATAAGCTTTTCTGAGGCAACCTAGTAGAGTTGGAAGCAGTAGCAAAGGTTTTGGTCTTGTTTTAAGTTTTCTTCTTGCTTCCCTGTTCTGTAGATACAAAAATGGTATCGCAAATGGTAATTGAGCCTTGAATCTCCAACTACCTCATTTGTGGCATCTAGAAGAAAAGCTGGTCCTGAAAATCTCCATAAAGATCATGGTTAGTCTTGGAAACTCATTGGCATAGCATACTTCTCAAGACAGATAAACTGCAGGGTGTACAGCCAGAAAGCACCTGAGAGCCAGCTCCATGAATTTAAGCCGATGAAGCCCACCGTGTTGTTTTGGCTGTGCAACTGCAGCACCTGGGTTGTGCTGGGGGATGTGGTGCCCTCTCTGAGCAACCGGGGAGCACTCTGAGTGCCCACGGCTGTCTCTGGTCCCTTTCCCAAAGTGCAATTTCAGTCCCTGGAGGAAACTAGTAAAGGTCTTGAGATGATCGGAGGTGATGAGATCAATGGAAGAAACAGATGAGTCCCTTGATTTCCTTACCCCAGTTAGAGTTAGATAGATAAACTGAGACTGTGTTGGAAAATGGGATATATGTCACTCATGTACACAAACTCATTCCCAAATGTGAAAGAGTGCATTTGGTTTCCCATTTTCCATCAGTGCTATACCCTGTCTTCATCTCAATAAAGAAGGACTCTTCTTTTCCTAAAAGCAGCTCTAAAGGTCACTGATGTTACACATAATATATTTTTCAGGATTTTTTTTCTGTGCCAGGCCCAGGCATAGAAAAGACGAATAAAGTTCATCTCTTGCTTGGAATGTATCTTGATTGGGAAATTGAAAGATGTTGCTATATTTCGAGATAGACATTTGCATGTAGTTGAACTCGCTGTAGTGCAGAATTCCTCAGTCTCTCTTAACTTTCATAGGCTTATCTCCAATAAAACCAGGGACATGGTGAACGTTCCCAGGAAAGCAAAAAGCTGCCTGTATTTCTGTTTCCCAAGGAGGAGCTCCCCTCGGCTACAATCTGTGGCCCAGAGACCCCATGGGAAAACTCTGCATGAAAGCGTTTCATGTAGAGCCAGATGCTTCAAGCTCTTAAGCAAGTGGCCTTTGATTTTACTAGGAACATTGTGACTTTACGTGATCATCTCCAGAGAGTGTAACTCGTATCTAAGAAATAGAGGGAGGTACACTATAAAATACTCACCACAAAAAGACTTGTGCAGAAAATTAAACTATTGTTTATTACTGGGAGGTGGAGGGAGAAATAGCAGAAATGCAATATCAGATGCAGAATCCTTATCTCTGATACCAGTAAACTTTTCCCAGTTCAGTTTATTGGAATAGATCTGAAACTTCAGTAATGTGTGGTCTTTTTTTTTTTTTTAAATTCTCTTTTCAAGGATGATGAAGGTAACATAGATAGTATATCACATCTGTACACTAGATTTAAATATCCATAGAGTAAAAGATTAAAAATTAGGAAAACATAGCGTATACCATTTGGAAAGACAGAAAATATAGATGTTAACTTCTTGCCTATTAAGCTTTCCCTGTCTTTAAAAGACAGGCTTCCTGCAAATTTTGAAGGACTATAGTAAAGTTTATAGACTTTTTTTGTGTGTGTGAGGACAAGTCTGTACTTGGAACAACAGAAGTAGGCCAATGTGCACAGTTAATGCAAAACCAAAGACAAAGACCTGTTAATAAGCATACAATCTCCAAAAAGACCTCTCTTCTGCTCAGCTAACTTCAGTTTTGTCCTGCATCTATAGCTGATTAAATAAGAAACATATTCACTAAATTCAAGGTAGCCTGTTGAACACTGACCATACATCGAGCTAGCATTTTTCTAATTTTGCCATTTTAGTGCTAAGTTAGCAAATGAGTTCTAAAATTACTGCTTATTCAGAAATAAACACGTCATTCCACGCTGCCTTATGAGAACCTATCAATTTTTAAGTGTTAAAAGATTAGCTAGTCTTTAGTAAAATAAGGGAGATTTCTGTGGATAGAAGAGAATCCACAGCAAAGAAACAGTGTTGTTCTCAGGCTGCTTTGTACAGTGTGGCTGAAAAGAAAGACGCTTCCAGTAACTTCTTTATTTCCCAGAGCCAATGTAATTCTTTGATTTTTCTGATGGTGTAAGTCTGATATCCTGGGCCTTTGTGACCACCAATATTGACAAAATTCAAGCCAGTTTAAAGAACAATTGCTTTAAGATGGCATATCCTAGAGAATCAAGTTTTTGTCTCCTAATTTACAGACATTCTAACCAATAAATAAGTATTTACAGTAACTTTTTACTGTTATATTCTGTGCATCGATGCACCAAACTTACAAACATTTACGCATGTAAAGTAATCCCCACTAGAGTTCTTGGCATTATTCATAGTTATCAAAGTCTTCATGTGACATTATTTGCAGGATTGGGGCCTTTGCTGACTTTTTTTTCTGGGCTCTTTTTATTCTATTGTATGTTCTCATCCTTACATCTTTGTCTTTATAATGCTTTAAAATGAACATTTCAATTGCCTCCATTGTAGGAGCCTCACTTAGAGACTGTGTGTAAGGAAAATGGGTGAAGATTCTTTTTCCTTCGTGTTTTTTTACTTTCTGGGGAAAGGGGATCCTCTTCCCAAACTGAACCTGCTATTCTGAGGTCAGTAAAGATTGAACCCAATGATCTACGACAGGTACAGTTTTAGTGTGACTTTTTTAATATGTTTTTTTTTCCACCTTTAAGTAATTTAAATATTTTTAATTAAAAGCTTTTGTAAACAGGCACAGTGTTACCAGCATTTAATTTAGTAAATATTTCCGTATAAAGAAGTTTCCTTTAATTAAGTGCTTTAAGAATAAATTAGCTGTTGTGTTTCTTATGAAAATAGACATAAAAATGTTCTTGTGTATATGACTGTAATACAGCAGATACAAGTGATGGATAGTTAAAGGTGCATGTGACTAAAAGACAAATCACTAAAACATTTCCAGAAACACGTACATTTTTATCATAGTCAGAAATGTAAAAGCTTTTTTTTCTAAATTCTGTTAGTAGCTACAATTATTCTGTTTGTTTTAGTTTCACTAGAAACCTTGCATCCATCTTACTGTAGGGATTTGAGTGCCTCAGTGAATTTTAAACTCTTGTGATGAATGAAATATGGAATCAGACTGTTCAGTTCTGTAGAAGCTAATGGCTGCTGCTGTTGTTGCATCAATTAAAAAGAACAAGTAAGGAAGAAGTGGGTTTTGGAACAGTCTGCTTTGTGGTAGTTCACACAGCCGAACAGAAATCTGAGAACAAGACTTGAAGGAAAACAAAGAGCTTTACAGTATTTTTTTTTTTTCTTTTCTTTTCAGGAAAACACACAGAAGCTAATTTTAGCTTCTTGATCAAATTGACCCAGTCTTTAACCCTGGCAAACGTTACCACAACACACTTCCAATAGACAATAGTTTGCATACCAGCATCGCACTGGAAACAGATGTGCGTGCAGGACTGGCTTTTTTGGGAGACTCTCTGAGAATTCCACTAGCGTGAAAGCCTGAAAGTGCTTTCTTCCTAATTGGGTTATAAACTGGGTCTTCTTTCAAACCCAGACTGGGATCTTTTCAGAGTCACTTGCGCTCTTTAAAAACTTATTATGTCACAGCTATGTTTTGACCAGACTTTCAAAATATCATTCACTTGGAGAAAAGTTGCTTGGTATGAAGCTTGATTATTATCTGGGGGGGGTTTTTTTTTGTGTGGGGGGGGGGGGGGAGGGGAAAAAAATTGTTAACAGCTGGGCTATTCATGGGCGATGGTTGTGCAGTTTATATATCAAAATGTTTGGAATGTGAACAATTACCTCTTTTACTTTCTCACAAAGTCTCTTCTAGTCTATAAAGTCTGGCTTTTGTTGTTTTTATCAAAAATATGTAGTTCTTTTCCTGCTGCGTCTTCTCCATATCCCCCTCTCTCCTCCATGCTGCCCCATCCATTTTCCTAGCCTGATCATCAAGTTCCCACTACTACTACAGCTGTTACAACCTCATCACCATCATCTCTGAACCACTGCGTTCTGACTACATGTAAAGTTTGGCTCTATCAGGGACAATGTAATATTGGTGATCCCCTGGGACATGCATTTTTGAAAAACAGGGCTGTACTTTGAAAGGCCCCTCCCATTCAGATTTTTTCTTTTTCTGTAAATTGCAAAATTTTTCACTTTCAAAGTATTTAATCTGGATTTTTCCCGCATAACCTGGATAAACTCTAAAGTTTCTGAGACACCAAACTAAAAGCCATTTTTTGTGGAGGGTAGAGAAATAACGTACTGTGAAGAATGGTAAAATAACACATCCTATCTCATTTTGCATTACATCTGACGGGCCACATCCTGGACATGGAGATAACTTTGTTCAGATCACTGTTCTAGTCAGTCGGCCTAATTTATTATTTGTTTTGCAGTTGTATTGGGAACCCATTCCTGGAGCAGAATTCCATTATTTGCACTGTTAAACTCAGTGCAAAAGGACAAACGCACTCCAGAAAGTTTATAAGCAAGGAATAAAAACACAAGTAGACACAGACAAATAATAAATGAAGGAGACAAGGACACAGTAGCAGCTACAGGACAATCATCAAAAGTATTTGTAACATGTCTGCAAAGAATAGTAATAAGGGAGTTTTCTAGATGGTCACAAAAAGCTCTCTTCATCCACTGAGACCAAAGTGGAAGAAAAAGAAAAATTCTTCTGCAGTTTGATCTGAACAGACTTTCTTCTTCCATTGCTTGTTGCTAAGACGGAAATCAAGAATCTTGCTTTTTTTTTTTTTTTTTTTTTTTTTATCTTTTTTTTTTTTTTTTTTTTTTTTTTTTTACTACTACTACTTTTGTGCAAATCTCTGCCCCAGCTCAAGCAGATAATTTAAATTTTTAAATCACAGGTACTTTTTTCTTCCTGGCACTGTTGCATTTTGTGTAGAACAGTTACATGCTAGCATATATGCATGAAGTATTTTTTTTTAAAGTCATTATTATCTACCACGAGTGTTAATGGATCATATGACATGAGACCATTAAGCCTGGGCTCTGGAGCACAAAGGGAGGCTCTTCCCTTCCACCTTAGGTTTTGTTAATGTCAGCAGAACAACAGAAAATATATTTTAAATTTAGCTATTCATTCAATATGGACCCAATTTGCAAATAGTTTTGAAGGAATTAAAATTGCATGTAGGTGTTATGCATAGGGTATTTGCTAGAAGCAACTGATAAAGCTCTAACTTGGGTATTGACGGTGCAGCTCATAACCAGTAAGGCTGCATAGGTTACAATACCTGGACTGAGGTATTCAGAGGGGTACTAGGGTACTATAGCTATTTATTTAAAGACACTTTTTAATGTGAATGCTTATTAGGGCTAATTCTAAGCCTTTCAAAGCCTGAATCTTGGGAAAAGCAAGACAACTTGAATTAATTTGATAATCTGTTGATAGTATATGTTCTGCTGCTATCTCTCATCTGTTAATTTAGCCTGCTAGTCATCTATGAAGTCATGTCCTTGTCTGTATTTGGGGCTTAGCCTGCCTTAGAAGACAGGGAAAAGTAGCATTGAATGTAACCAGTATTAAACACATAAAACTGACCTAGCAATGCACTGATTAAAAAACAGAAATTTATACAAACTTCAGAGGATGTCATGTTTGGGAAAACGGTGTAGAGCAATCACTTAATTTAGGAAAACCCTGGGAACTGACAGCATTAAAATGCTACATCTAGACAAACAAATTATGTTATTTCCAAATACATCTTAGCTTCTCTCTTAGGGAAAGAGTGGCTGCAGCTGATCGTTAAATTTGATCAGAAGTTCGTTTCTATTGGAAGCTCTTTTTTTAGCTTTAAGGGAAAGAATGCTAGATAGGCATTTAGTCATCCCCTGTCCTCCCAGCATTTCTTAAAAGGTCAGTCGGGCTTGCATCACAGAATTGGCATGTTAGTGTTGTCTTACATCTGGAATGCGTGATACCAACATTTTTATTCAGCCTATTAAGGATACATTGGTTAACATGAAGGTGGATTCTGACTCAGAGACAAACGCCCTGAGAAACGGGAAGTGTTTGGTTATGCTGCCTTTCTTCCAGCTTTACCACAAGCATGACTTTAAACCTCCTTGCTTGTGCCTCCTCTAGAACCTGGTGTGTGTTCAGGCCAGTGTTTGTTAGCATCATCGTAAACAACTTCCAGTGTGTCTGTGTCGTACAACTGTCTAGTTATCGGACAGTGCCAGACTTGAACCTCTGGCCTGCTGTAAAAGTTTGGAAGCATCCACTGGACAGAAACATCATCCCCTTCGGACGCAAAGCTGACAGCACAGCTGAGTATTAGGGCCAATTAGGTGTGCCTGCTGGGGCTATTGGTAAATGTCAGCTTGTAAGAACTTTATCCAAAATCGGGCGGAAGAAGTTATGCAGTTATACTACAAATAAAATGTCTGTAATGAACTTTCATTTGTAATTATCATGGGTTTTGGATATTGTTTCAATTGCCAGTGTCACAGTAAACCATAGCTTCTCTCTGAAGCACGCTGCCTCTCGCAGAGTCTTCAGCCATTATGCAAGGAACATTACTCAAATGCATTTATTTTGTGTTGAATTTAGAAGTGTGTATATCTTGAAATATTTAATTAATTTAAGTTTGGAAATTAAATGAGAAAAATTATTGTTTCAAGGGCATTAGAATTAGCAATTTATTTTCTCATCCTTGGCAGGCCCACTTGCAGCATGGCTCAGAAGATTTGTATAACAAGTCATTATCCTAGGCAGGGGAGTCTTCCTTTTGTCAAGTTGTGTTGTGCGTTTTGTGGTGAAAGAGAAGAAAACAAATCTTTAAGGAAAGCTATTTTGGTTCAAAGTATTACACATTGCAAAGAAGCAGGTTTTTTCAACCCCTCTCTATTTGAAGAAGTCCAGACCTATTTGAACTAAGCAGTGAGGTGTATTCCAGATGATTGATTTAGGAGACTGCTTTGGATCCTGTAACTAAGTTAATTATAACTATTAATAGTGTCATTACTACTTGTCAAGGAGATATTAAAAAGAACGTGTGGCTAATGAACTTATAAGTCATATATTTGTTCCAGGTAGCAGCATAATTGTGCCAGGAGCAGAAAAACTCTTGCAAGGAATGGCTGCTGTGTAGTCGTTTTGACTACAAATAGCATGTGGTTTCTGTAGCACAGGCTGTCCTTGTGACTGCATCACTAAACCTTGAAGCTTTCTTATGATGATCTGCTGGCCAACTTGGCCATCTGATTTATGGAGACTTGGCTGGCTTAGAG
This sequence comes from Aptenodytes forsteri, assembly GCF_000699145.1. Classification (NCBI taxonomy): domain Eukaryota; kingdom Metazoa; phylum Chordata; class Aves; order Sphenisciformes; family Spheniscidae; genus Aptenodytes; species Aptenodytes forsteri. The sequence goes on along the minus strand of NW_008795259.1, from coordinate 4,143,571 downwards.
GCCCAGGTAGCCATCTTCTCTATTTGCAATGGTGTAGATCAGGGCAAATGCAGGTGAAGGCAGTTCTATGAGCTTCTAATTTTGGGCAATACAGAGTTTACTCATTTCTCATGGTGTAGCCTACCCCTTTCCTATTTACAACAACATCTGTGCTTGTACTTAACTGCATGTTTGAAGACTTACTTGAATCAGAGCCAGGGCAGGTCATCCCCCCCCCCCCCCATTAATTGCAGTTTCTCACTACTGCTTTGAAATTTGCAGTACAACTTGTATTAGCAAGGGTCTGGAAATAACACCGAATATTTATGTGCTTAGAGAAGATACCTACTGGCAGAGTAATTCTTTAGAAGGAAGTATTGGCTACGTCCACTGTGAGTTTAGAGAGGATAAGATCTATTCCAGCTTGTCAAATACGTTACAGGAAATAAAAAAATAAGTAAATAAAGGTTGTTACAAGTATGCATAGTGCTGATTTTCCAGTATTTTATATCATGATTATATTAAAATTTTCCCATTAGAATGCCAAAATTACTTATAAATTATAAGTTAAATGCTTGCCTGAATTAATTTGAAAAATTGCTTCTGTGTTAATATGCGAAAATGAGTTGAGTTTTATGTTGCTAAAGAAAAGCAATCAAATTTGCCCTTTGTGGAGACTTTTTATCCATATAAACAAGGGAAACATTTTCCACGTCCAAGGTAAATTTTTCTAGTTATGACTTATATGTCAAATATAAAAATACCAGTATTTCTGGCCACCTTACCTCATGAAAAAGGCAAACAGGCAGTGCATTCTTTTCTTTTTTTCTTTGAGAGGAAAACATGGCAACTGTTGAACTTGAGGATACTTCTGGGCTCTGATCCTTCAGACAGTGAATTCAAAGGATATTATGACTCATGTGACATTATTCCTGAGCATAAAATTACTCACATATGAAAGTAATGGAATGTGTTTGAAGTTTTGGGCCAGCATTTTGGTCACTCAGCAGGTGGCTAACTTGTAACCTGGAAAAACTTTGGTGGTGGTGGATGTTATGAGGAGAATAATTATAAAAGATGGTAGAAAGGCATGCACACCTGATGAATAGGCCAGTGATTTACCAGTGCTGTGCATGGGGAGGGGTGCTGTGCATAATCAAAGAGTGCAAGATAACTTAAGGCAAGAAGCGAGACAAGTTCCTTGTCCTTCAGCGTGCCTTGCTCTGTGAGCAGCCCCATGAACTTATTGGGACCATTTGCTGGGTTTAAGTCCTGCTTAAATAAGTAAGAACCTGGCACCATATGCGCGTTTTGTGTCTTTTTTGTAAATCTCACCACCACAAGGGAGATATGAGGTGATTTCTGCTCATTTTGAGTGAACAAGGCTTGTTGGGGATGAAATCATTCGCATCAATTTCAGCTGGAAGCATGAGCAAGTCCATCATTTTGCAATGGGTATGAATCTTTCTGGCCTGAATTCTCCACTACGCTCCAGTGGCAGGAGGGGCTGATGGTGTGCTCTCTGTTCCTCCTGTGCTCTCTGGCCTCCCATCTCACCTTCTATTGAAATCAGAGGAGCAGAAGCAACCTGAATTTACGCCACTGGTGTCAGGTCTGCAGCAAAGCACTCACTAGTGCAGAGTCATACGTAAAAGAGTTCTGATGCAGCACATCTCACCAAGCATGTGCTTCTCTCCTCTGGTCCATGCACCAGCTGTTTCATTTTGGTCCTTGCTTTAGGCACGTGGTGAATGAACTCATATTTTAGAAACAATTTAAGTAGAAGCAGATTTAGGCATAAATCTTCTCTTGAAATATTTGCTTTAATATCAGCCCAATTTCTGCCGAGTGATGAATATTAGAGTTCTACTAAATGTACATGCAAACAGCTTGAGTACAAGCGTAGACATTCCCACATCTCTGTTTCAAGCTGTGGGGAAGTATCTCCAAAGCAGCCACACTCATTTGTTATTCTAAGATTTCATTCCATAACACACCTTTTAGGAATTTGGATTCTAGGAGTTGGGCTCTGCTGCTTCTGCGTCTCTTTCCATCCTGCGAGCTTTTCTGCCAAAGCATTTTTGGAGAAAGAAGTCTGGGCAAAAAAAATAGCAGTCTGACAGCAGTGTAAGGTGTAGTGTGAGTAACGACCAATTAAGCACATATAACTGTAGCCATTAAAATTAGGTGCTCATCTTCTGACTTCCTTATGACTTCTCATGTTGGTAGGGATGACCAGGAGTCCATCTAATGTAATGCCAGCAGGCAAGGTATACTTACACCCCATGCAGCCTTTGGAGGATCGTATCGGTGCTGAGCTGGTGCTGTTCCAGCTGGTATTTGGCAAAGCATTTAAGCACAAGAATAGTCTGCTGAGTTCAAAGGACCTATATGAGACTTTTAAAGAGAAGGGCAAGCAGAAATGTTTTGCTGGGTCTGGCCCTAAATGGGTGGAAGGAGAAGGTGCTGCCAAACAGGTTTAAAGCTGCTCAACTCACAAGGCCGCAGTGGTCTTATTTAAAATATTATAAGACCCAGTACAAATTTAGAAAAAGACTCCTTGAGCCAGGCATCGGAGCTTCCCGCCCTCGGCAGAGGCAGCTGTGTTTGACTGATAGGTGCACCCCCCCTTCCCTTCACACCACGTATGCGTGGTGAGGGTGTGAGGTTTCCCCAGTTATTCTTGCTCTTAGATTGAAGCAGATGTGCTGCCTTGCTTCCTTCAAAGAGAAAAATGTCCGTTTATTTGGTCTGAAAAAATTCAATTGCTGGGACAACAGGTCCTCTAATTCTTTTTGCAATTTATCATCTGTCTGTTCCTCCGGCTGCACGGCCCGTGGCCCGCAGAGGGAAAGTGATGACAAGGCCAGCTGGCAGTAAGCACTTGTTGCAGTTTAGCCCAGGTGGCCACAGTGCTTAATGGACAACTCAGCTTGCAAAATGCATAGCTGGTGGTAAGGACTTCTGATTTCATTTTTGCCTGCTCAGTCAGTTCTGGAATTCAGCTAATGGTCTGGTTAATGCACTGTCTTCTGCTCCATCGTAAGACCTTTTGCCAAAAAGCGACTTAACATGAAGAAGAGGAAATGCGGGGCACCTCCAGAAAGCCAGAGCTGTTGGCTTCTTATATGAAAACTGTGACAAGCAAGACATTAGCAGAAGTTGGATACAGCTCCCTCCCTGCTGAACAGCAGATTAGGCCGTGAATCTGAGGAATCATGCGGGGAAGCATACTTCTCAATGGGACACACGTGTCTCGGAGATGCTTGCTTCAGTCTTCACACAGATACATGAGTGCTCTTTTCCAGGCTACTACCAGATGTCTTCTGATAGCTAGAGAAAATGTGAATCCCGAGTCAATACTTGGTGGAATTTTTTTCCCTGATTTGCTTCTCTCTCCTGAGAAATCCAGAAGCTAAATTTTTGAAAGTAGCAGGAAAAATAAAAGGGAAACTGAAGTTAATTGATTTACTTCTCTTCAGATTTTTCTCTACTACAAAAAATTTACACACAGAAAAATAGTTCTTCAACAGAGACAAAATCCTGCTCTTTGGCCTCAAGCTCAAATAAGAGTTTGTTTTGATAAACTGATTGATGGTGCAAATTCTGCATTCAGTACTTCTGGCCTTTATCTTGCAACTGCTCCCATGCAGGCTGATCCAAGGACCCTTGGGGATTCCTGTTGTGAGGACTTCTCCCTTCTAGATGTCATCAGAAGGGGACCATCACTGCTTTTTAAAATAAAATAGAAGCAGCTCTGAGAAGAACTAATAATTTTTTACCTTGAAATTACGATAACCAGCATTGCCCAATTAAAAGAAAAATCATATTTTTAAAAACGTCTCTTCACTTAAGACAATCTCAGTATTTCCAAACCAGTTCTAATGTGCAAATATTCCAGCATGTTTCTAAACCTGAAAATCATGCTGAGTAATTGGAGATGGAGGATCTATTGCCTGACACAGGGTGTTCTACGTATTTCATCCTTAGAAACTTGGTTGTAATCCTTTGCACAAGAGCTTTCTCAAACAGGCAAGCGTATGTGAAAAAGATAGAATGGGTAGGGGAAGAAGTTACACGTTGACAGTAAATACAGTTTATTTAATAAAAGAGAGGACAGAATCAGTCTGAAGAATAAAATCAGCATTTTCTTCTCACTGGACCCTATCTCTTTTACCAGAAGACCAGTACAAATCTCTGTGCTATGCGTGCCTGGTATTGCCCTGTACACAGAGACTAACTTCATTCGTAGACATCTGAATCCTCAGAGGAAAGTTTAAAGCAGTAGTGTCTAGACCGGTGATATGACTCATGAATGCACAGCCTATAACCAATTCCACACTGTCTTCCTGGGTATGCAAACTGCCTGAAGCTATAGCTCAAAAAGACGCACACACACATATATATACACACGTGTGTGTGTGTTTCACTTGGGATTTGTTATACAACTGTTGATTTTGTAATCAACTCTTACTTATTTTATTACCAATTATTTTAGATGATGGGAGATGGTTAATGAAAGGCTAGGTTATGAGGAAAGTAAAGGAAGGAGCAGAAAGATAATAAGGTGGAAAAACCTCAAGTGAAACAAAAAGGAAGGTGGAGAAACAGAAGAGGGGAGAAAGATCTTAGGAGCAGTCATGAAAGTAGACTGAGGGTGGTACATACTCAGGTCCACATAATTTTTAAAAAAAAAAAAGTGACCATGTTGACAGAAAGACTTCTGGTCTAGACCATTCCCTGATAGTAAAGAAAAAAAAAAATCCTCCACAAAATACTTGATGAAGAAATAATTGTCAGTGAAGTCCTTAGTAGGACAATTAGCAAGCTAGCAATCCTCCAAAAGAATAGTAGGACTGAGCTAAGCAGAGCAATAAAAGGGCACCAAACGGACAATTAGCAAGCTAGCAATCCTCCAAAAGAATAGCAATAAAAGGGCACCAAGCATTTGAGCTTACGTCAGAGTGCAATGCGGATTCCGCCATAGCTGGAGAGAAAAGGAATGAGCTAATAAAAACAATGTGCATTTGCATACAAGGGAAACCAAGCCACCAAAGTGACTGGTGGAGCAGCCAGGCCATACTCCCAAGGGAACAGCAGCTTAACCAACAGATGTTTGCTCAAATAGCAAACATGTGGAATCTTCCGGTGATGGATTTATTCAAATCCAGGTGGCCAGGAGCCAGGAATATGAAAAAGAAGCAGGGTAAAATTTATATTTATAGCTCTTTACTGGCCCAGCAGATTACACTTTTCATGAATGAGAGAGATGTCAGTTAGCAAGCTCTACAAAGTCCTGATTTTTTGAGGTCTTAGAGCGACAAGACTCAATTCATTCGGACATGAAAAAAATCATGTAGGAGGTTGCAAAATTCTTCCCTCAGAAATGCCCTTACTGCTGCCCTTGACTCAGTTGGGATTCATGGCATGTGTGTAAGCATAGGAAATGTCCCACTCACACCAAATCTTTTTCCAGTTTTTTTTTTTCTTGGAATAAATCTATCATACATTCCCCATGAGCTCCTTTGTCAGATATCTTGGGCTTTCTAAACTTCTTTAGATAACCATTGTAAGCTCACAGGGAATTAAAATGCTTGTGTGTCTGCTTTCAGATGACACAAAGCCGATCTAGTTCCCCTATCACATACATATGGACAAGAACGGTGGTTGATATTTCACTGAGCTTGTTTATAAACTTGCCTTTTCCTTTTTATGTTGAGGTAGTACTTTGGGACCTATCTCCTAGTCCAGGATCTCTGGTCTATGGGCACAATGTGTGTACAACAGAAGGATAGTCTGTTCTCAGAAGATTAGATCTAAGAGACAACAGATGAAAAAAAAAAATGGCACAAAGTACAAGGTAACGCTGGAACTAAACTGCTCAAATGGAAGAAGACTGGCCATATCCCATTTTCAGTTTTGGAGTTCCACTATGCAAATTTATAACCAATAAAAGTCTTCTGAGAAGGGATCCCATTTATTCAACCATAAAGTTGGTTTATTTTCACTTAAAGAGCATAGGAAAATGAACACTGGTGGCAAGTTCAGAGAGTTTTAATGGGGGCCTTCAGAATTAGGTAAAAGCCATATTTTGCAAAGCAAATCAGCTTCTGCTTTTCAAACAGACCACTCTGAGTTAACTTGTGTTTTTCATCTGTTTGATGTATCTCTCTGTTGTCTCTTGCCTGAGATTACAAGGTCCCAGAGGAAGAAGCTGCATTTTTAGTTGTGTGTTTGCACAGTGCTAAAAGCAGATTGGGATTCCTTTGTGTTAGGCACTACACAAATATGCAGGAAGAGAGTAGACTCTGCCCCAAAGGACTGTCAATCTGTTATAGACAGGCCAGATAAAGGATGAAAGAGAGAATGGTTCAAAAGGTACTCAAAGGTCAAATCATGGCAGGGCTACACATAGGACAAAGTCCCCTGACATTCACCCTGATATTCTGCCACTGGACTACCCTGCTGCTGCGATTGCACTGGGAGCACTTTTCCCGGCCACGTTAATTTATCAGAGGGAAATGTTCAGTGTCACGAGGCATTTTCCCCCTATTTAAGAAAGGAGGAGAGTGCGTGAGAAAGTATATTTGTTTGAAAGCTTGCAAATCAGGCATAGTTTGTAAGGAGGAGATAGTACCATTTATTGAACTAACTGAAGTAGATCAAGACCTGAAAAAAGGCTCCTGTATGTGAAAATATGGGGGGGGGGTGTCCAGATTGTATCATTTGGCTTCATATAATCTATAGCTTCTCCCTAAAAACTTTATCTTGCTTTATTTTTATACCACTACAGCTGTAATGATGATAGTTGATGAAGATTTTTGTTGTGAATGAGGTTGTCAAAATACCTTCCTGTTTTCTACCATGGTTTTTGTCCAAAAGAATTGGCACATTTCTTAGTGGAGAGTTGTTTATTAGATACTGTCCCAGCAGTGAAATGTATATACCAAGATGTTCAGGAGCACATTTATTGCATAGCACTAGGGGTGTGGAGTCATTTGGACAGGAGATGCCAACTTCAGCCCTAGCAAAGAGGGCTTTAATACTGTACAGATGGAGCAAGCAAAACCTCTTTTTTGAAAGTCTCTGTGAGAAGCATGGAAGACAATATAGTTGCTGCTCTGGGAAGCTTTGCATTTCATTAAGTCATTTTAATATCCAGTGAGAACCAAATACACCAAACTCAGTGCTTGAACACTGCAAGTGACTTGAGTGCCTCGACTGTTGAGGTGAAATCCTATTCCTGTTGAACCTCATGGATATGCCCCTGCTGACTTTGACCTCCATTAAGGTGTGAGAGAATGATCACAGACTCAAGATTTCATCCTGGGAGCTGAGGCAATTCTAGCCTGTGAAAAGCACCCAGAATTTCACAAGATTGCAAGAATTGCTGTGCAGTATCCTCTGAATGTTAGCGTCACTCAAGGAGACTGAGATATGCGGTGAAGGAAAAGCTTCTTTGCCTTATTTCCTAATGCTAAAAGGAAATACTGTGATGAGTCCTGCAAGCCTGTGTTGGGCAGTTTCAAAGTATTTTGTCATATGTTGATTAAGTATGTAAATGCATAATACAAAAGCACCGTTATGTGTGTCTTTAAAAAAAAAAATCAGTTCCTTTATTTAAAAAGAAATAAGGAACTTGTTTAATTTTCTGGGAACATTGTCCAGTGAAACATTTATCTTCCCTATGGTCCAGTAAAATTATTGTAGAGCTGCCAAAACTCATCTTGAAAAGTAAATAGAAAATCCTGCAACTTTGGCTCCTCTAAATGAGATGGTTATTGTACAATGCTTCTCCAGGTTTAATTAATCTTACTTTGGACATTAAAGTTACTTGAAATGGATTTGATTTTAAGATTTTTATATACTACCAGGCACAGTTAACTTATTTGTCTTCAGTGGAGAGGCCTATTAGTGTTTTTTCCATCAGTGTAAACCTCTTTTTGCTGTAGTTAATCCTTATCCGTCTATCTTTATGATTTCAGTATTGTTTCATGTAGTCCCACACTTTGCCCGAACTCTTAATTTACACATTTGGCTTGGCTGGGTCCCTTTCACCCTGCCTACAAATTTATCCCATGTCATCTCCTCATAGCAATTTATAACCTCTATAAAATGTCATGTAGAGTCACTTTTTATGTTTCTGAGTAATGGTTAGAAAGAATTGCATAGGGAATCAAAAAATCTAATGAGTTGTACATTATTTTACTATTTATAACCAGAGAGCAGTCATTGACAATATTTGGCAATTTTACAGCTAAAAGCCCGGACTATTGTGCTTTTGAATGTAATTTATTAAGCAAATAAAACTCTTATTGGTAGCGGGTCCTGTTAAACCTGTGGCACCGCATGAGCTCCAGGCCCATACAGCTGTGGAAGTTTCATAGTACCTGCATACATCTTGCATGTCTGGACACTAATATTTTACACTTACTTCATAGTTTTATTTATTCAATTGCTTTTATGCTCTTGATTGGGCTGTAACCAGCCATTTATGGTAGAAACTTTGGGTGGGGAAGGAGGGGGCAGTGCAAGAAATAAAATGCATTTATTCTGGGAAGATTTAAATCCCTGTTTTATGAGGCATGGTATTTAGTAAGTCCAGGCAGTGGAGAAAATGGCTAAAATATTAGTGGTTTACTTTACACCAGCATAAAAATAATTTTGGAAAATAGCATTGAGGGCAAAAAAAATTACTAGCGCAAAATCACCCTGCGATAAGAGACAATGAATTCAGTGCTGTTCCTGAACTGATTGTGGAGGTTTAATTCCTTTCTTTCCCTGACTAAATTCTCCTAATAAAATTGTTTGACTCACTAGAAGGAAGTCTTGTAACACTGTAGGGAATTAATACAATCTTATTGCATGAGTTCATAGTTGTGTGTGTAGGTAAATAAGTTTGGCTTTATTTCTTTCACAGTGATTTGTATCTAGCAGGAAAAGCTTTTCTGTTTGTTTTTTTTTTAATGCTTAAATGATTGTGGTTCTTGTTGCCCTCCTGACTCATATGGACATAAATCAGGATTATTTCCCCTTCAATTAGTGAGATTATATCAATATAAAACAAGCATAACCAAGGCCCACCCGTATCATACATGTTAAAGAGGAGTAAGACCAAAGGCTGCTCAGTTATTCATGTGGCTAACATGTTTGTAATTGATTAGATCTTGCTATTTGCATAATGCCTTAAAACGAATTAAAAGAACAAGGTGTTGTGCTACTTGCATAAACATTTGCTCTGGGAAGTAAAAGCAGTTATTAAAAACCGTATCTCCTCAACGTCCGTCTTAGTCGACGGTAATTTAACAGAAGTCAGGAGACAAGAAGATAGTGGCTACTGAAACAGTGAGGTGTGTGTTTGTATGTGTTAAAAGGGATAGTTTGCACTGGTATGTACTGCTGACTCTTCTTTGCATAGATTGCTTTTCCATCCTTGAGAGGCTGGTTTTGTGTGTGAGAAATAGCAGAGGGGCTAGAAGGTTGCTTACTATTTCTGTGGGTAGTTTTTTTGGGGGGGGGGTTTGTCACCCGCAATTGCAGGTTGTTTGGGAGCTTCTCCACATTCTGCAGCTAGATTTTAGAATATCTTCTGTTGCCATGGCTGCTATTACTTTTAGTAATATTTGCTTCAAAATGTAGTTCTGCAAAGAAGCGGTGTGGGCTCAGGACGCAGGGCTCTTTGGAAACACGTCTCGCGACGTGGCTCCTTGCTGCCGCCCAACGTGGTGTTGCCTGTTATGGAGCACGTGTCTGCAGCACCATACTGCCTCGTCCCGTGGCAGATTTAGCTTTTAAAATAATCTGTGCCTCTTTTTTTTTTTTCTTTTTCCCAGAGAAGAAAAGGAAAGCCTGCCTTAGGCTGGTTCAGAAGGCACCAGTGGGTTGAAAAGTCTGTGAGAATGAGCAAGCTTTCTTCCCGCGTTAGTATTAACCAGGATATCCTGTTTCTTGATCATCGCCTCAAGGATGAGGGACTTTTTATATACAGTATACCTTGGTTTGTGGCTGAGAAAAGAAGAGACTTCATCCATTTGAGGAATCTTGAAGGGGGGTGGCCATGGCAGGGGGGAGGAAAAGTTAATAGGAAACAGATTTAGAAAAATATTGTATCTATCCTTCTGGGTGAATAAATCAGTGATTGAAACAGCTTGATAGCTGTAACCATAACCTACTACACTGCACAGAAATAAATATTCCCTTTAGGTCACTGTCTACATACCGTATCATATCTGTGCGCTTGGCAACAAGTTCCTGCCATGTGCAGTAAACAGTTGTGAGAGAGCAGATAGGGGACGGTAGGGTTGGTTTTTTTAACAAAAAATAATTGGAAAAATATCATTCCTGGATATTAGTAATGCATCACTTAGATTTCAGTACACCATGTTTATGTGCTGTGTGCCTGGGATATAATTTGATTGCCTCTGCAAACATACAGTTAAACCCTACCTGAAAGATCGGGTAGCTGTGCTCTCCTCAACAGCAGGAGTAATTTCATAGTGGACCAGTTCTCAGCTGCATTTGTTTGATGGTGCTTGTACCAGTATAAACAGCAGGAGAAACTAGCTGTTACGATGTCCTCCATGTTGCTAGCTTGAATTAAGTTTGGTTTTCTACACCCAAAGTCATTCTCCCATCTCAGGGAAATACTTTCAAATTCATTTGAAAATGACTCTGGCAAAGGTCTGTAGATTTCTTTTTCTCTAAATTACTAGTTCCTGCTTATTTTCAATACTGCCCTATAAATCAAAATGCTGCACTGCAGCAACTGTAGCACTGAACAACTTTGTAAACTTAAGTTTTCATTCAGATTTACTGAGTGTGTTAGATACTGAAGAACTGAACAACTTTGTAAACTTAAGTTTTCATTCAGATTTACTGACGCAAGTGTGTTAGAGAGGGGGAGTGTTGGCCATCGCCTTTGCTGTGTTTCTCTAATTATTGAACTAGTACCTCTAGGGTCCAGTAAAGCTTTGCACTGTTAGTTAGTAATAAAGTAACTGAACTACCTTTTCTTTATTCCTTTTCTATTTTTTTTCTTTTTTCTTTTGACTTCTTTGGTACCTTCTGGCCTTCCTAAAGGGAGCCCCCACCTACTGCAGTAAATTGTAGCTGTAGCCTTGATAATACAGTACTTGGACAATAAGGTCTCAAGGGGTGCTTACTGAAAGAGATTAAACTGTAATTAAACTGCCCTGTGAGTAAGAAGGAAAGGGGAAAAAAAAAGATTTGTGGTTTTCATAAAGCAGAAAAAAATACATTCACTGGTGTTTACAGCCCAGAGACTTTTTTTTTTTTTGCCGTCTTGACTACAAAACAATCTTATTTTTAGCTGGAAAGGGCTTTGCAGTAGTGCCATATCAATCCCACAATCCTGTTCTTTGAAATAATTGCACCGAGTTAGTCCCCAGTCAGCACTAACTGACTGAAAAGCAGGAAAGAAACATTTAACACACATGCATAGAAGTGGATGAAATTTACCATAAAAGTATGAATTTATGTAAGCAGTCTGCAGTTCTATGTATATATATTTTAAATGGGGCCTTAATTGAACATGCAGCTATATAATATCCTTTTGTTTAGGCTCAAAATTGTGTTGGGGGGGTTGGGGGGTTTTTTGTTGGTTGTGTTTTTTTTTTTGTTAACCCCTCCTCTTATCAGCTCAGCTATTAAATATTGTGGCTTTCCAGCTATCAGTCTCCGATCAGCACAGTTAGTGCAGTTTACCTTCCAAGGAAGTGCACTTTGAGCCAGCTGGAGCACGAAAAATGTAGGAGCTGGAGAAAGTCATAATTGAAACAGGCGACTGCTCCAGTACAGACAGGAAATAAAAGGAAGACAGGGCCCTTCAATGGATTAAATTAGATGTTTCAAATTCAGACAGTATCAGGAAAAAGAAGACTTATGTTAGGAAAAAAAAAAGGTAACAGTAAGTTTATTCAGCTGAACACCCAGCCCTCCCTTCTTCCCCCCCTTAACATGTGTTTTTGCTGGAATCTTACTCTGATGCACTGAAGGGTAGAAACTACACAGGCCCCTCTGCTTGCCGGAGTAGCAGGTCCCTGTACTGATGTTATACTATCCATATTTTCTCCCCCTTCAGACAGTCCTTGGGTATTCTCATTCTGTAAATTAAGCATGAAATTACGTTGGGCTGAGGAAACAAGATTTCAGCTGCTCGGTAGTTAGAAATAAAAGTATATTGTACCTAAAGCAAAAACTTAAATCGTATGCATTTCCTGCATATTAGTCTGAGATATGCCTATTTCACCTCTCTATACATAGTATATGCTTGTGTACATAAATTATACGTACATTTCTTCCATTCAAACTAGTTTCCTTCTTGCTGTACAGCCACCACCTAGTGTTGCTGACTTGCATGGTTTTATCATGGCTGCAGGGTTTTCTCCTTAGTCATTTGTGCATGAATATGTATAGTGCATGATGACAAAGTATGAAGATTTTTATTAGCTCAGAGTTTAAAATGGCCATATTATCCATAAGTAGCTATACATGAGCTGTTATGGATCATTCCAAGCAAGTGCCACTGAAATCCCAATATTATGCTGCACCATTGTGCAGTCAGTGAATCTGTGACATACATTTTATGTATGCAACTGGTTTTGTTTTGTTTGCTTTACAATTTAATAGCAAATTACTGGAGTTAATATTTGTATTCTTTCATCTTTGCTATATCAAGTTTTAGAAGCATCTAAAACTACCTCAGGAAATGACGTAACATTAGAGCTGGTCAAGATTTTTTTTAAATTCAAAATGTAGTTTTCATTTTAATGAAAAACATTTTTCAGTTAGTAATCAAAAATATTATTTTTTTCCCTAACAACTGAAATCTCTATTTTAAAACATGAAGCAAAACACACACCGAGGTGGGCCAGAACCTATTAAAGTCTGACCAATTGGATACATCTTGCTGTGCGCCTTGAAGCCTGCTAAACTTGGCACTTTAGGAAAAATGAAATCTTTGACTCAGAACAATTAGTGTTTACAAAGCGTATAAATTACAGCAGGAATGCCTCTAATCACGCATTTACCTTCTAAAATGCCTCAAGGGTTTTGGATTAGAAGAGAACCATTGCAAAGATGAAGTAGTATCTTAGAAGCAAATGGATATAGAGAAACGTATTTTTTTCTATTGCTGTTTTTTTCATGTCATAAGAAAAACAGTTTTTAGGCATGTGGTGTGTAAACAAAAAGCTATTTATTGGAACAACAGGCGTTTTAAAAAGTGAAACAGGCACATGGAAACCTGATAAGGAGCTGGAGGAGTAGAAGAGAAAAAACTAGATGAATCATGAGACGAAGTAAATTCCTTAGCTGTGTTACGGTTCTGTGCAGATTTTGGTTCTCTCCAAAATTCTAGAGGTGTTCAAAAGTAAAGAATTGATTTTACATATTGTCTTCATTTGAGCTCTTTTAAAAATAAGATCATTCCTTTTTTCTGTCTTTTGTCAGCTTATGTGCACACTACCCTTTTTATATCCACACAAGGGCTAATTAGAACCTAGAAGAATCAGATGACAAGGAGGTAAAACTTGGTAGAATGATGTTTTGCATCCTTCCACCTGGTCAGGTGAAGAGGTGTTGGAACTGTTTGACTAGAGGAAATCATTTGAAATGAGGGATCAGTTGGTTAAACAAAGGTATATCTATATTCAGTGTGCACGTGTCTGTATCTGTTTTCTGGATTCCTAGAGTATTGTCATTCTTTCTCAGATTCTTGGTAAGTTTTTCAATGTTTTTAAAGATAGCACTGCAGCACCATTTTTGTGAAGGAATCTCTCACTGCAACTGCTTTTGTAGTTTGTGCAAATGTCAACAGGGAGGAAACAGGCGAGCAGCACAAAGGAATGCAACCTAGATAGGACTAAAAGTTGCCTGTTGAGCTTAGAAGTTCTGGAAAGTTGCCCAGACATGGGAGAAAACCAGAATGTTTGGTTGAATTCTTACTGCTGAACCATGGGGACAAAAAGTACCGGAAGGTAGGTTGTTCTTGGCGATATCCATGGGTTGCAGGGTTTTGGAGGGGTTGGCTTCGGTGGTTTTAGGCTTTTTGGTTGTGGGTTTGGTGGGTTGGTTGGGGTTTTTTTCCTATTTATGAGATAGATGGGAGATGAAAAAGAGTACTTTTTTTCCTGCACCTTAATTGGGTCTCTGAAAAGTGGATGTTCCATTTTAACAGCAGTCTTTTCAAAAACTTCAGTAAAAACCAAGCCAAAGCCAGGATTCTCAAAGACTTAGGGAGTGATTGTAGCTTTGTGTGGGTGTAACTAAGCTGGTTTTTGCTAGGTCTTTGAGGAAGTGAAACGTGCCTCTGAGGCAGCACAGGTTTCAGGCACAGAGTATTTCCTTGAAGAGGCAGACCTTCAGTAGCTATGGCCACAAAAAGCCTGTGTAGGTGTGAGAGCAGGGAATCGATACAAAATTTTTCACCTTGGATTTGTTAATTGTGCTGTGGGATAGTGGCATTTAGGTATTCTGCCAAAGAGACTACTTGCATGTGTAGATGCGTCATACGTTGAGGCTAGGGCAGTCTCCAAGTCATGCTGTCAATGGTAGGTCTAAGACTTGAATTCAGAGCTGCTTCCAAAAACTGTGCAGAGACCAGCGCTTGGTGGCTGCTTGCACTTGGGACTGGAGATCATTTGTTTGGAGAAATCTTCAGACTCATCACTTCCTGACAGACGGGAGGTGTGACCTTCTGCATTGTTGACAGACGACTGACTGCAACGGGATGATAAGACCTTGTGATCAACTTGAGTGCTTTGATGAGATGTGCAGCCCCAGTCCACCAAGAAGAAAAGGGTCTGGGTATAGCTCCCCAAGCTGCTGAACTCAAAGTGAGGATTTGCCACATTCTCCATTCGTCCAATATTTCTGCATTACCTTTGAAAAAAGCTAGAAAAGAAAGTTAGGTTCAGTCTGGTTTCAGTGTTATCTTCCTTAAAAGATTAATCTGAGCTCAGTAATCTGAGGGTGTTGTTGGGAGCATGCTTTGTTTCCCATTGTTTCACATTGCATTATATTCAGGATTCTGAACTTAAAAAGACAGTCAAAAATCAGTAGGTTCTTTTCTGTCAAGGGTAAGGCATGTTTGCACTTCACAGGTTTACGTCACTTTAAATAATTTTTTTTTGCCATAGTCAGCATAAAAGGTTTCTGCCAGATTAACAGAAACCAGAATTTGGGCCCACAGCTTGCACAGACATTTGTGCAATTCCCTAATAGTTTCTTATACGCCTACAGCGGAAGAATGAATCAAGAATTAATTAGCACATCAGGAGATTCTCACCCCAGCTTCCTGTCTTTCTTTTGTATTTTGTTATTATCCCCGCCTTCCAAATTGGTGTTCCTAGGCATGTAACAATACGCAGCTCTGGCCTGCAGAGGTTGATAGGAAATATTCCCTCATTTACTGTTCCTGTCTTGCATTTTGAGTTTGACTTGTGGGTTTGGTGCCAAACTGCCAACAGTCGCCTGGCTTCAGGAAGAAACAACAACCACGGGTTTTTCTCATGGCTTTTACCTGAAGTCATAATTTGGGCTAGGTCTGCAGAAAGATACATAGATCTTTGCGAACCTTTTGGCAAACTTGGCCTGAAATTTGTATTTGTAATGGAGCCGAAATCCAGGGGATATTTGGGAGTTCACTGCAAAGGTTTCTCACGTCTCTGTGGGCATATTGGCTGCAGCAGGTGCCAGCTGGATTGCCTGTTCTTCAACCTCCTTTTCACAGGCACTTACAGAGCCAGTCTGGGGAGATGTTCAACAGCACATGTAGGAGCAAGGTGCTGGTAGTCAGTAGAAACCAGGCACCTGCTTGCCCTTTTACCTTAGAAAACTTCCCTCATAAATTTTGAGTCATGGTGAAGTCTTGTAAGGGAGAGCTATTAAGTCGAGCGAGCTTGGGTGGAAAAAAGGCAAGAAGCACCCCTGACTGGTTAGAGCGAAAGCATGTTCTCCTGTCTGAGCTTGCTGACACAAGGAAAAACTGTTTGGGGAAAACACCATTCTCGGATATATAATGCATTACCAGAAGATACCCACGGCATTTCAGCTGCTCTGTGGTAAATGCCTCCATGTAGGGTTTTTTTTTGCTGTGATAAATGCAATGTAGTGTTTTCTGTGCGGTTTTGCATGCGTATGCTGTTGCCAGGGTACCACTGGCGTTCCATGGAGCCATGCCCTTGTTTGCACTGGGGTAATTTGTTCCAGCATCTGTCTCCCTATATGCTATTAAGGACTTTGCCAATCTGAGCTTATCTCCTCTCAGGTCTCTCATGGCTCAGCTGTGGTCAGTTGTGTCCTTCAAGAAGCGTGTACCACAGTAGTTGAGTCATGCTTTCAGTTAGGTGGCATCTTTCGTAGCACCTGATCTTCTGGTACTGAGTTGTTCTTGAACAGCACACCAGCTCCGGCTCAGGGGAACGGTGTTCCTAGAGTCACCCTTTTTTTTTTTCTGTGATACGTAAATAGCATTTTTTGAGTGCTTACAATCTGATGACCTTTTGTAAAATGTCAGGCCAATTTTGTTTCCGCAGCTGCAGCTGTAGATGTGTATGATCTCCCATGCTTTACGTTCTTGCTGGTCTTCCCCATGCCTCTGAGAGGTCCCCCTATTTCTCTCTTCTGGCCATAACGTGCTCTCTGACATCACTTTGCCTTCTTAAACCTGGCTGTGCTCACTTAAGGCGCAGTTGCGTTTCAGCAGTACTTTGTGTGGTCCCCACGTCCTTCATTATGTATTCTTGTGTACAAACCCTTCCTGGGATGAAAATTCTCAGTGTTTCAATGTGTCGGACTATTAATGACATTGATAGCCGATCTGAAAAACAAGGAGGAGAAAAGGGACTGTGGCAGACTGTGCTTTCTCAAGGGTAAAGTAAGTAAAAGGCATTGAGGAGCTGCAAGCTGACGCTGAATGGTTTGATAACCTTCTGAAAGTTAATTTTCTTTCATAGCTGTTTCATAGGGAAATCAAGACATCTTATTTAAAAATATTTTTTTTAAGAAGCTATATAAAGGAATAGAGTTCTCCCCTACTTAAAATTATTACTCCTCTCCTCCCAAGCTAGAGTGATTCTTCAGGATCTGGTTACAGTCTGCTTAAACTCAGCAGCGCTTAAATCAAAGTGATATTTAGATTCTGTGAGCGAGAGTCTCCTTTCAGGCTGATAAACATCTAAAGTAACCACAGATTTACACCTAGGTAGACCTGTGACTTCTAGGGGCTATTTTGGACTTGCACCACTCCAAGTGTGAAAAGAATGTGGCAATAAATGATGACAATAAAAATGCTTTATTAAGCTGTTATGAGTGTACTAAAGTCATAATAAGCACATCTATTTACATTAGCATCCATTAAAACGTAACACACACATTAGCTAATAAAAAATAAGGTTTAATGCGGATGCCAGGCTGTGACACTGTTGAACTCTTGACGTTTACCAGCTCTGTGAAATAGGTCCCATTTAACGGAGCTCTGCCTCTCGTGTTTTGGGTGGTAAGCAGGAACTAACAAGTGATCTCTCCTCATTTTCATGTTCTAAGCTGTACTAAGAAACGCTCAGTACGTGCAAAGGTCACACTAGTAAGACCCGCAGTCTCGCTATGATGCATTGGCACAGGAGGCCAAATGGTGCCTGTGGTATTCACACAAGTCACTCTTGTAATTTCTCATCATCTTTATTTATTATGGCATGAACACACCGTCAGTGCTTGAATAATCATGATGAAACTACATGAATGAGTAAGGTGATTGGGATTTGGAATTTATATGTTGCCCCGGATGGCTTGACTTCAGACATGTGGTACCAAACCTGCATTTACTCTTCCATTTCCAGTATATGAATTTTACCAAAGTTCTCACTTAGTATAATCACCATTTTATATCATTACACAGTAATAACTGTCTAATATACTGTAAATTATTGTAGGTCTCTTCCTCTAATTTGTTCGCTGAGAGGAAACAGACCATTTTTATGGGAGAAAAATGAAGCAGTGTTTCTCAGAAAGCAAAGCGTGCAGATGACCATCTTATTATTAGAAAAGAGGAAACATCAAAAGATGCAGAGCCATTTGTATAATCATCCCAAGCTACTGTGGTCACCCTTTCAGCAAGCCTCCTTCGGTTTTCCCACCCTTTCCCTGCATGTCTCCGCACCAGGCCACTGCATGGTCTGCAAGTTGCTCACTGTGCAGACCCTGGAAAAAATGCAAAAAGAGCATCGTGCCTGGCAAAAATGTCCATGCTCGTGTTCAGAGATGCTGAGAGCATCGAGTCGAGGCTGTACCTGAGTCGAAGCTGGGCTGCCTGGGCGCTAACTCCACAGGCAAAAGGGCTGCAGCTGTAACTTAACTCAGCTTGCAGCAGAGAAAGAGGAATTTGGAACAGCACATGGATTTTTTTTTTTTTTTTTTTTTTTTTCTTATTTCTACAAATAGCTGGGAGTAGTGTTTTTGCCGGTTGAGTTCACACCTGCACGTTTGGTGTGCTTCATCTGGCTGGCTCCAGATGGGTCTCCAGGTCTGGATTTCTTTGTGACCGTATGGTCACTGGTCAGGGGTGTCCTCACCACCCTCCCGGGCTGTCACACTCTTTTTTGATGAGTTACACATGCAATGTCCAACGTTTTAAAAAACCTGCCATTTGTACACGTTTTTTTAAACACTTACGCTGTAATGATTTTAAAGCTTTTTCTTTTTAAAGAGTGAATTTGGCACGGTGGACGTTATTAAATGTAGTTTTAGCTTGTGTTACAGATACTTGATGTAGGTCTCCTGAGAAAGGCTTACAGACTGTATGAGAAATAATTAAGTTTTCCTTTAAGAAGAACATTGCAAAGAGATTAAAAATGTTAAAGTGAAAAACTACTACATACTGCTTTAATATATAGCACTGTCTGTATAATTGTTAAGAGAAAAATGAAATGTTGTATTTATTTTATACCTTTA
The DNA here is from genome assembly GCF_000699145.1 of Aptenodytes forsteri. NCBI lineage: Eukaryota > Metazoa > Chordata > Aves > Sphenisciformes > Spheniscidae > Aptenodytes > Aptenodytes forsteri. The sequence goes on along the minus strand of NW_008795259.1, from coordinate 4,124,623 downwards.
TTTTGTTCTGAAATAAGCATCCACTAATAGTAAATATTCCCTTTCAAAAATTTTTTTTTTCACAACTAAATATTTTTTAGAATAGTTTTCTTGTCATCAGGATTTTCATTTTTTTCAAGAAGATTTTTATGGGGAAAAACATCACCAAAATTATGTTATTACTTTTATTTTCAAAAACCTCCATTATAAACCAGGGAGAAAGTATCTCCTTATTTCCCCAGTTGTAAATACTTTATTTCCAACTATCCAAGAGTACAAAAACTACACATGGAAGAGGGGAAACAGGCTGCTGAAGAGACAACAACAAAAGTTCCTTTTTTTTAGCGGAAAAAAGCAGCAATTTTTTGCTAATCAACCAGCATCTGCATTGTTTCTTTTCCCCCATTCCTGTTCAGTTGACGTACCCATCAGTCACATAGTGCCAGGGCTGGACAGCAATTCTTCCAGTCCACCTCCTTCTCCTCCTCCTATGGGGAAATACTCGTTTGTATGGCAGAACCTACCACCACCTGAGGCTGCAGTAGGAGTTATGGAACAGCTGCACAGACTGCCCAGAAAAAAAGTATTTTCCCTGCGTAAAATTGCTGGAAAAAGATGAAAGTTTAGGGCCCTCAGCATTTTGCAAAGGATTGGACCCTTAATACAAATGCAAGAGTTATGTAATAAAAAGCAGGATAACTGGAATACAGGGAAAAAAGAGAATGGGAGAAGGAGCAAAGGGAGAAAAAGTCAGATATGCTAATCTTTTAATCTCATTCTTCTTCTTCCTGTGTGCGTTTTCTTTTTTTTTTTCCCCTCCTTCTTGTTTTAAAGAAGTACCATCACTGCATTAAAGCACTGAGAAAACTGCTGTGCAGTCAAGCCCCAGGATTATTACTGTACCACATATAGGGTTACATAAAATGAGGTGGTTTTTTCCTTAAATCCAAAGATTGTTCGTTCACACAGCTCACGCATTATAATCAAATGTGAACGCAGGAAAATGGTCCATGGGATCTATTCAGCCCTCAGTACGGCTGTAACTCCCAGCGAGGTGGACGGAAGTCAGGATCGTAGCGTGGCAGGAGAATAGAAGCCCTTCTGTTCTGAGATGGACTTATCACATGGTTAGCAGCTGGAATTTATGTGAAGTCTTATTAAATAAAACAGCAGTAGCCAGTCACCTACTGCTGCAATATACTTGAAGGTACAGTACCTGAATTTTTTCAGAAGCACTTGACCTCTCTGCTTCTTCTGCATCTCTGTATATTCTCTTGCTTGTACTTGACAGTTTTTGACCTTCTAGTAAACTTTTATTCTTGTTTTTATTACGACTTAGGATCATGATAATTTAAGGGTTTGAGTTATATGATTGAAGGTTCGTTAAAAGAAGATTAAGACGTGCTCAGAGAACCTCTATTAAATGTAAAAACATTTAACATTAGGTTTTATTTTATTAAGTTGATTTTTATGCACATATGTATTTGTTTATACACTTACATATTTAAATATATATGGGTGTGTATACACTTTTTTTGCCTAAAGAACATCTCAAGATGGTGAGTAGAACATCTGGAATAGTTGCGTAGAACAGAAGTGTGAATGGAAACAATACTGTACTTACATAATAGCGCAGGATATTTCATTAAAACAATTCCAGCATATTTATAGTTGGCAAATTACAACACTTAAAGAACTCATTTCCATATGGGAGCACTTAGTCCTGTGAAATATTATATTATTTTTAATTGTGTCTCATTCAGTGAAGGGATTATAATTTTGAAGGCGGTGGGTCACAGCGCACCAAGCCACTACACAGCCAACAGAGAAGTCTCTGGATTATTGATGTATCCCCTGGTAATGGTAATTTTGATATTTTATAGAGTTTATTAGTCTCATACAGGAGGTGCAAAGACTGGACTGTTTGTCAAAACAGGGAGGAAAACTCTACAGAGTGGCTGTCCTCGCTCGCTGCGCCTTGCCCTGAAGCAGTGCCTCTTGCTACAGAACCTCCAGGGGCTTTAGAGCTGGACTTCCCTGACAGAAACCTCCTGGCCAACCCCTCCTTCATTGCCCTGCTAGAATTTCAACCCAGGGGTTTTTTTCTGAGACACCTTGCAGAGGTGTCAGCCGTGGAGCGAGGTGGGCTTCTCAAAACCTGGAGACTGCTCCAGAACGATGCCTCAAACCTGAGTGTATGTAGGCCAGCTGGAAGGGAAAATGATAATTAAAGCTGCCAATCTGGCTTGGATCATGGTATTAAAAAAAGACAGGCACATCAGACAGTTCACCTAGTGTCATTTGCTTGCATGGTGTTTGTCCGTGACATGTTTACCGTGGCTCGTGGCAGATGGAGGTGCTGGTGGCAGGACAGCCTGCTGCTGCCTCACTGCTGCCTGCCGTTCCCACCAGACACGGGCAGGCGGGAAGGGCAGCTCCTCTAAGGCAGGCGAGTGACCACGTTGGCACTTTTTCATGTGCTTGCAAATACAGAGCAACTGAGAAAAGCTGTTTCACCTGCCTTAAGCGTGCATTGAACTTACACACAGTGATAGAGTTAAGTCCGCGGGAGAGGCTAAGTTACAGGTGAGTGAATGGAAAGCGATGAAGGAGCAGAGTGGCACAAAATACTAGTTTCTTGCTCCCGGCTTCTGCTGGTTTTATCTCTGTGCATGGATTAGAAGTCCATCGGAAGAGTATGTCGCACCACGGTAAAAGGCTGGTTAAATTCCTAGACAGGATGCCCAGCCCATGGCCAGGATTTTCCCTGGAGGAGCCAGTTGACACTCTCATACTCTCACTCTCATTCTCTCTCACTTTTGGTATAAATGGGCCAAGTCTCTCCCAGCTATGCTGAGGAAGGCTGAAGAAAGGCTCAGAAAGCAATTTGTGCTTTACTTTATGTTGTCAGATTTCAAGGCAGTAGAGTTGGTAAAAGCGTATTGTTTGCAACCTGGACTCGGCTCGCAGCAGGCGGCTCCGATAAGCTATGCCTGCCCTGAAGAGAATGTTATCTAAACAGCAAGTGGTTTATTTCTCTGTAAATAAGGAAAGGGATTGATATAGACCTGTTGAAGTAAATTACTATTGTTAAAATAAATGTTTTTCCCCTTAGGGGAAAACTGGACATCCATTTTCTGGTATGGCAGATTAAACTCCATGTGAAGTATAAGTTAGTACATCGCCGCCTACGTCGCTCCCCCTTGGCGTGCCTGGGTCGTTAAAACGGTACGTGGTATGGCTGGGGAACCCATGCCTTATGTTTTCAAGTTTCCTGTCCATTTCAGATTTTTCAATAGAGACCATGTACTATCCACATCTCGTATGTTACAATCTCCTATTTATTTCAGAAACCATTTAAAGACACTGTTTTGAAAAAGAAAGAAGAAAACAGCCCTAAGCTTTTCTCAGTGAAAACTTAAGCCTGTGCTTCAGAAGATTTTTCTATTGCTGTCACCGTCTCCTTCATTGCTGATTAATTTTTTCCCCATCCTACATGTTCTCAGCATTTGTGTGGCACATCCAAGCAGGAGTAGGTCACCACTTTTTTAAGCTCTGTGAATATTAACCTCATGGAGAACAGCAGGAAAGATTACTTCATTGTAATCTGTATATTAAAAAGTTGAAAGTCTCAAGTGCTTGCTTAAACTGCTAATTAATGTTTCTCCTTGCAAGCCTCCCTTTAATCAGAAAGTTTAGCTATTGATGTTAATTTTAGTTCTTCCTCTGAAATGCGATGTTTCACGCTCCTTCCTTATTCCTCTCCCAGTCACCATAGCCCCCAAACCCATAATAACTTAACAGAAAACTTGGTTTCAGGTGTTCCGTTCTGCAGCATGTCACATTCAAGTTTATTCTCCTGACTTCTCCAAACCATGGCAAGGCAAACCCTCCTTTCTCAGTCATACTTGTCCATCCTGGCTTCTGGGTTCATCATTCATGCAAGGGTCACGGGAGGCAGGCTGGGAAGAAGCTGGCAAAGTACGTGGGTGTGGAGTGCATGGTTTTAAGGATCAGAATGAGAAGGGAAACCTATCGTGTCACATGAGCCTGGGGCCAGCAGTGATGCCAAATATTATGCTGCAGTGCCAAAGCTAAATTGGGATGCTGTTCCAGATGTCTCTCTTTATTCATATATCTGTTTTTCGAATGATGAAGCTTCGAAGAGCTGTTGGGATGCGTGTGTTCTTTATGGTGGTGTTGACTGAGAATTCTCACGGTTGACTGCAGCCTGCAGCTGACTTTTTGTTTTCTCATAAGGGGTGTGAGGTTGTCTTTAAGAATCATTTGAGTCAGGCATGCATCTTTTCTCTGTCATTGTGTCATGGTTATGTTAGTAGTTTAGCATAACAACAGCATATGAACTGTTGACAAAGAAAAAGGGGAAAAGTGCAGAGTATTGGCAGCCTGTCTAAAAACAATCTGAACACTGCTTTGACTTCAGTCCTTTTTAATTTTTAATAAATGCATGTTTTTTGTTTAGGAATCTGCTTTTAAGTTTGCTTTTAATCACACAGACTGTGAAGCTTCAGTTATGTCTTCAGTAACATTGCTGCTGCTTGCAAAATTATTCTTTGCAGGAGAAAAAACATCAATGACAAAAGCTACAGGAAAAAACATGTTTTTCAAAGGTGATTTCTCATTTTCTTATACATACATCTGATCAGCTCTTAGCACCTTGTTCTAGGTTCCTTCCAGTAAGTTTATTTTTGAGTTCAGGTACTTACCATCTAAATTACTGTAATGTCCTTTTTGACATCTCAGCTTTAACACCCCAGAATGTTTGCCTTTACTGAAATGTAAATGAGAAGATGCAATTAAAAAAAAAAAAGAAAAAACAAGCTCCTGACACCATGACAGTTAGTATTACAGTGAAGCCCAACAGCATTAAAATAATTATTGGGAAGGAATTTTCCCAGCCTGCTACCTAAGGAAGAAGCCCCTTTCACCTTGCCATCATTCTGCAAAGTCTCCTCCAAAACTACACTAAGCAATTGTCTTTTGCAGCATACTCAGCAAACCCTCAAATGTGAGGCTATTTTAAGTTGATATTAAGTGAGTTAAGTCCTCATGAGTGATCCTCAGAACTTTGCCAGCTTACAGAGTAGATTTATCAACTTCTTTGCTGATAAAGATCTGTTTGATTTTGATTTATTTCCATCTTTCAAGCTATGTAAGTTAGCTGAAGATGGGATAACATTAGGAATTTATTTCTGTTATGCAGAAAGTCTCCTCTTTCTTCCTGCTGGCTTTTCAGCACTTGGTCTGCCTTAGTTATATTGGCTGTTACTGCAGATGTGTTTGCTATCAACCTCTTCCGAAGTTACTCGTTTGAGTTGGATTTTGTATACAACAGATCACGTTCCTCTTTCATTCTTAATTAAATGGCAGATATTCTTCTCCATTTAAAACACTCAAGGGTTGATTTGCTTCCTTACCCATCCATACGCTAGGTTTCTAGTTCACTGTCACGCCAGATTTTCTTTCCCTTACTCTGCAGGGCTTTTTCCCACACAATCTCTATTGAACCTCTTTAAAGACACCTTCAGGTTTTTTTCTGATAGAATGATAAAAGTTTTAGTCATTTGGACTTCATGAGATTTCCTCCTGTGGAAGGGATCTTGTGGCCATCTGTTGGGAAGAAGCAAAGAGCCCAGAGGTCAGAGCTTGCTCAGATTGATGAGGCTCGTGCTGTGCAAGCGGGCTGCCAGTGGCTCCTTTGCAACATCTGTACCATGCAGAGGAACTGCCAAGCCAGGAATCAACACAAGCCAAAATGCCAATGCTCAGAGGGAGCTCCTGTTGCCCCAGGTCCCTGCTGCAGAGGCCCTGAGCATAAGGGGCATCCCTCTTAAGTTACACAAATAGTAAGTAAGGTGTAAGGATGCAGAATCTAACATTCCCAAAGAATAAAGAGTGGAACCAGGTGTTACATTTGTCCCTGAGAGAACCAGCCAAGCCTATGGTTTTACAAGCTTCCTGCACACCCCGCTTCTCCAGGACAGTGGCCTTTTTAGAACAGGCTGGGAGGTAGGATGGCTATTTTAAAGGGAGCTGCACCAAATGAGAGCACCACCAACTCTCTCATCCTTTGCAAAATCACTGCTGATTTTTTGGGGGGCTACGGTATTTGTCTCACTGTTGCAGGAAAGTTTGGTTCGCAAATTTTGGAGGTGTGCTAATGAATCAGTTGCCCTCACACCTAGTTTTCTATTCATTCAGCAGCAGCAGCATTTCTTTCAGGAGATATATATAATCATAACTGCCATTTTCCATATCTTACCTGGTGGATGTTACGCAGTAGTCATGCACAGAGCTGCTCTTGAAGGCTTGATTATGTTGTACAAGCAGCCTGAGAACAAGAATCCCCTGTGGGACTTTTATAGAATGAAACTGCATGGTGCTTTCCGGAGGGCTCTGCGCTGGTTTACAATAGTAATCAGTTCCTGTAATTTATGAGAATTCAGGCTCATGTTTAACAGTTAGCACAGCTTATACAAATTTGAAATATCCAGCGTGGCTCATCACAGCTGGTTTTAGGAACAAGCTCTGCTTGGGGATGCTTTGTTATGATAGCCCAAGTAGCAACGTGGGTCCCTCATACATAGGTGGGAGGGAAGAGGGGGCCCTGCCTTGAACTCTTGGGTGTCCATGAAACTTGCACTGGATCTCTGTGCTAGAAACCTTTGTGTATACCTCTTGGAGTGCCAGCATCCAAATGTGGGACAAAGAGACAGAAAACACACGTTTGCATGGGAACTGAAAACATCGTGAGATTTATTCCTTTAAGTGTGTGTCTCTTTCTATAAGGTCAGCTTGTAGAAGGGTTTGGTTTGGTTTTGTTTTGTTCTTACTGCTATGAAGAGTTTTAAATAACAAAAGCACAGAGGTAGCAAATTTGCAAGGAAGATAAATAGCTTTGAGACTAAAATGAGAGCCATTCCTGAAATGTGGAACATTTGAGAGGTATGCTCCCTGCAGAAGCTAAATGCAGTGGAAAAGAAAATACATCATATTTGAAATAAGACCTAACTTATCCCCACGCTGGAAGAGATCTCAATAATCTTTAAGCCTTGAAGACTTCAATGAGTTTCAGAAATCTCTCATCGCTGCCGGATGGACTTTTGTCATACAGGAAAATCACAAGGGGTTTGGCAACTAAAGGAAAAGGAAGCCTTCTCTTTCTGTCAGCCTGCGCGCAGTGATTCATCTTGTCTGAGGGAAAGAAAAACCAAAGCAGTAGGGTTCTAGTCAGAAATTAGTCACTGTGAGATAGTGTTCGATCGGTGGCCCAGGGTTGGGATTTTTTTGTTTTGTTTTCTTACCCGAAGTCATGTGACTTACTCTCCATCCTTGTTCCTACCAGGGGTGTTTCTAGCAGGACACTTGGGCTCTTATTAAGTTGATTAGTTTTAATCCTTTACCTTGCAGATAAGGGAGTTTCATTGTGGATTTGAAACTCCTGGTTGGCATCAAAGCTGCTCTTCCTGTAGCCAATGGTATTGCAGAAGAGGTAGCGATGTTCCCATCAATAAATTAGAGATGAGAACCAACCGCAAGCTCCTCTCGTGGTCTGGTCATTCACCTTTTCTCAGCTTACATGCTGAGTACAAATGAACCATAAGAGTGAGATATGCCAGTTGGAGGGGCAGAAGAAATGAGTTTACTACTGCATTTATAGTCATTATAGCTGGAATTTTTTACAGAGGTAGATTTGTGCTAAAATACGAGATTACGAGTTTGGGAGATTAACATTCATGTAGCTACTAAGGTAAAAGTCGTATCTGGCATAGAGGCACAGGGCAGTAATGATCTACACTGTTGCAGCCAAACTGGGCAATAGCCCCTGGCAGTATACTCATGCAGTGATCACATCCCCTTGAAGGTGGTAGAGTTTCATATTTTCATTTCCTTGCCAGCTTGTTGTATTCTAATGTATTCTGTTGACAGTGTCATAGAGATCCAGACATGCCTTATTCCTGCTCTTTCCAAGATCCCCGTTCACACAGAGGCTGTGGAGAAAGAGCAGGCAAGGTCCTCACATGTCACTGTGGAAGAGCACTGGGAGAGGCTCATATTGAGCTGTGAGTTTATTGCAGAAGATTCCCTGAGTGCTTTTCATCTCACTTGAGTGGAATGTCTTCTAAATAATGCTTTTTGCTGTGGCATACTTTTGAGCCATGAATATTCATGCTGAGAGCAGTTTATCGGTGCTCTGCTGTTCATGGAGATGTGTTTCTTATTGCTCGTTCATCTGATTCTACAAGAAGATGGACATTTCAAATGATCTGGAAATATTTTTTGCACATCAGAGGTGGGCTTTCTAGGTGTCTGGACACTAGCTGTCTGCTTACTCCAGTATACTCCTGTGGAATACAGTTCCTAAGCATATTGCTCCCTCAAAGCACTGCACGTGATGTACCTTCATGCAGTGGAGAGTATAGTGACTGACCTCTTGTTGGACTGTAAACCTAAAGAGGGGTCAGTTGTGCTTTCCCCTTGAAAATGCCTTTTCCCAACCCAAACCCTATACTGTCGTGATGTGTAGAGAAGGAAAGAAGGATCTTCGTCTTTTGTGGGGCACAAGAAACAGGAAGAAAACCAAGGTGAGGAATGAGCATTCCAAGAATCACACCACCCAAAAGCAATGCAGAGCAAGGTAACCAGGCTAGCCACATGCACAGAAGTTTCAAAAGATTTTATGGGCAAAATTCAATTCTTTAAAAATCCACTGAAGCACAGTGCCCCTCTGCAGTAGCGCCTGAATGGTGTTTCCCCTTTGCTTGGATTTAGAAACACAAATGTCAAAGCTGGTTTTCTTTATTTGTGTAGTAATGGAAGAAAGTTCACTCAGGAGACAGAAGAAAGAATGAGTCTGGGACATGAGGCACGGACAAGAGCTATAATGGAAATTAATTGGGTAGCATGTTAAATAATATTACTTTAATCCTGCAGCTTTGGGCAGTTGAGCTGAATTTCTGTTTTATGGCATGTTTTACAAACTAAAATATTTTAGGGCTTGGAAACTGCTCGGCTTTAGTAGTTCAGCTCAGGAAATATGCTTCCCTGCTATCAAACGCAGCAGTATGTACTCTGCATTATTAGCCATGGCATGGTGCATGCAGACAGTTCTCCTTGTTTGCTATCTCTGCTGAACCTTTCACATCAGCTCATTTATCTTTCAGGTGTTATAATAATTGACCCTCAATCAGTATTCCATTATCCTAAACAGGCAATTATCCACATTGTCACTTTTGCGTTTGCTCTTTTGACCCAGAGGTCATGGAGGCCTAGTGTAACTGAATCCAACAAAATTATTCCCTTACCTGTCATATAAATAGTCATCCTAGCAAAATGAGACCCATGGGGGCTTTTGCTGAGGTGTTGAGAAGGCCAGTCTAACTCGATCCTTTATTCTGCTCTTTAAGGAATGCAGTACTGTTTTGGCACTCTATCAAAATAAAACAAAGTTCCATTTTTTAGCCTTCTTTTTTTTCCCCCCTTTTTTTAAGTGAGCACCCCTGCACTTACAAATGCTTCTTTGTGGCCTACTTTATTGAAATTTCCATTCAGCTCTTCCATCTGTTAGCTGTGTTTACCACTATTCCTGGGGAAAGAATTCTGCGTTTCACCTTCATTTGGGGGTGTAAGGTCATAAAACTGTCTGGATTATTTCAGCTATATTTATACCTAAGTTAATATTACTTCTTTAACAGGTTTAAAGCTTTTAATTCCCCAGTTCATTATTCATGGTGAGTGAACTGAAGTGAACGAAGTTTTTGTTTTATAAAGAGGAAAGCTTTTGGTATTCAAAAAGTGTTCTGCAAATGTGAATTGTAACCCTCTTCACCCCAGCTCCCCAGTTCCGATTAGGCTCATGTTTCACTCCCTCCCTCCCTCCATTGCTCATGGCCACCAAATGCCATGTTTTATTTAACTAGCTTCTGTGAATAGTTTGTGTGGATACACACTAGGGTTATTTTTATGAATGCGCTTGTTGTGTCCATCTTGTAAAAGCTGGCAGAGTGGCAGGGTCCACTGATATGAAGTGCACGCACACAGGTACAAATTGTAGCCCCCACCTCATTTACATGGCCTTGAAGTACTAGTGTCAGGCCATCACGGAGCCTATGCTATACAACTGTATCCCAGGAAGAGGGGATTATTCCTGTTGCATTGGAGGGAAACTGCATCTGAGCGCAGTGGAGGGATTTTCTGGAGGTTGCAGGTGGCAAAGGACAGAAGCGAACCTTGTTTTCCCCGATTGTGTCCAAACTGCAGCAGCACGTGGTGCAATGCATGAACCAAACGTGTCACGGTTCCCTCCTAGCTGCTGTGTTTAGATGTACGTGTTCTGAAATCCAAGGTACTCGAAGTGGAGAGGGTAAGGGGAGAAAAGAGCCTTGCTCTGATATGGAACTTAAATGTGTTTGCCTCTAGCTGCCGAGTCCCAGCCTAGCTCCCTGTCCCATCTGTTCTGTTTTGCTGGAAGGAGATAGTCAGCACCTTGAAACACTGGCCTGGCACCACTCCAGTGAGAAACTGGGAGTTGAAGTGAGAACACAAATGCAATTTATTTTTCTTTGTTGAAATGTTCGTATTTTCCCAGTGGCAGCACGACTCAATAGTTGAAATAATGTTATTGAGAGAAGAAAGTGGAGTCCCAGTGTGAATACTCTGCACACAGGCCCTTAAGCTTAAGCCAGCAAATGTCTGGACAATATTTAACTTGCTATTTTTAAAAAAAAAAAAAAACACACCACACAAAAACCCCCACTAGTCAGGATGCTTTGGGCCTTTCTCTGCCTACCTGTTTATGAAAACAATTGCTCTTGCATCTGTTACTGTATTGCTTTATAGCAAGACACATTTCCCACTCAATCATTTGGGCTTGTACTTTCTTTGTCATCTTTGTAACATCCTTTCCTGATACCTTCGGTGGAGGCAGTGCCTTATTTTCGATTAGGTGCAAAAGTCTGATCCATGAATAAGAGGACAGGATTGGCCTACCCTCTACAGCGTGTGCAGACCAAAAGAAGGTGTAAGTGGCTGAGATGTTATAAGTGTGGTGGGAAAAATAATGATGTCTCTATTGTTTAAAAAAAAAAAAAAGAAAAATAGAAAAGATTTCTCAGGACCCAAGACAACTGTGGAAGTCTGCATCATACCTGCTGCATATCAAACTCCATATTTGTCCTAAGAAGCACCTATCTTAAATTTTACCCACGCTTAGGTTCTCAGGTAATTGGCAGCATCTTAAAACCATAAAAAAAGATTTTTGGCCAAGAAAACTTGTTTAAAAAAAAAACAACTTGACAAAACAAATTATGACCGGGAGAGTATCTCAGAGGCAAAACTGTTTCAAGGTGAAAAGTAAGCCAAATTATCAGAAGGCTTAGCCAAAAACCCCTAAGCAATTAAGAAACTTGTCTAGAAATATGCCATTTCTGCATGTTCTGAAGCAAGCAACATCAGAATGATGTTGCTGGCTTTTGGGAAAGAGCAAGCTTGAGTTTATTGTGGCACTTGTTGACATCAGTACTGCAGTTTGCTGAGTCCCAAGCAAGAAAGCCACCAGGAGGGGAAAAAATTGGCCCCTACTTTCCCTCCCCATCTGCTTTCACTGGCAGCGGTAAGCTGAGGGGGGAATTGAGCTGGCCCTTGAGTGGCTGGTTTTACGCCAGAAATCGCATTTGCTTGATGCAGGGAGTATTTTACTGTTCAGCGAGACCCTTGCAATGACAGCTGACGCCCAGCTCTGCGTGTCGTTTCTGGACGCATTGCCATCTGAAAGCAGCAGGCAAACCCTGAAGATTTCACTCAGAGTCTCGCAAGACACTCGTCAGCCAGAGAGCTTAGCCCTGTTCCCAGTTTTTTTCATATTAAGGCATATTAGCTTTTACTCTGGCTTTCCTGGTTTTTAACTGTTGGGATAGTAAAGTCTTCCAGAAGTGTCCTCAACACACGATTTAAAGATTCAGTCATTTGTTAGCTGTCTCCTTCTATCTGAGAGGATAGGGTCTCAACTCACCTGCAAATATTCTGAATGACAGAAATCAAATAGCAGATAATGCTGGTCTAGAAAAAAAAAGTAATTAAGCTAATTTTGTATATAGACCAGCAAACATTAGTGTAATTTTTCCTTTCATTGTAAAGCAGATTCTGTAGGGTTAGTACAGACTTTTGCGTGACTATGTTGCTTTGGGAACAGACTGGTATATAGGGTTGTACAAGCCCTGAAGTTTCACTCTGGCCTCGGCCCTGAGCTATTGACTGACTTTGAGTGCTCTTGTTTTTCTTTCTCTCACATTCCCCGTCAATAAAATAATAACAGATATATTGCTTTTTCTTGAGCCATTTCAAGATGTACTGGGGAAAAGCATTGCAGAAATAGAGGGCATTTTTATATTGCTTATTACAGCTAGACTTGCATATGAACTGTAATTGAGAGAGGTGATGATACCAGAAACGTTGACTAGGGCAACTGAGACTGTCCCCGGTGTTTTTATGCCAAATCGGTGAACGCATAAAAATTGAAATAGCTTTCCACAATACTTATGGCAGTCTATCTCTAACTTAAATACTTTACCTATCATAACGTCTTTCAGTTTGGGCTTGAAAAAAAATGACACACATGCTACCAAGATGTAGTCTCTTCTTGCACAGGGATATGCTGAGCTAGTGAAGTTATGCTCTGCATATGCTAGTGTAATGGAGAGGAAGAGGCAGGCTTAGTTTTTTGAAGTTTTTCATATCTGCATTTTATATGTGAAAAGCCATCTCCATTCACACAGTTGTAAAATGGCAACAAAAAAACCTATAGATGCACCTCATGCACAGTAGACAAATTTTGCAACTGCATATACGCCCTTACTGGGGACTCTCATATGCTCACTATCCACTTTAATAGCACAGAAAGCGATTTTTGTAGTCCATCTTACAAAACGCAAGACCTTTCAGCAGCCGCGAAGTCACGGCCTGCATAATTTATGAGACCTTTCTCCCACCCTTCCCCTCTCTTTCTCTGACTTAGTTGATCTTTTTTGTATTTTGCATCAACTTGCTGTGTGTCCTTTAGGCGTATGGAAGAGTAGCAGGGTAGCGTGTACTGAAACAAAGAGGTAGGGCAAGGAATGCAGGTTACGTTCAGTAATATGCAAGTAGCAAAGCCAGAAATTAAGTGAGATAAAACCATGTATCTCTTTGTTATAAATGCAGAGTAGCATGCATATAATAAAGTTTAAAATTAAAAAAAAAAAAAAACAACAAACCAACACAATAAACCAAAACACTGCGCACACACACACACACACACAGAGCTCTTCCCTTGGGGAGAGGATGAGAGAGAGAATGGAGAAACCACAAATGAGGGAGGTTAGTCATGTTGCTTAATGAACTACTGGAAGCTTTTCAGATACTATGGTGATGAGGGAAATGTACATAGAACAGTGTAATGTTCCTCAGCTGATATTATCTAGGAGTTCAAAAGAAGCAGCAGCACAGTAAAGCAGCTCTCTGGTATGTTATTAAAAGGTATCTTGAGCTTTCCTGCTTGACAGATATTTCTTGTTTTAAGTTACACTTCTACTTCCATTATTTAGACCCAAGACAACAAATTAATAATTGAGCTACTGACTAGTTAACAAAATGCATTTATGCAAACCAATTATTCTACAGTAGAGACATTTTGTTAATGTTACACCTCTGGCAATTAAAGTCCTCAAAAATGACAGTATTCTGTATTTTTCTCTATTTTTTAAATTTTATTTTTGTAATTTCCCACTGGTTTGTACAATGAACAATCATTCACCTCATTTTGCAAGTGCACAACTGGAATGAAAATCTGCATTGTTACTTTTAGATGCTAATAAAGAAAATTATAATATTTACTCTTCTTCCTCTCAGTGTAGCACGTTTTTTGTATTTTGCATCATGCTGACTAAACTAATGGGAATAATCCATGTCATCTCAGAAGTAGTTATTCTAATTTGCTATTTTGTACAATCTTTTGTTGGTTAGATTGCCTATAAGGGTGCTTCAGGAACATCAGCCCTCTGAAACCTTGATGAAGCCTCATTTGTATCTAAATTTAGTGTCTCTCTGAGGGGTGCCTTGTTATGTAAAGAGAAGTATGAAACTCTGATCAAAGTTCTCCTTGCAGAGGACAAAAGTTCACGATTAGTAGCTGGATGTCAATATTGGAGGCATGGTCTTCTTGAAAAGCCCATGGAAAATCATGGCATGAAATCCTTTCTTCTATGAAACCACCCTGAATTTTTTGAAAAGTTTTGATACCCAGGCTTTGCTATTTCAACAGCTTAGTGTTTTACATTGATACATGTAATTAAAGATACGTATGAATCACATTTCCTGTTATGAAAAAATGTGGAAACTAGATGAGATGTGAGCTGAATTTTAAGGCATGACAGTAGTATTACACAAAGCTATCAACAGAGTGAAGTAGATGCGATGCAGTCAGAACTGTGAGGAGGATGGGGATAAGTGTGGCTTCAGGAGTGGATGGCACAGTAGGAAACTACATACAGTGGATCCTATGTACTCTGGTGCCTTAGTTATCCAACTCAGAGTTAGCTCAGATACTTCAGAGTCCCTCGGTGCCTTGTTGTCACTAAAATCAGTAGAGGTTCTTTAAAAATTTAGTCTCTTATTTTGAAGAGTGCATTAGTGAACTTATGTGAGATCATCAGCTATTTTATGGAGCTGAGTTTGAGGGTAACCCAAGAGGCAAGAATTTCTGTTTGTACAATCTGCCTTTATTTGTGATTCATCTCTGTCTTTTCACTCCCACACTTCCCATGCCAGCTTGCCAATTATTTAACCCAGGTACTACTTGACCAAGAGCTGATGCCTCTTTTTTCCTGAAAAGCATGGTGGGATCTCCGATGACTTCCCATAGTCAGGGGCTGAGACTTAGGTCTCTTCCAGAACACTGCATCTCTGATGACACACAGCTTCAAGGCTGATGCTCTGCAGGAGCCCTCGCTCAAATAGTGGGGTAGCAGAAATCTGGCAAAGGCTGCTATGCCCAATAACTGGCTTCTGTCATCACTAAACTCTTTCTTTGTATTTTCCTGTCTTTCCTGCACCTTGGATTTAGCAGTTACCTGTGTGAATTGTATTATGTCTGTTACATTATGTTAGCTTAAGTAGGTATGTTTTAAGTGTGTTTTAAAAGTGGGGTTGAGTGTAATATCAGCAATTAATTTTAAGGAGGTAATGTCTCTTACAAAGGAAGGAAGAAATTGGGTTTGGGTGATTTTTTTTTTTTTTTTTCTTTTTCCCTGTAACCCACCTCTGGCTACTTTTACTGGAGAAAAAGCGTTGTGTGTGATCCTTTTTCCCCTCCATTCTCTTGCTCAGAAATATATCCCAATTTAAACATTAGCAAAATCAAACATTAACATGGGAGTTAATGTTTTAAAATAATGATCTCCTGCCGGAAGCCTGTTGGTCCTGACATGCTGCCAACTACAAAATCTAAATGAAGTTAGAAGCCAGAAGAAAATAAACTTACTCTATTTTCATTCTCCACTAACATCTTTTGCACTATCTGAAAACTTGATCATTATATTTTATGGTACTGAGTTCTTCTTTCAGTAATGGATTGCAGGTGCCACGTTTCTGCTAAACAATATTTAGGCTACTTAGTTTTATTGTTTGGTTTAATTTCTTGAGTGAGTGATTTCACCAGGTCATCAAAGTTTCTAATTCCCACTCTTGCAAATAACAGTGAAGGGAATTGAGACCACTGAATATGAACTTTGGAGAGATGGTAGGTATTACAAATCCATGTAAAAGAAAAGTTAGCACCAAAGCATTTAAAATATATGCATGCGTCCATGAAGACACTGTCCAGAAACACCACAATAAGTAATTGCAGTGATAACTTTCTGGGAATTGAAGAGCCACCCTTATTTCCACAATAGCATGTAGATTGTAGTTGCTGTCGTCATCATATAGAATATAATATCTAAAATTGAATTAGAGGGCTTGTGATAAAACAAGCCTGGGAATTAGCAGCAGATAATTCCAAGGCACGCAGTATCCCACAGTTTGACCACCACATAGACATGAATGATGACATTGAGCACAATTTTTAAAACTGAGTGGGTGATATTTGGCCTTTGGAGCAGAACTTGGACAACCTATAGCGTATCGGTGGTATACATAGCACAGCAGTGGGTTGTTTTATTCTGGAGAACACTTTATAATGATGTAAGAGGTAATAAGCAGGATTATGAATGCAACTGGGAGACATTACTGTGAATTTTAATTTTGGGTTTACTTGGCCTTTGGCACATGATTTCATTTCCCATAGACAATCTAAACTCACTATAAAGACTACCATGGGACCTGGATGCAGTCACTAATGTAGGGTGTGGCAATTTCCTGTCTGTCTGATTTCAAATTATGATTAGTATCTAGTTCTCTTATGGAGGTTGCTTCACTGATCATCATTTAGAAGGTACTTCTAAAAGAGAATTGTTAAGAAGACTTAATACGGTATATACTTAGAAAAGTTACCACCAAACCATTTAAAATATATGCATGTGTCCATAAAGACATTGTCCTGAAATGCCACAAGTAATTACATAAGAAGCATATGATTATTTTATCTATAACAGCCTTTCTGTCTCTTCTCCTAGGACTAATTCACAAGGAAAAGAGTTTGCTTTTTGTAGTTTAAATTGCTATTTATGAGGCTTGATATAAGTGTGAGGAGGATGGGGATAAGTGTGGCTTCAGGAGTGGATAGCACAGTAGAAAACTACATACAGTGGATCCTGTGTACTCTGGTGCCTTAGTTATCCAACTCAGAGTTAGCTCAGATACTTCAGAGTCCCTCGGTGCCTTGTTGTCACTAAAATCAGTAGAGGTTCTTTAAAAATTTAGTCTCTTATTTTGAAGAGTGCATTAGTGAACTTATGTGAGATCATCAGCTATTTTATGGAGCTGAGTTTGAGGGTAACCCAAGAGGCAAGAATTTCTGTTTGTACAATCTGCCTTTATTTGTGATTCATCTCTGTCTTTTCACTCCCACACTTCCCATGCCAGCTTGCCAATTATTTAACCCAGGTACTACTTGACCAAGAGCTGATGCCTCTTTTTTCCTGAAAAGCATGGTGGGATCTCCGATGACTTCCCATAGTCAGGGGCTGAGACTTAGGTCTCTTCCAGAACACTGCATCTCTGATGACACACAGCTTCAAGGCTGATGCTCTGCAGGAGCCCTCGCTCAAATAGTGGGGTAGCAGAAATCTGGCAAAGGCTGCTATGCCCAATAACTGGCTTCTGTCATCACTAAACTCTTTCTTTGTATTTTCCTGTCTTTCCTGCACCTTGGATTTAGCAGTTACCTGTGTGAATTGTATTATGTCTGTTACATTATGTTAGCTTAAGTAGGTATGTTTTAAGTGTGTTTTAAAAGTGGGGTTGAGTGTAATATTAATTTTTAATTTTAAGGAGGTAATGTCTCTTACAAAGGAAGGAAGAAATTGGGTTTTTTTTTTTTCCCTGTAACCCACCTCTGGCTACTTTTACTGGAGAAAAAGCGTTGTGTGATCCTTTTTTTCCCCTCCATTCTCTTGCTCAGAAATATATCCCAATTTAAACATTAGCAAAATCAAACATTAACATGGGAGTTAATGTTTTAAAATAATGATCTCCTGCCGGAAGCCTGTTGGTCCTGACATGCTGCCAACTACAAAATCTAAATGAAGTTAGAAGCCAGAAGAAAATAAACTTACTCTATTTTCATTCTCCACTAACATCTTTTGCACTATCTGAAAACTTGATCATTATATTTTATGGTACTGAGTTCTTCTTTCAGTAATGGATTGCAGGTGCCACGTTTCTGCTAAACAATATTTAGGCTACTTAGTTTTATTGTTTGGTTTAATTTCTTGAGTGAGTGATTTCACCAGGTCATCAAAGTTTCTAATTCCCACTCTTGCAAATAACAGTGAAGGGAATTGAGACCACTGAATATGAACTTTGGAGAGATGGTAGGTATTACAAATCCATGTAAAAGAAAAGTTAGCACCAAAGCATTTAAAATATATGCATGCGTCCATGAAGACACTGTCCAGAAACACCACAATAAGTAATTGCAGTGATAACTTTCTGGGAATTGAAGAGCCACTCTTATTTCCACAATAGCATGTAGATTGTAGTTGCTGTCGTCATCATATAGAATATAATATCTAAAATTGAATTAGAGGGCTTGTGATAAAACAAGCCTGGGAATTAGCAGCAGATAATTCCAAGGCACGCAGTATCCCACAGTTTGACCACCACATAGACATGAATGATGACATTGAGCACAATTTTTAAAACTGAGTGGGTGATATTTGGCCTTTGGAGCAGAACTTGGACAACCTATAGCGTATCGGTGGTATACATAGCACAGCAGTGGGTTGTTTTATTCTGGAGAACACTTTATAATGATGTAAGAGGTAATAAGCAGGATTATGAATGCAACTGGGAGACATTACTGTGAATTTTAATTTTGGGTTTACTTGGCCTTTGGCACATGATTTCATTTCCCATAGACAATCTAAACTCACTATAAAGACTACCATGGGACCTGGATGCAGTCACTAATGTAGGGTGTGGCAATTTCCTGTCTGTCTGATTTCAAATTATGATTAGTATCTAGTTCTCTTATGGAGGTTGCTTCACTGATCATCATTTAGAAGGTACTTCTAAAAGAGAATTGTTAAGAAGACTTAATACGGTATATACTTAGAAAAGTTACCACCAAACCATTTAAAATATATGCATGTGTCCATAAAGACATTGTCCTGAAATGCCACAAGTAATTACATAAGAAGCATATGATTATTTTATCTATAACAGCCTTTCTGTCTCTTCTCCTAGGACTAATTCACAAGGAAAAGAGTTTGCTTTTTGTAGTTTAAATTGCTATTTATGAGGCTTGATATAAGTGTGAGATTTTTTACAGTGGAGTCGGATAACACAAAATAAAGTAAAAGCATTTACCATCTTCTTTATGGATGATGATGTAGGTCTTAAATAGCTAATGCATATGGAGCATGTAAAAATATAAAGTATTATTTCATATTAAAATTATAATCGGAATAGGCTCTCTCAGTTTTCATTCAGTACTTCCTCTTTCAGAGCACTGTATTTCACAGGCCTCGATTCAGGGAAGAACTTCAGTCTGGACATAAATCTAATTAAAGGCAACACATTTAAACCCCTTCAAGCAACAAGCATGTACTTAAGTCTTTTGGTTAATTGTGGTGGAGTAAGAGTATGTTTAAAATTAAGCACATGCACAGCTATTTTGATGAACTGGAGATTTATCTTGGAGCATCAAACCTACTATGGAAAATTCATAAAGTAAGGATTGCCTCCTAATTATTATGCTCATTTTAGCAAATGCTGTAATCATAGGAACAAATTTACATAGTATTTACCAAGACGCAAGAACTTCTGTATGCTTCTAATGGCATGGAGCTGCAAACTGAACACACAGAGACAACATCTGAAGAAAAATACTTATGATACTACTTCTGAAATGATTATGGAAAGATGATGGCTTAATGCTCTTCATAGGACTAATACAGCTTACTATTCCAAACAGCTACAAATACTTTCTGTTCACATTGTTGATATATGGTAAAATATTATATAGTATCTAATTGTAAAAATTTTCAAAGGGATTTTGGTAGATACCACAACATGATATAAAAGATTTGACAGCTTTCTGTTACCCTGAAGACAGGATATGCTCTCCAGTGTTTCTCGGTCTCTAACTACCTGCCCAATAGCCCACGGTAATCTGGCTGGATTAGCAAGTATTTGTGCTGTGGTACATCCTTCTTCTTCCTCAGTGGCATTCCCAGGTCTGAGTCATGACTGAAGATGTGTTTAGAAAGGAGTATGTTGGGATTGCACAAGGAAAGAATGGCTTCCTTTAGAGACCCGCATACATGGATGTTTTTACTTCCATTAAGAGATGAAATGGCTTGGCATATGTATAAAGAATTTGTGTTCCAGTTGAGCAGCAATGCCTGCTGGCGAGATCAGGGCTGGTCTGAGACAAGTGCCTTGATGACACTTGACACTTGATGACACAGCTTATTTGGGACTTTGGCAGATATTTATTCTCCCCTTGTGGCTGAAGGATGTTATAGGCTCCTGTTGTCCAGCCGAGCTGCCACAGTCAGAGCCACGGGTACAACCTGTAGGACTGTCGTCACTGAGAGCTTTCTGTACATCTGGGCTGAGATGGGGAGTACAAGGGAAGCAGTATCTCTGAATCAATGTCATCGGAGAGTGCTAGGAAATGAAAAACAGTTTGAACTGGCTGTATTTTGTTGTTTACATTTTCTCATCTCCTTGATCAAATGAACTTCTATATGTCAATCCACTTAGAAAAGCAGAGAACAGGGTGCCCACCTGGTGTCATATTTGGGGCTGTGCCATCGATGCGTGGTCCTGCCTGGAATTAGGGGCAAGCAAGCAGATGCTGTCGGCAGACCTGGGCATGCACTGCAATGATAAGACAACAGCATGTTTCCTGGTTTAACCCTTGCTTCTGGCAGGAAGCAATATGCTATTGTTGTGGCCCTCCAGACCAGCCATGGTCTGCCCTCAGCCTCTGCCAGGTTAACCTGCTCTTTGGGACACCGGTGCTGCAGTATCCAGCTGACTGGAAGGGGCAAAGGGTTTCCCTGCCAGCATCCCATGCACTTGCCTTGGTAGGATAGGAGCAGCTGGTGGGGAAATTCGCACAAAATTTCATACTGCTGCTCAGGTGTGTTGAGCAAACCTCAGCCTGTCTGTTTGTAATTATTATGTGTTAGTTGTTACACAAGCCAACAGCATTTAAGATGAAACAAAAAACCAAAGACTGTGTTCCTGCACAGTAAATCTTTCTCCAAAGCTGGCAAGTCTGAACTTCATTTTTTGAAGATGTTGTTTGGTAAGCAAGCCATTTGTTTTATAACACATGGTTAGGTCTCTAGTATCTGATGAGCTGCAACCTCTGCTTGAAGTTTCCCATGCGTTCTGAGCCTTTGTAATAGCTCCTTCCTCTGTGTGTTCCCTGGTACCTAGTAGGAGTTACATTCAGGCTTGGCCGTTCCCTCAGTGATCCAACAGGGTATCTCTCCCCTTGACAACTCCTGTTTCAGCAAGACTTGCAGTCTTCTAATATTTTTGGTACTGCTGTCCCTTTGCCAAATTTTGATTAAAATAAGCCAGTAGGAAAGCAGGAGTTGTGGACACGCAGCCATGTGCATGTAAAATGCATAAGCCTTGTTTCATCAGTAAACAAGACTAAAAATCTAGTGAGATGTATCTGTTTTACACTAAATATGTAAGAGGAGAGGAAAAGTTTTCTATCGTGAACTTGGTTGACTGTACAGTAGAGGTGACTGGGGGGAAATGCAGTTTGAAGTATTTATCCTCTTGCTTTCAAAACTGGAGTGCTTAAAAGTGACGGCATGGAAAGCCTTAAATCTGACCTTGACGATAAACACACACGTTACTTTTATCAGGTACTAAAGAATGGGTTTTTCATTACAACATACAGTCTTAAGTGTGACTTGTGAACTGGTTGATTTTTAGTGGCTACTATTTTGATTTCCGTATCGGTACTATTGGGATGCTATTAAACTGGATGCATTAGCCTTTGTAAATTTACTAATTAGCAACAGGAGTTTTGCATAGCACATCTTCAGTTGTTGAGCTCTATGCTTTTGTAGATATCATAAAATTCTTGACTTATACAACTGATGGACAGAGGCATCCTTTTGAAGCTGAATAATGTATGCCTGTAATGTATGGCCATATCATTATCATTATTATTATTGTTACTACTACTACTACCCCTACTGCTGTTAGGAATTTTCTGATCAGTTTATACCTTCACTTACTGATTAAATCATTCATTCTGTGGTTTTATTAAGACTTTTGCACAGTTAGGATATAAGTGTTTCTTTGTCACTGATGGAAATAATGGGCTTGGCTCTGCTTTTTGTTACAGTAGTGCAAATCTTGAGTAATTGAATTGCCAATGTAACACTGCCAAGGAAACAGCAAATTTAGGTCCAATGCGTGTTTGCTATTGTCCTTAAGAATTATTTACTCTCTTCTAAGTACTTCCATTCATAAATGATGTGTCATTTTAGCGACCATAATTGCCTTTTGAAACAATGTTTTCTGTTGTTTTTCTAGGGATTTCCCAAAATTGGAGGAGTGTTTTGGTTTTGTTCAAGAAAATTAAACACAGTTTTAAACCTGGGTCAGATGCCAGAAAATGTTCTCCTTCTCTCCTCCCCCTCCCTCTTCTTCTGCCTTTTGCTTTGAGCCCCATATCAACTCTTTCATTTAACTGCAGAGCCTAACTTCTTCTTTAAACGTCTGAGTTTGATGAAGCTTCTGGCCAGAGCCCCATTTGGTGTACACCCTGTGTTTAGAAGTATTTGCAAAACCAGGGCCTGTGCTTGACTATCCTAGATTTTGGGCTGAAAAAAAAAAAAAACAACAAAGCAGAAGAAGAACAGGCACCTAGGGGTGAGTTATATGTACAAGTTATTGTGGCTTAGTGAGTTGCCTTGTGTAGCTGAGCCAGGATAGCAGATTTGCTGTGTGCTCTTAACCCATCACAAGTACAAGTGCTTTCATTTAAAGCTCTCTAACAGAGTCTTAAGACAATACATTTACATTGGCTTCACAACAGGGAAAACAAAAAGAAACCTTAACTGACCAGCTATCATGATTCAGTGCCATATGGCATCTCTGTGTGCTGTTGGTACGAGAACATGTATGTATTTCCCCCACGTATGTGTGCATGAGACCCCTTTGATGCCTAAGGTTAAATGTGTGTATTATTCAGGATCAAGATGTCAGCTGTCTTCTGGTTTCCCTGACATTCTCACACTTTTAATCTTAAAAAATAAAAATTCCTCTCTCCATCTCTGCTTATTTTGCTTCATATTCTTTTAATAACTTCATTTTCTCAAAGGGAGAGGAAATAAGTTGTTCTGAACTCCATTGTGATAACTGGCTAGAAGACTTTCAAAGGTACCTTTAAAACTAGGATTAGAAAAGTCAGCGTTTTCCTTTTGTGTGATATTTTTGTCCACATATGAGACACAGGTTTGTTTCACATCTGCCAGGTTTAATTTTTTTTTAGAAGTTTAAATATTTTTTTAGAAATTTTAATTCAGAGAGCAAGAACATTACTATGCCAAAAGACAAAGTGTTTGAGAAGGTTAAAATAATACATAAATCATATCTTAAACAAAGTTATGTCTTGCTTTCTCAATACAGCAATTATATTGTTTTGATTTTGTATGGATAACTGGAAACTTTAACTTGGCGACTTCTTTATCCAGTCTAATAACAAGCTGACTCCTGAGGTTTCTGAAAGTCCTCTCTTGCTCTTCCATTTGTATAATTTAGGGGTAGAGGATGTAAAAAGAGAGAGGAGAGAGAGAACTGGCTTAAAGGCTTCTTCCAGCTGTAGGTACTACAGTCCATCAGCAGTGCTCCTCCTGCTGAGCTGGCAGCTGCTTCCATAAGTTCAGAGAGGTCACCATGGTTTCTTTCCTGTTGCTCCTCCAGGCATTGAATTGCTGGGGGAGTTGGAAAAAAGGCATCTTCCTTTCTTGCCCTGCGACACACAGACAAAATCCTTCCTCACTCTCTAGGTCAGTTCTGGTAAGGCATATAAAAGCTCAGGTATGATGAAAATTATTTAGGTTTCTGTGGTACCTTTACCCAGAAATATCTGAAAGCATATTACAGACTAATTGACATACCAGGATATGCATATTATATATGAGGATGGATACATAGCGTGCACGCGTGTCTTTCTGTGCATGCTGTATTTGAAAGTGCAAGGACTTTCTTCACTGTTGACTTGCTGCTTTCTCAGGAGACGAAAAAGATTATTTGGTAAATGCTTCAAAATACCATTGCTTATAGTTTAGGGCAATGCAGACTAATGTATCCAGTTAAAACTCGTGGAGGAGAAAGTAGGTTTTTAAGGAATCAGAACACAAGCTGAGCTGTCTTTAGATCGAAATAAAAGCAAGAAAATTCAGTGTTTATAGTAAGAACTCCAAGAGTCTATCACTCACCGTGCACGTTGTTCCTCGCAGTGCAGTACCCTGATGGGTCGGGTCCAGGAAAATCAGCCTGGATGAAAGTCTAAAGTAGATCAGTTCAGTTGCATTAAACCCCAATGCGGGCTTGTATTTGGGACCAAAGTGTCCTTAATTTAGGTAGGTGAAAGGGAGGACTCTCATCCTGACAAAGGATGCGTTTAATGCAGTTATAAGTAGATTTGTTGAGATCACACCTTTAGTTTGTTTGGATTAATTTTCCTATTTGCAACTTTCCAGGAAGCCCTACAATAAAGACAAAAGCCTGTAGCTATAAATTTAGGTCTCCTTCCTTGTGGTCCTCATTCAAATATTTGAAGTTAGTTTGATTATTTTTTGGACGCAAATATGAATTATCTCTTGTTTTGGCATAAAAAGGGGGAAGAATCTTATTTAGCAATCTTTCTCTGCCAGCTTATCATATATTTCACATGCTTTTTTTTTCCTAATTATTCACTTACCAGACTATAGCACCTCTGAACTGTTTATATATAAGGTCTGGTGTTTGAAAGAAAGTAACTTATATTTAAATTTTCCCTCTGTTTTTTAAGTACACAAACTTTTTAAAGTACCTAAACTCACATGCAGTGCCAAATGTGCCCTTCCAGTATATAATGATAGGGATCTAATTGCAGCAGTTTCCCGAGGGGCACAAAAGTAGAAAAGCAGAGCCTGTGTGGAAAACACCCTTTTTTTCACCTTTGGCCGTGACAGGCTCCTACACTCGGAATGAAATTCCATCCTCACATAAGTCTATAGCAAAGATTTGACTGACTCCAGGGGGGCAGGATTTGGGCCCACATGCCTGATTTCAGGGTATGATTTTGGTGATGAAACAAGCTTTAGGGAGGGGGAAGGAGTATTCACTGTGGAAGGAAGAGTTGGTTTTCATGCATTTTCTCCAGTCTCTCTCCCGTGCTGGAATAACTTTCTCCTTTGGTGCATCTCTTCATCTTTCTGAGGAAGACTAGAAAAAGCACCTACTAAACAGACAATCGGTTCTTCTGGAAAAGCTCAGCGGGAAAATTTGCTTTGATTTTTAGTTGTACGTGTACAAACTCAGTGGCACCCATGGCAAAGCAGCAGTCCTGTGAAAAGGAGACAATTATGACAGGCGTAAGAAGCCTAGTTTAGCCTGGTGGTGCCCCAAGATCTGTCAACTTGAAGTCATGTTTCCCAGCAGATCGTTGCCCTCAGTGTAGCTAAGAGGCCATGCTAATATTTCCTTCCTGAAGGGAGAGAGCACATTGGGTTGTCCTTAATGTGAACTGCATGAACTTTTGTACCTTTTCCTTTTCTTCTTGTCTTCTCAGAAGGAGGAGTATTTGTCTCAATATATCCAAATCATGCTGTTATGCAGGACTGGCTTATAAACAGCATTTAATAAAGTAAGATTTTACTTTCTAATCTCAAGTTTGTAAGAATAATATGGTTTTCATTCATATTGCACTGTTAGGTGGTCTCAGTTTATTACTACCAATATATTTAATAATAATTTGAAGTGTGAATTCCTGGGTCTCACGAACCCAGTTTTTCCAATAGATCAAGCTCAGGCAATGAGGTTTTTTGGGTACATTTTTATTTCATCTCCTGGTTCTCTAGAGTCAGCTATTATAACCTCAGCCCGAGTGAAAAATTCCTTATTTGCTCCCCATCCTGTTTGTATACAAAAAATCGAATCCTTGTTTTGGAGGTATTTGGTGTGGTGTTTGCTACGGTTCTCTCACTGCTGGAAGATGAGGTGGGATATCGCTGGTTGTGTTGAGCTACCTTTGTGTCTTACCTGGCCCTTGAGTTGCATGGGAAACACGCTATTGCAGAAGTGTGCGCAGATGTCGGCGTTCCCTCTCCCTAAGGTTTTTTTTGTCTTTTTACTTCCTGAGGTAGATTTTTTTTCTTTCATCCACTGAGGGAACCTAAACAAAACTTTGTGTACATAAGTCTTAAAAAAAAAAAAAAAAAAGCAAGTTTGGGACTTGGTCGTATTTGCTTTGCTAACGAATGCTAAGCCTACACACGTATGTGTGTGAATTATAATACTGTTGCATATTAAAGAGTTCATGTTTCCTGATTAAAAAGCTCATATAAAGAGTGAAGTACATCAGTGTTTATCTTTTACCATTTACTCAGCACCCTATGTAGTCACACACGAACAGGCAAAACAGCAACTAATCAAACCTTTTAGAGCCGCCAAACCCACTTTCTGTCTTTATTATGAAACTAAGATTTGGTCAACTGAGGTCAAGTTGTGCACTTAACACAGCTTCCATTATAGTCAGTGAACTCTGTAACAGAGAGTAAAGTCAAAATATAAACAGAGAACATTTCTGCAGCAGCTCTGGGCTGGGATTAACTTGGATCACCTAGTCTTCTGCTTTTAATGAAATTCTCTCCCTTGTATTTTCTTATTTGGAAGAGAGTCCAAAGTTATCTCATGCTAATTTAGTTAGGCAGTGCCCTCCAGGGATGTCACAGGCCTCCGTGACCTCTCCAGAGAGACTCAGCAGAGGGATGAGGAGAATTAAACATTCCTGAGAAATTGCAAAGCAGCAGCCCCCAGAGATTTCGCATAGAAACGAGCTCCAGACTAGCTGCCAGAGACCCAAGTCACCTTTTCAGCACTTCCTTGACATGTCTCCGCCAGTCCCATCTGGCTTGATTCAGGGGGTCAGCATGGGGACTGAGGAGAGGTGGCAGCTAGAGAGAGCAGGATTCGAGGGAGGTCTGACTGCAGCGGTCTCAGGCTTTAGATGTTTCTCTGGGATGTGCAGCTAGATGGTTTTATCCCCTTTCCTTCCCACAAGGTCTCATGCTTCAGTCTTTTTCTTTGTGCTGGAAAGGGGAAGAATACTAAGTGAGGAGGTTTAATAATAAGTTTAGTTATTGTTCACCATTTGATGCAACAGTTTGTTTCGTACCTGGGTTTACAACCGCCTCTTGGGTCTGATGCAGAAAATACTGCAGTGTCAGAGAGATACTTGCACTAACATGAACTACAGGCCCCACTTTCCTCTTTTTTTACGTTGACAGTCAGGCTGTACAAATTCATGAAATTAATCTCATGTGAAGTCAGAATCAGGCACGGTTTGCAGGATGGAGCTCATTTCTATGGGAAAAGTTTCAAAGAGTTTATTTCCAGGTTTCCCTCAATTATTGTGCAAAAGGGGAAAAAAATAAATTTGCTGAAGGTTAGGCAAGAGAGAAAAAGACACCAAGAAACCACTGTAGCTTGCTTATTAGTATCTTGATCG
Source organism: Aptenodytes forsteri (assembly GCF_000699145.1). Lineage (NCBI taxonomy): Eukaryota > Metazoa > Chordata > Aves > Sphenisciformes > Spheniscidae > Aptenodytes > Aptenodytes forsteri. Next base: position 4,097,229 of record NW_008795259.1, on the reverse strand, counting down.
CCTGAGTAGTTATCTCACTTATCTCTTGCATCACAACGGAAATGTGCAGTATCTCAAGAAATGTCTATTTCATTGAGTTTTGGAATGTGTAATCTAACTATCATTTCCATGCATTCTCATCCTTGGGTTTCCTTGCTCCTTTAATTCATTCTTTAATTAGTCCAGAGCTAGTCAGTATTAAGGAAGAATGTTTGAATTCCCGTCTTTTAGAGGGAAAAATAACTTTTTTTCACTATAAAAGTGCAGACAAAGGCATCTAATTCTATAACAAATAATGCACTTCAGCATGAAATGTCTGTGCTACCCTCAACTTTCTTACAGCACTCTAGCTGCATAAATATTATCACTCCAGCTTCACAGACAGCAAAATTTAGGAGGTAAGATTAAATGCTTTAGTCAAGGCCACAAAGAGAGTCATTGTCACTGCTGAGATTGGGACACTGGAGATGGTGTCTGCTCATCGTTTGCTTTGACCAAACTGAAACCAATAAACAGGCTGGACCTAAAGCCGGACCCATGCAATTAGAATATGGTTTATGGTACAGCTATTAAAAAAAAATATACAGAGCAGAGAATTGTGTTCATGTGAAATATGTTTCAGCAGTTGAGTTATAAATCTCTGAGAAGAAAAAAAAAAAGAATGAAAAGAGACTTGCACATGGAAACCAGCATATAAGGGATGATAATGTCGTTGTGGTGATAAATCTATTGCGTTCTGCAATGACTCATGCCTGTGCCACTGTTATTTGCCTGAGAACAGACCTCTTCTGGCCCTCGCCAAGTAATGCTTGTGGGAACGTTGTTCCTGGTGTCTGGCCTGCAGGGGTTATTCCAGCCTTAATGGCAGAATACCTAGTGTGTGTAGAGTCTCGTTCGTTTCCACTGGGGAGGGAGGGCCCTTATTTTGTCTGGATGTGATATGAGCAATGACTTCTGACGTGCGTGTAGCAGAGATTTATTGCAAGCAAAAGTTGAAGTGTGATAATGCTACTGGGGTATTCTGTAATAATATGGTAAAACACTTGTCAGCACTGTATCTCAGGCAGTGAAAGTCAATTGTATATGCTACACAGAGACAGATAAAAAACATAAGTATACTTAAAACTTCATATGGTTTGCATTTTTCATAACAGCTCTCCTGACTAATATAAGACAGGTTTTAATTTTGTTTTGGGTAAGTGGATGTGCTTACAGTCTCACACCCACAATTCCGTGGCTTTAAATAGAATCGCTCCCAGGGTGCATAAAAGAACACATGCTGTTATGTGAAGGATTTATCCAGGATGCCAGGACTGTATTTATTGCTGGGAACAAACTGAATAAAATTTTCTATTCCATTTTGACACTAGCCCACGGAGAGCAGCCATATCTATGGTTTTAATGCAGATCCTTCCCTTTCCCTGACTTAGGATTCACTGCGACTAACCGCCGTTGCAGAAGTAGTAATTACTAATGATCGTGGAATCAGAATGACCAGAACAAGGCAAGGGAAGGTCCAAATGTGCCCTCCAAATGTATTTTAAAGCATACTCAAAAGAAATCTTCCTGTTGCCTTTTCACATCTGCACTGCACAGCCAGACTTCTAAAATACGTCCTTTGGTTTCTGGGATCATTTTACCATCGACTTTTTCTAGCTGAAATTCCCATGCCCCGATTTGAGATGGCATAGACCATGAGCTGGTATCCGACCCTGAGCACGGAGGAACATGATCAGAGCGACAGTAACACTAACGCTGTGGCAGCGAATCTGTGAGGCAGATTCCTCTGTCCTAGGGCTTGGGTTAAAACCGCCAGACTCTTTGCATAAGCTGCTGTATCACATGGTGGCGGTTTTGGGTACTGTTGGCCTAAAATTGAACTTGTGACATGAGGTAAAAATAAAAAAGAAAATAAATCCCTCTGTATTGCATTACCGTATCCCCGAGGCATCAAGGTTGTGCTCTTGTCTCTGTCTGTACTCAACTGAGAGAATTTAGCATCAAATTCCAAAATGTTGTCACCTGAAATGTTCTGGTAAAGGAAAAGAAAAAATCCACAGAACCGGGAATGAGATTACTTTAGCATCTTGATACTTATTCAGGTGACTTCTTGCTTTTTATAGTTAGTAAAACAGTGCTTGGTGTGCATTTTTTTGCCACTGCTTCATAAGTAACGATGTCTTAATGGTGAAAGTCTTTTTTACTTCCAACTCCAGTGGACTGAAAACTGGAATAAAATCAGAAGGTGAAGTTTCAGTGATGTGCTAAAGGTAGCACGCTCTTTATTTACACAGATTATTCAGACAAGGATAACTCTAATTTTATAAGAACGCAATGAATAGTAAATGTTTTCCTCAGGATGAGTGAATTAACATTTCATGTTAATTGTTTTAGATTATTATTCAGGAGTGTAACATCATTTGGAAACTGGTAGCAGTCTGAGGAGAAAATGCCTGTTTTCAAAAGCATGAAGCAAGAATTCTGGAAATTTTTTGGGGAAATGTAAATTATAAAATAGAATTCAGGTTAATTTTATGTTATTAACTCACTCTATCTCCCTGTATTTCTTTAAAAAAAAAAAAACCTCAGTTCATAAATTTTACCTCAGTGCTCTTGCTTTGTTACTTTTACTATCTTAAAGGCTTGCTCTTCTTCCTTCCCAATTATACCCTCAAACATGTATAAACACTATGAAGTACTGATTTATTACCTCTAAGCCTATCTGCCTGTGCTCTGGCAGCTCTCTGCTGCCTTAGCACTTTTTTACAGTACTACTAGTGGTTTAACCCAAGTCAGGGCCCTTTACTGGATAGGCATGGGACAGATCCCTGCAGACCTACAAACCTTGAGTGGAAGAGCTAGCAAGCTGAAGACACAATGTTCACAAATGGGAGGAAAGGAAAGGAAGATTTGGAGAAAGAAAGTAATTGCCTGAATCGTGGTATAAATAACAGCATTTCTGATTGTGTGGAGATCAGTAGTACTTTGATCCATAGATCATGCCGCTCCTCTGACCCCAATCAAAAGGAGCACATGAGCTTGCGCTTAGCTGTAAGTGTCTGAGCAATCCAGGAAAGAAATAGGAGGCAAACAGGTGTCAGAAGCATCAACCAGGATCTTTTTATAGTCAAATGTTGCACTGTAAACATTTTGTGATCAATATCTACATTGTAATCGTTATTTTGGGGCGGATCCTTTTGCTCCAGTAAACATGCCGGTACTTGACTTGAAAGCCTAGTCTGTTTTCTTGTGGTTAGATCGTGGCCCCAACCAGTCCTTCCTGGCATGGGTCCCTAAGGCTTCTCTGCCCTCACCGCAACCCGGGTACAACCCTTTACTTTAGCGGTGAGTAATCCTGTCAAATGGGAGTCTGCTTCTTTGTGAAGAGGTATTTTGTCTTTCATTCATATAAAAATAGCAGGGAAAATTAATTCTGGAAGGGAAAAAAAGGGAGAGGGAAGTGGGTCAAATATCTTTCAGAATTGTCTGCTAGGTGGAGCCTGGGAAACATATTTATTCTATAGTCTTGTCTAGGTAATACAAATCTGAGTGGTTTCAACTCACACGTACTTTCTGTAATTCAAATTTTTCTCATTTTTCTCTGTTTAGCTTTGAATTTCTTTCCCTTTTTTCTTAAACACAATTTAAGGCACCCCTTTGTTAGCAATTGCGACAATATCCTCCAAAATTAAAACGAAAGAAAGAGAGCATATATGCATCCTTTCTGTATCTTTTCATTTAAATTACTTTGTGTCACACATGTCACTTCCAATTTAACCATTTGAAGAATAAACAAACCATTGTGGACCTAAAAATCTGTTCAAATTTTTTTGGCAGGAAAAAAGGACTATATTAATTTTCATTGTTGGTGAGGTTTCCCAACAAGCAGCTTTACTGTTTCTTTTTTGCCTCCAGCTAGCAACTAAAGATAAGTTATAAAACTGTATACAAATACTTCCATGTATTGAAAGAACAATTTTTTGACACTCAGTGACACAAGTAACAAAAAAAAAAAAGAAGCAGTAATCTAGTTTTTGATAACACAATGAGAACTTTGTGTTCAACTGAGGCGCATGTGAGAAACATCATGTTGTGTTAACAGAGAAGGTTGACCCTTAAGGTTTATCTGGATTATAATTCTTGTGGTTTTTATTAATAAAACTGCCTACTAAAGTTTCACGAGTCCTCCCTGAGATCTGTAAAACAATTGGCCTATCTACTTACAAGAGAAAAGTTAGACAGTATTTCCTAGTATTTCCTACAGATGTGAGGGCTTTTGTTTCAGAAGACATTGATATTGTTTTCATTCAAGATGCTCCACAAAAATTATCAGGTATTTTATTATTTTAGTAACTTTATAATTGTTGGATTATTATCTTTAAATATATCAACTATACTCTTTTAACTTGAAAGAAAAAAATCATGGATCTGAACATAGTTCAGCTCTGAACAAGTTCACATCTACAGCCAAACCATAGGATTTGACTAAATCAGCAAGCATACTTCAAATTGCTTCTGTGGCAATTTATCAACTGTAACTTCGAAAATCTGTGAGAAAGTTTATAAAATGAGTCACGACATGTTACCCCTGTAACTGTACCTTAGGAGACTTCTAATATGTATATTGGTAAAAGTTATTTTTGTTGTTTACTTTCTTGGGATTCTTAAGGTAAATTTTCCATTGTTTTTTATCAAATGGTGTGTTTTTCCTCTCAGAGGAAAATGTTTTCATCTCGAGCCTGTTCTCATTTTATACCTTTTCTGTCAGTGATGTAACTGTCTATGGTTTGCAAACGTTGCTCTTTTGAATGGAAGCAGCTGCCATGTCATAAGTACTCAACGTCTCCTCTGCATGAGTAGAAAGGACAACGCTAAAGGAAAAGCTTTGTACACAGACATTGGAGTCCTTATGTTCGGCATTACACTGTTGAGGAAGAAGCATATCAAAATGTATTTAACCTGATGAGATCTGATAGATACTTAAATGGTGTTTAGAAGGGTTTTTCCATGAACGGAGGTTCCTTGAGCAACAAATCTGGCACCAACGCTGTGATTTTTGGTCATCTGAGAAAACAGGATGATGACGCTTCAGGAGAAAGGAAGAGGCATGTGTCCTGCACTTCTTGGGCAGTACCTCTTTTGCTGTAGGTTTTGAGAGAGGGTTGAGCTTATCAAAAGTCTGTTGCGATGATAGACAATGGCCTCAGTCATGAACTTCAGTTTGCCTTTCAAATGCAAACTATAACAGCATAGTAAGGTTCTTGCTTATTGGGTGTGCACCCTTACTTTTTAAGTTACTGAGCAAGAAGGAAAAAAAGCATAGGAGTACATTGATTATGCATACTCCCATATTCCTGCTGTCACTGGCTTCTTGGGAGTATCAGCATGCCTGGCAGCACATCCCTGTGGTTTTCTTTGGCAAGAGTCTCCCTGCCGTGCTTGCCTTGCCTTATAACATCGTCAGAAACAAGTACTAAAGCAATAGTCATTACTTAGACTGAACTCCCATTGTGGCAGGGAGCATGGGATCGTGCCCAACGCTTTTGTGTTGGCTTTCAGGCAGGGGCAGCTTATACTTTACTCTGATCACAAGACTTTTTTTGCTGCACTTGAGCTTCGTTAGTGTTTTTCAGCCATGTGTGCTATGCCCCTATCGTGTGCAGAACATGTGTAAGGAGATTTTTTTCCTTCTGTTGTGTATCATACGTATGTATCTCTGTCTCTTTGCATAATCTCCTTATATAACACACACTCATGCCTGCCAGGTACACCCAGTACATACCTATGCTTTTAACGGCTGCAGAAGTCAATCAGATGTGAGTGACTCAGCCAGCGTAGCACCTCTTCTTCCTTCTCTGCCCCTCCAAAAGTAAATAAAGAGATAAACTGGAAGTCAGTTTGGGTTCAGAGCTCTGAGTTGATGTCCCCAGTCTCACTTCTCTAAGGCACGATCATCAGTTGTGGTCATTTCTGTAGCAGCTTGAGAAACCACAGCCAGTCAGCTGGTTTGTGTCAGAAGGAGCCGGGTGATGGCATCTGGAACTGCCTCACATCCAGGCAGGCAGGAAGTGTGTGGGCATGACATCTCCCCACGTTGCGCAGCGCAGAAGATGCCAAGCAGCTTCTTTCCATGCCAGTGCAATTGAGTTGGGACAGTGCAGAGAGAGAGGTGATACAATAGCCCTGTCTTTTGTGGCACAAAGGGAACAGTCCCTCATGATGCGTGCAGGAACAGCAGTCATGCCAGGCCTTTGTGCTCACCATATGGGGAGAAGGTCCTCCTTTGCTGCCACATCCCTGTAAAGGCTCATCATGCTTTGGCCCAAAATGCTCAATTCTCCTCGGTGGTGACCCCAGCAGGATAGCCAGGTTTGGGATGACTAGAGAGTACCATGTCCAACCCACTGAATTCTTCTGCCTGCTTCTAGGCAATAGAGTATGGAATACTGTAAAGACAGAATTTCTATAAATGGTGGTAAAGTACTCTTGGGTCTCTCTGGCTGGTAATGTTTTCTGACTTAGTCAGAAATTGCTCCCTGATTGTTGACAACCTTGAGGTAACCCATGCCCTCCGCAAGTGATAAGTAAGTAGAGCTAGACATTCACCAGTCTCTGCTTCTTTGTCTCTGAAACGCACAGACGATGCACCCTGCATCAGGCTACAACTATCTGTTCCATCTCCTAAAGTAAACATTACTGATTTGGTTTGATTTTTGTGTGTGTGTGTGTGGCAAATACAAAGAAGTCAGAAGTTCTCTGCCTAATACCTAGAAATATGTACGGAAGATTTTTTTGACAGTACAGGGCCTGGAAAAAAATGCTGTGTAGCAGTACAGGGTAATTAGTACCAATGGGAACATTTTCCATTTATCACGTTGTGTGTCTGTTCAGTCATATCTGATTTGGGTCTTGCATCGGATGAGACATAAGAAAAGGCTTTACTCATTCTCTTAAAAAATTATCTTTCATTTCTAGAGCAGAAATCATCAGTTGTACTTTAAAGTCTGAGAAAGTTGGATTTGTATTTCTTTTTTCTCTTAAATAGGCAGATACCTGATTACAAGCCCATTTTAACAATATACAGTGCTAGAGCAGACAGTGAAAGAAAAGTATCAAATATATAGAGTTAAACATAACCTCAACTACTGAGTCTTTGTTATCCATGGATGACAGCCTAGTTAATAAATGTTTTCTCACTGGGATGCTGGACTGGAAGTTAATGGTGAAACACATCTACAACATACTCCAGATGCTCAAGACAAGCAGACACATCACAACCATAACAGCAGTGGCATGCACAGAATGTACCTATATGGGGGTTGTGTTAGTCCAGCTTGGGTTTTCCCCTTCACTAGCCCAGGTGCAAACACTATGTAAGCAAAGAAATTTGGGCAGGGAGAAGACTGGTGCATGTTTTGGATATGTTGCTTGCAAATGGTGCTTACTACTGGCAGGGGTTTTTATACAGAAAAGGGAAGAGGGGAAAGATGAAAGAGGAAATATTTTGGCAGAGGCTGTAGTTCAGGCATGCAGAACAGATATCCTAGTCCACATAATCATAAAAGTGTGTCCGCTTGCTAGACTTGCTACGTATCTCTCTCCGGTTAGGTTTCTGTCTTCAAATGTAAACAACATAGTATTGCCTTTAGACTTTGTGAGTCACTAGACCAGAGCCAAAAAGAGTTCAAATATGAAAAATATGTTTTGTTACATTTGCCATTAAAGTAACAGTCTTAGTCTAAGAGAGCCTAAGCCTGAATTGTTTCCATAGTAGTTTTCTCCTCCTTTTCAACATTTGCCCACATTTTGTTAACTGGATTGAGCAAAAAATTAGGGAGAGGGTGGCAGAACTGAACACAAGTAATTTCTTTACTTGCTGTCAGCCCATCCAAAAAAACCTTTACAAAGAAATACAGGAAAATCCATGATTCTCCATTCCTGCACCAGAAAAATTCCTAAAATATATGACCTTGCAATGGTTAAAAGATAGCCAAGAGCCAAAGCTGGGCAATGTTTTTATCCCAGTTCAGCCATGTCATGGGTCATGTGGTTCAGCATGTGAACAGGAAGGTGAGAATGGGTGAACTTTTGCCTCAGTTGTGCAGTCCATCAGAGAATAAATGGAGCAAATCACTCTGCAGCTGTATCGGGAGGTGAACGGCTGAATACCTCTCACACAGAGGCCTTTGTGTTCTGGACATGATCTAGCATTATGATGGGACGCACTAGGCTGAGGCTCTGTAGCAATTACTAACCCATTATCACGCTAGAACATGAGATCATTTATCTTCTAATTCAGAGTGTCACCTGTTCTTCATTTGCCAGTCAATAACCATTAATTACTTTCAGTGGAAATTTAAACAAAGCTTTTCCCCTCTGTTAAAACCAGTAAGCCATTCAGTAATGACAAATAAACCTGGAGCTGTATCTCCCCCTTTCCTCTCATTCTCAGCCCGGAGTCTGGTACAATATGAACTCTTAAAGGAAATGCCTAGACATTGATAGGTCAAGGGCCTTTATTAGTCTGATGTGGGGGGAAGCACATTCCTGGCACTTGCTGTAGGAAAAGCATATAGCTACTGCTTGTATACGGATTTCTCATTGGTTGTCACGGGCTGTACCTGTGGAAATAAAGATTTGAATGCGGAGCTTGTTCAAAGATTTTTCTATCTTCTGGCTTGCCTTTGCATTTTTTTACAGACTGTTCATGCAGACCCATTCAAAGCAACAGCATTTGGTCGCCTTCCTCAAAGCAAAACAGAACTATCGCTTACTTTGTTTGTCATTTTTAGCATGTTCATTTTTTTCATACCTGATTTGATTGAGGTAATTGTAAGTGCCCACAACTGCAAATGCCAGAAAAAATAAAAGAACCAGCAGTGATAGATTCTCAAGTAATCATTAATCTAAACATTCTTTCCTGGTAGGAGTTGAGGCAAAAATTGCTTTTAGCAACTCTATCTGCATTGTTTGATCGTTGCTAAGTTGATCCTGTAGAAATTTAATGCAGTTTAAGTTGTATTTCTAAGATGGTGATTGCTTGCTCTTTGAAATGGTCGACAAGAGTTGATACATCCAAATGCATAAAACTTGGTGGGACCTTGTCGAAGGCTGGGTTTTTGTTAGTATTTTGTAGCTGTCTCCTTCAATGCAGTGCATATTTTAGAGTAAAGAGAAACTTGCAATGCTATTTTATATTAATTCACAAAATTAATGTGTAAATATTTTAAATAGGCACTGGACTGTTGAATGTCTCAGCATAAGCACCCACACTAAAATTGTGTCCAATGAATTACAATACTGAGGTGTTTAAAAGTGGAGGGATGGCAAAAAATTATAGTAAGTTTGATCCTGCTTCTACTTAGACATATTAATACTACTTTACAAAAGTGCATAGTAAATAGCAGGTCCTTATGCTAATATTGCATATTCGGTCAACCTACATGGCATTTGGGGGTGGGGGGTGATTTTTACCAATAATTGAGGTTTGGTTGTCACAATTCTGTCAGATGTAACTGACACTACAGTGTTGTGTACGTTTCAAACAAAGAAAGGCAAGACCTTGAATTCCTTATGTACAGCAAACATCCAATAAGGTCAGGAGGAGAACCGCTATAAATTCTGACTCTGACTGACTGACTGTCTAATCTTGGAAAACCTTATTCACTCAAATAGAGCCTTCTCATATGAGGAAGCTTCTTGTTTTCAGCTGGGCTGCTTAATGAAAGCTGAAGGTCTGTGAAATCAGGGACTAGGCTAGGAGAACCAGAACTATCCATTACTTATTTTAGATATTCCTTTTACCTTTCTGTGAAGCTGCCACTACTGTGAATCCTGCAAGCTTGTCCAGTCGTGAAGAAACAGGAGTTGGTGATTTACGGTGACCTCTCAAATCAGCAGGGAAACCCCAATGTTCCAAGAAAGCTCATACGAGATACACGAGTTAAGACATCTCCTTCCCACAAGAGGCGTTTCATCAGCCGGTTGGGTATTTCTGTGTCATTGGCTAGGATGTTCAACCCTGGAAAGGAAAAATAAAGTTGCTGCCATTGTCCTGCCCAGCAGGTCATATCCCTAAACCACAATTTATGTCAAGGACTTACACAGCAGTTGCCCAAAACCCAGCCTTCCACACACGTTCAAGAAGCAAAAAGGTTCAAAAGGAACATGTTAATAAAATCTTGTCAAAACTTTGGAAGATTCATAAAATAATAACTGGGAAGAAAAATGACTTGCAAATAGAACCATTTAAGTGGAATGTATCGCCTTGCTATGCTGGACACTGATTTATTAAGAAGAGGGGGGGGAAAAATTGAATATTTCAGGTGGTATTTACCAAGAGAAACTGAGCTGTCCCAAAGCTTTTATTAATCTGATTTGCAGAGTATCCACTACCATCAAGGGACCTACTAAAGTTGTTTTCTTTAAAGCTGATGTGAAGAGGTCAATGCAAATAGCGTTGTGGATTACACTGTGAGAAGATGACAGTCCTTTTTACCATATGGAGAGAAAGTTGAATTATTTTGTTTTCCTTTTCTGGTTATTTATTAAATGAGGATCATGCCATACAGGTATTCCCTTTTCCTCTCCAAAGGAAATGAAGTGTTTACATCATTTTGATTGATCTAAAGTAATAATTATTCTGTCCACCTACAGCTCCTAGGCAGTCAAATAGTCCAGTCGCTAGAGCAGTAGCTTGCACATCAGAAAACTGAAATGTACCTGCCGTGATACCTCAGACAAGTCACACGTGTCTTTGCATGCCTCTTTTTCCATCTGCTTTACTGCTTTCAGGCTGACTTAGCTGGCCAGCCCTCTGAGATGGTGCTCATCCATCATTACTTGTTTGTGGGAGGGGACTCTGTGAAAGACATTGCTGTGGGAAGTAAACCTGCTCCCCCGAAATGCAAATATGTTGACAAACCCACGAAGTTTTGCTTCAAAACCTGTTGCCATTTTTGCTGCTGCGCAAACGGTTCTTTGAAAGAGATGTTAACGGTTGTCTCACTTTTCTACCAGTGTTTTCTGTGTTCCTGTGTCAAAAGAAGAAGTTTCTGCTACAGTGCTTTAATACGTAACATTCAGCACATATTCAGCAGGAAAAACAGATTAATTTGGTCAAATACACTGTTGACTATTCTTAGTTACCCTTTTAATTACTTACTCTTAATTAAAATCTCAACTTAGCCAAAACAAATGTGACAGAAGAAAGAGCCAAAAGGACCCATATTTTCATGGTTCAATGTGTTTGACATCATTCTATAACAGACAGACAACAGGACTCTGGACTGAAACATTACAAAATTTTGTTCTTTTCCCCATACCTATGTCAATTCATGCAGTGCTTTAAACAAGTGAATCCATGCTCTTGAAAACTAAACCAAGTCTCAGTGTTCAAAAGTAAACATATTAAAGTCTCCCCTGCAGAAACCCCTGCTGTGAAACAAATTGAAAATCAAATACAGCATTGTTTTCTATAATAAGAAATAATTGAACTCTTTTCAGAGTTGCACTGAACTGGTTAATAGCCACCATGTTAGGAAAGTGCTAATTTCCCCAGCTTGGGGTATGCGTAGTTATTTCCAAATCAAAAATGCAGTAATATAATATCATGTACCAAAGAGGCCACTTTCATGTTCACTGAATCTGACTTTGTTTGTCTTTCCGCAGGCCATGTGGCTGATGTTGCAAACGGATGAGCCCGAGGACTTTGTCATAGCCACTGGGGAGGTCCACAGCGTCCGTGAATTTGTGGAGAAGTCATTTAAGCACATCGGGAAAACCATTGTGTAAGTATGAACGTGAGATAGCAGCCACGGGTTGAACATTTCTAGCCCGTTGTGTTTGCTGTGTTACAGAGTATTGTTTCTCTACATTCTTCTTTTTTTCCCCTCACTTTCTAATTTTGTAGCATGTGAGACCTTCTGGGCTTGAATGACTGCCGCAGTGGATATGTCTAGTGTTGCCCTCTAGATCATAAGAAAAAATGTAGGCTGGTACGTCTTAATTTTTTATTCCAAATCTTCATTTTCTGTTCTCCCATTCATACCCCACCTTGGGGGACAGATGTCCCTCCGAAGATGTTAGTACCAGGGTGCTGTTCATCACCCTGCTGCAAAAGGGGTTTTTTCTGCCTCATTCTCTATTTTGTGCCACCAGAGCCCCACAGTCCCGCTCCCATGCTCTGCGATCTCAAGAGGTGACACCTGCCAACCCTGTTCTTTCCACGTGACAGCCCATCAGCCACACCACAAGGATTATGTAGCAACCCACTCTACATTCCTATTAGCTCTTCTGCTACTAAGCCATAAAAATGTTGAGCAGTGGGTACAGAATGTTTACAATGCATATTCCACATAGTTTGATTGAAAATAAAAAATTCCTTCTCAAGGCCATATAATAAAACCAGGATGGCTTGGTGAGCGCTTTCTGTAATTTATATTTTTATTGTTTATTATTTTTTCAATTTCCCTCCTTCTGTATCTTCTCTGGGCCCCATGCATCAACATACCGATCTCAGCTGGAAAAGGGAGAGGAAAGCCACAGGCTCTTCCATGACGCTAGCGCCAGGGCTGTTCCTCAGGCCATCAAAGTCACTTGTGCAGCTGGTGAACTTTTGACAGGGCCAATAAGTTTTACTTGGGAACAAAAACTTGACAAATTCAATAAATATGCAGAAGTGCACAGATATATACAATATTATTTGAACAGCCAGTGGGTGGCTGGGGAGGTAATAACATTTTCTCCTCAATGAGTTTTTAGTCTGGTTTCAATTTTTGGCATCAACTTCCAGAAAAAATTCTGGTTGGGAAGAGAGAGACTGTATAAATAGAATTTCTAGCCCAAAAGCTCAGGTTTGGGAATAATATTCTCTCCATATTTTTAGCATCTCTTGATAGCGAGATGTCCCTGTATGATCACACATTGTCCCATATGCCTTAACAGTAGTGAGGTTTGACAGGGTAAAGGGGAGGTAGTAGGAGCTCTAGTAATTGCTTTGTTTTTCTTATTTTTTCTCCTTTTTCTATACTTTTGCTTCTTGTGTTTATAAGCTAATTCTCCCTAGTAAGTATTGATATGAATATGCTGTGGATTCTGTTGCTCCATATAAGTAAGAATTCTTGTGATTTTGAGAACTGTTTTCTCCGTCTAGTGTTGTTTGCAAAAGCAAGAATGAATGTTTGGTGAACAACTTTTTTTAAAAAATTTTTATTACCTAAAATTAGAAACTGAAACATATAGGTCAGTACCTAGCTGAATGTCTTTATTTGCAGATGTTCTCAACATTGCAGTTTCTTCTGATGTCAATAAATTTATCCATTAGTTTAAAATTAAACTCCCTGCTTTGGTGTTGGCCTAAGAAGTCTCAGCATATCCCAAGACTGACAAATCAGCATGTATTTTTCAGAAAGCAAATTAAACCCTCGAGAAATCCTAAAGAAAATAACAACAATTACACAAATAAAAGTGAAAGTACTTTTCTTAATAGCTTCTGTTCTAGAGAGGATATTAAAGGCTTACTTTAGATTTAGTTGGTCCTAACACACAACATTCTGTGTCCCTGTTGTTTAATTTTTTGCTCACTTATGTCTCCATATGGTGGACTGCATATCATTCACGTTGGTGATCGCTGCAGTCGGTGTTTGTACTGAATCAATCAGTCACAAGTTTCTCTCTCAGGGAAACTTTACAGCCTGACTCCAAGTGATGAGGTAGAGCAGGTATTTTGTGTGTACAAAGGCATAGTTGCATTTTTTATACTAATCAATAAAAGTAATTTTCAAAAATTGTGTAAGAATCCACATGACATCTAGTGACATGGATTTTTAGGAACCAAAATCGCTTTAGGCTTGGGCTGCTAATCCCCATGGATCTTCTGAAATTTTTCTTCACTGTGAATAAGTAAGTTATTAATTCCTTAAGCCATTTACAGGTGATATATAAATAGCCATACATACAGGGACTGAGGTGACATTTTAGGTGCTAATGATAATTTTGCTGCTGATCATTTTGACAGTGGTGTAATTCTGATCATTTTAGATACAGTCTAGCCAGACAAACCAGACGTTTGTTCCCCCTGCTCCCAGGGTGAGGGTAGTGTCACAACAGACCCACTACTCATCCCGTAGCCATCATTCATCTTTCCAATTGCACTAGAAGTAAAATATTTCTCAGGATTCGGAAAGTTTTGTTAAGAACCTCCATAATTTTTCTAGGTGTCAGCCCGGCCCATGCTTTTGCAGCACACACACGCTCTCTTCTTACCCTTGCTGGCTTCTTGGCCGGCCGGCTGGTAACCTCTCACATTCTTTGAAACCCCCAAGGGCTTTCTACTCCCACCTCCTCCAGTTTGAGTATATCTTCTTCAGGGAGTAGCCTGGCAGCAAAATCCTCCCTTTTAGCAATGGGACCCCACTGGTGAGTCCCATTGATCGATTTCTTTACAATTTATGAGGCACCTAAGAACCAGCACACCAGAGTGCAATTGCTAAATGAGTTCCTGCGAGGATGGCTGCTGTCTTCCTATCTCCCTTCCTCAAAGTTTGGTTGAGTTGTTTGGTTGTTTGGGGGTGTTTCACAGGGCTGCAGGTATTACGAAATTTTGCAATCTCAAAAACTCATCTAGGAAATTTCCAGCAGCCCCTTTCCACTGCTGTAAGTGATGGCACAGCTTCCCAGCGTTGCTGTGCAAAGCTCCTTTCAAAATTGATGGAAAGATGGAGTAAGTGGCCAGGAGGGATGCCGTGGCAAGCAGCAGTTGGCAGAGCTCATAGCACATCTGCGAACACAGGGCACGTGTGCAGGGGCTCTCAACCATCCCTACTTTGTGCTTTGGCAGGGAAAGTTGCAAATGTAACAAAGTCTTAGCTGTCACATCTTGATATTGCAGTAGAGAACAGGAAGAAAAGCAATCCTGGCTGGCCCATCAACCAACTAAAAATATTTCTTTTATTTTTTTAGTTTTTTGTCTTCCTAACAATTCAGATTAACTTACACAGCTGAAAATCCAGGACAGCCTAAAATGTCTTTCCAAAAAGATAACATAATACTCTGTCATAGCCAGTCATTAGCACATGTCAGGACTATGTCTTCTAGCCAAAATAAGAGAGAGAGAGAGAAACTTTGCTACATTTTTGTAACTAATGAAATGTACAGCTGCAATGAGACTGATTCTCTCTCTGAAATTGACTGTAAAGTGTACACAGGGGTTTATCTACCTTGCGTGGTTTTTTCTTCTAACATTTCTTTTTCAAGGGAGAAATCTGAAATTATATTTATATAGTCCTCTGAAGCATTCAAATACAGTCCTTTGTACTAACAGGAAAGCCTCAGAGCTACAAATATTTTCCCCCTGTAAGGATTACACTTTTTTTCTTTTACTTTCCCTTCTACTTATTACTAATTAAGTAGTACTTGGGGGAAACACTTCCCGCCTATAATTTGAACTACAGCAGGATAAACGAAACAGGCAAACGCTTGTCTTGACTAATTTTCTGTCATTAATCTTATTAAATTAGAACAGGATTGCAAAGATAGCCTGAAACCACTACAGCACTCAGAGTTCTTTGCAGAGTGCTACAGAGACTGCTGTCTGCAAATGTGGAAAAAAAAAAAAGAAAAGAAAAAAAAAAAAGAACAAACTGTTCAAGCAGTGGAAAGATTTATTGTGTTTTTTATTAATATAAAAATACATGCACATTTGTTACAGAAATATTCATTGCTTCCAGGATCAGAATGAATTCAGTAAAAAAAAATATTTTACTCTAGTCATTTGGCTCTATGTACAAATTTTGTCTTAACTAACATGCCAGTTGGTCTTATAAAAGATCACCCTAAAAAGGGGAAGTTTGCAGATAAGCTATAAGGTCTAATGAGGTGAACTACTAGCAGAAGTGGAGCAGTGGCCTCTTCAGTGACAGTGAAGGTTGAACTGAGATTGAACTGAGGGAGGAGGGTTTTTCTGGTTGTTTTTTTTTTTTCTTTTTACCTTAAAATGAAAGATTGGGTTACAGAAACACATGAGATTTGAAGGATTGCTGTAAGAATGGAAAGCCAGCAATATATTAGTAATGGTGCTGTGGGGATATGGACGAGGAGCCATCAAAAGCCATCATCAAAACAGCTGCTGTTTCCAGGTCTGGCTTTTGCCCACCAAAACTTGCTGGCTGGCCAGTGCTATGTGTTGTATTTAACAGCTCAGGAAAATCAGAAGCTTCCAGATGAGGAGGAAGGGAACAGAATCTCATACAGAAATTGGAGGCATTTTGAAGAGTGATAGTTGAAACAAACCCAGCCAGGTTGGTGAAGAATGCTGGCCTGGGTGAACCCACATGAGCAAGGGTCCTCACTTAGGACTGCACCACTTTTATCACTGTTGTCGCTGTAGACTATATGTTTTAGGGTGGCATTTAACCCACCTCAGCTGCAGAATTAACTCTTCCAGCTGAGCAGGCTTTTATTACTTTCTTATTGATACAAGGTTTTATCTGTAAGCAGACCTAATAACTGTTTCAGAACTCAAATTAAGGTTTGAAGACTGTAACAATTTAATTATCTGATCATACATCATGGCCTGGGTGAACCCACATGAGCAAGGGTCCTCACTTAGGACTGCACCACTTTTATCACTGTTGTCGCTGTAGACTATATGTTTTAGGGTGGCATTTAACCCACCTCAGCTGCAGAATTAACTCTTCCAGCTGAGCAGGCTTTTATTACTTTCTTATTGATACAAGGTTTTATCTGTAAGCAGACCTAATAACTGTTTCAGAACTCAAATTAAGGTTTGAAGACTGTAACAATTTAATTATCTGATTTCATACATCATAAGAGCTATGAGATTTTCTCCTATAGGAAGACTGGGTGAGAATTGAATGTGGTGTTTCATGGGAAATTCCACATTTTTTTTTCTCCCCCAAATGAAATTAAAATAATGCTCACAAATGCATTTTGGAAAAATATCTGATTTCAGGTCAGCTGGACTGCTTTGTTTCTCTTCTAACCTCCTTTTAAAGAAAGAATAACTTAAAAAGAATTTTTAAAGCCATTCTGAAAATGTCAATGCATATTTTTCAGATATTATTAATATAACTTTGTTTCAGGTTGACAGTAATGGAACTTACTTGAAACTAAAACTTTTCTTTCCAGAATATTTTGATTTTCACAGAAGCATTAATATTTGAGAAAACATTTTCTTCTCAACATTAACTTTCACAATTTGGAATAAAGGGATAAGAGCCTCAAAAGATTTCCAATGAACTGAAAAAAAAAGAAACCAAATAATAGGGAGCCTAGCATGTATTCTTTTTTAAAGTCTTGTAATGTGGGGAGTCACAATTTAGATTTTTGAAACTTGAGCTTGACAATGCTGGGAATATAATAACAACAATACCATTGTTTTAACTGTGTTCCTTTAGTGAACAAACACTGAAGACCTGATTCATCAGAGCATTTGAAAAAATATGTTAAGTACATCCCTCTATAGTAGCATACTTGTTCTTTAGATTTAAGCACAAGATCGTGGTTAAGCAGTCCCTATATCCTTGATTGCTGTGATGCATCAGAGCTGCTGGCAAGGTTGGTGGTTGAGTTGGTGGCAAAGGAACATATGAAGAGTCATATTTAAAGTTTCCCTACAAAAGATTACTTACAAAAGACATTAATGGTCTGTTATATTGTGTCAGTTTTGCTGTTTATAAAGTGCCAGGACAGAATGAAGTGCTTTGGCTTAATTGTGTGTGTAGCAGCAATCAGGCCACAAATCCGAGACGTCTACACAAATGGTATTGTCTACACAAATCGTATTAGCTGTGGAGGAAGAGCAAAATTTTCCTAAAATTTTATTTTTAATTAATTTATTGTTCATTTTCAAATGTGAAAATATTTTCTATTGGCATATATTTGATTTAAAAGGTGTACATGATAGTTTTATTTTCCCTAAAGAGGCTGAGCGTCTGTAGCTACTAGTGGTTTTGAATATTTTTTAAAATGCTGTCAGTTCTGTTTCTATGTAAAGGTCAAGAAAGGAGATGAAATGCATATACTTGTTCAGTTTACCTGTGCTTTTGTGAAAGATTTCATTTTCAGTTGATTTCTTCACCACCTCAAAAATATATGTACTTTGCCTTATTTGCCTCTCAGTTACAGCCATTTGGACCATTTGGTCCATTGCAGTGCTATTCCCACCCCCCAATTATCCTGGCTCTCCTGCATCCTTCCCTGCCCACCTCACACCCCACCGGCTGGGTACCCCAGCTCTTCGTCCTCAGAAAATCCTCTATAGCTGTGGATGTTTTTATAGTTTGAAGCTTGCTGTCTTACTGAATAGTTGTAGAAAATGAAAAATAATTGGAATCTCCAGAGTTGAAGAGGAAAAGGAGAATTCGTCACCACTGATAATAAGTATTACAACAGTAGTGATCTGCAGATATGGAATTAGCCTTAAATTAAATGCAGTCCATTCCACTGTAAATCCAGAGTGTAAAAGCTCTTGAGGTGAAGAACCTTTTAAACAAGTAAACTTGCACATGCATTTGAAATGTGATTAACTTTGTTTTATGGAAATTTCTGAGGTCAGTGATAGTAGTGGTATCCACCAGAGTTGGCAATGACTATCATCATAAGCAATCCCAAAGCACCCATCTCCAAGTGAGGCACTCGACGTGGAAGCATAGATGCAGAGGGCATCAAACCCACTTTGTTGGAAGCAGATGTGTGGTCTCGTGCATCCTTCTCCGGGTGCAGAGCGTTCTGGCGTATGGCTGATGCTGTCAGCCGTGAGAGCAAACCCATCCTTTGCTTCAGTGAGAGGGTGAAGCTCCCCAGTGTGGTGCAGGCAATGGTCTTGCTGTAGAGGCTCGTTGTCTGCAGGCTGTTGGACCAGCGTTTTGTGGAAAGCCTACACTAGGCCAGCAGGTGCCTGCCTAGAAGCCCTGGGCTTTGACACCAGCTTGGGGTTGGGGGGATCCACTCCCCATCCTCTATAAATTTAGCCCAGCCCTGATTAGCCAAACTTTCTTTAGCCAGGGATCCTTTGCATTTCCCTCAAGTTACACAAGGCTGTTTTCTTGCCTTCTTGGGCGTCAGCCCTAAGGAGCAGAAAGCTGGGTAGTCCTTGTGGCTGGAGCTATCTAAAACCACAACAACATGAGGGTTCCCCGTGCCTCTTCCACCATGCTCGTGCTTCAGGATAATCTGGCATTATGTTTTCCAGTTAACAATTCTGACTGCACTTTGACTATAAATTAAGGAAGGTTTTGGTGGGTTTTTTTCCTTTCCTTGTGGTTAGAGGAAGAGGGGAGAGCGAGTTGATTAGCAAAATGGATGTCTTGCTCCTGGTGTCAGGCTGGCCCCCGCGCAATCCCTTTTATCAGCAGTATGGTGTCCCCAGCTGCGAGCGCCGGGGTGCCAGGAGTAATTAGAAGTGCGGCTATCAGATGCTACTTTGTTCACAATGAGAAGTACTTTTTTTCCTTGTGAACTTTTCACATTACTGGGCTGAACAAAACGGGTGGAGATTTCTTCTTAAGCTATTTCTATTGTTATATAACTTTGATAGCGACATTAAGTGAGTCTTTACTGGTTGGCCGAGCCTTCTGGAGCCTGTTGGGTGTTAAATGGGGTTCTCTGCTCAGTGACCTCCAACAACAACTGACGTCTCCTGATCTAAGCGCTTCCTGTTGTTTTACTAGTGACGGTTAGTTTTCTATTAAGCTCATTTGAGTCCTGCACATTTTTACCCTCTGCCCTTTAAAGGGAGGGACTAATGTTAGTTTTGGCTTCTGAATGAAAACTTTGCAGTTCAGGCTACAAACAGAGCAACTGCGAAAAAGAAAGAAAGAAAATTTAACTTATAAATAATCTTTAGCATCATGGCATGACTATTAACAGCTGACTTCACTGTCGCTTTTATCTGTTGGAAATTATTTCAGCGTAAAGTGTTCCTAGTATCAAGCAT
This sequence comes from Aptenodytes forsteri, assembly GCF_000699145.1. Taxonomy (NCBI): domain Eukaryota; kingdom Metazoa; phylum Chordata; class Aves; order Sphenisciformes; family Spheniscidae; genus Aptenodytes; species Aptenodytes forsteri. Next base: position 4,077,293 of record NW_008795259.1, on the reverse strand, counting down.
CCTACAGGCTTTGCTAATCATCCAAAAGTCATGAGTTGTGCTTAAAAAATTGTGGGATTTAAAAACTAGTAATAATGCGTATTTGGTATTTCCTTCTGCCTTTCGGTGTTTTAACCTTCATGGGTACACAGAGGTCACATTTTCAGACTTTCCTCCTTAGCCCTCAGGGCCAGAAACTCAAAAATGAAGGCTGAGATTGTCAAAGAATTAAATTCTTCTAGGAGCTTCGGGGAGGGGGGGGGCAGGGGAGCAAGGAGAAATCAAATCTGTGACAAAATCCCAAGAGCTGGCAGTACAATTAGTAAGTGGGAGGCAAGGGGTGCTTTTCTTTCATTGCTGGTGACTGAGGCTAAATAGTCTAAATCACAGTGCTGATTTAAATTACATAATTTTACTTAAACAAAAAAAGTAAAGGATTTCATCACTACACTTTTACGCCAAGCTGGTTCAGAGGCCCACGATATATACTTAGAGGCAAAAAGCAAAGAGAGGATAGAGTTTCAGTCGTAACTCTGGATTTTGTACATTCAGTGGGTTAGGTTTGATGCACCAGTGTACGTTCCTACATGTGTCATCTGAAGCATTTGTTCTGAGAGGGAGCATTGTCCTCAGGCTTCCAGGCTGCAGGCTGGCCTCTCCAAAGGCAGAGCTAGTCACCCACCAAACCGTTCCTCTTCTGCTGCTCCCGAAATTTTACACCGGAACAGTTGCTAACAAAATAGTTCACGGCACAACCAGATCACATAAATTACAGCAAATTGCAGGCTGTTCAACACATATGAAACTAATTTGGACAAAGTAGCTGGCTTTCAGCTCACAGGTAGTAAGTACTGTTTACAGTACATGTATGTAAAGTGCCATGTCGAGCTAGGACTGAAAACTCAAGAACTGTTTTTGTTTTGGTTTTCCTAGTTAAGCACAAATTAAATTATGCAGCTTAATGCTATTCAAACAGACCTTCACGTCCATAAAATTAACAGATTAAAGAGTTCCTGAAAGTATTGGCCAAAATACAAGAATTAAAAATATTTTAAGAAAACAACTTTGAACCAATCCATAAATGAAAAACCTCACTGTCATATTTATTTGCAGATACATGAGACATTCTGAAATCAGGACATTTTATTTTCCCCTAGCATTATGTGTTTAATTTGGAAGTCCTGTATTTTAGACCTTCCACTGAATCAAAAACCAAAACAAAGAGACTTCAAAAGCCATTGTTGCTCCATTCAAGTCTAAACTCTGCCTTTGTTCCTATAGCTAATGAGTTTATACTGTCCTGCAGGGAGAATTGACACCAGCCTCAAGTAAATGAAAGCAGGCCAAATGTTGGTAAGATCGGAGCACTAAAGTAATTATGGGTTGATTAAATGTTTATCTTCTTAACAGGTGGGAAGGGAAGAATGAAAATGAAGTAGGACGATGCAAAGAGACTGGCAAGATTCATGTGACAGTCAATCACAAGTACTACAGGCCAACTGAAGTGGTAAGAAAATGCCCTCTCCTAGCTTTGCAAATGAATAATCCAATCACTCAGCCAATAAATTGCTGCATTTGGCCAGCAGTCTGTGAAAACGGCTTAATTGCGCTCCTGCTGCCAGCTTTTAGAGCTCTAAATTAGCCTGCTTGTTGGCCCCCTCACAGCCAGCTACCTGGGAACAAGCAGGCAGGCAGCACTGCCCAGGAGGAGCGGGTTTGCCCTGTCACAGAGACGCTACTCTGCTTTGGTCACCCTCTCTGAATGGGAGAGGGGATGCTTGGGGGGGGTGAAACATTGCCTTAGGGGAGACAAAACAAAGTGTAAAACAACTTGTTCCTTCTGGTCTCGAATGGGTATGTGGTCATCTCTCCTCCAGCTGCAAGAAGGGAAAGCAGAGGAAGGTGGGCAATAATAGGCTTGATTTTTAAAGTACCTCCTTCTGTGTCCTCATGACAGGTTTCAACTCCATTCAGTGAGTATTCCCTGTTCAGCTTAATCTTTGTAACTGTGGGTACCACAAAATGCCCATTTTAGAAGTGCATGTGTGCTTTGTTTTCTTGGGTGCTTTGCAGGGTCCCGCTCAGTAAACGCTCATTTGCAGAACACGTCTTTACTCCCAGGAATGCCTCAGTGAAGTCTGCCAGGAGTGCTGAACCAGCACACGCTGCCGGCAGGACCGAGCCACTAACCCCTGTGCTCAAATCGCGTAATAAGCATGCTGGGAGAGGAAAAAAAACCAACAATATTTCCAAGTCAGGCAGGACGGTGGCAATGCATAGAGATGGTACAGGTCAGACAAGTGATGTGGTACCAAGACCATCTGATAAACTGAGGCCAAGCAGCACATGCAGAACTTCATACTACACTTCCATGGTTTGGGAAGGGAAACTCACATAGGAAATGAAATCCAATATTCAATATACACATCTCTTGTGCCTTCTGGCTAGATGTCTGCAGCATTTTCAAAGTGGGCGTGCCCCACGTTTGGGGACATGCTGCCTTACAGCTCCTCTTCCAACTCTGGAACAAAGGTGAGCAGAGCGAGCAACCAATTCAGCTGTAATTGGTGACTTTCATTTATTCCTCAGGACAGCATGGCCACTGTTACCTGCCTGCATCTAATGACAGCCCTGCTTCATAGAGGCAGGGAATTGAAGGGGTAAAAGATGAGAGACAGCTGCTCCTGCAGAGTAGTAGGTGGAGAGGAAATGAAGGAGCAGAAATGGTATGGACAGTGAAGCAAGAAGGAGGAATTAACAAGGAGACCAAACTGCAGTTCCAGTTTTGGTCTCTAGACACAGGGAACAGTAGCCCCAGTTGTGCGATGTGGGAGTGGGTGTGCCCAGGAGAGGACGTTCTCGTCTCCTGGGGAGGGTGATACCAGCCCTGCCGGCTGCTGACACAGCATCGGCTGTCAGTCCGTCTGTTCAGAAGTACTGGCTTCAGCTGCCTGATTCAAGCAAGGTGTGACGAGAGCACGTTTGTCTTGACACGGATTGCAGGGTGGGAGTGGGGAGCTGCATGTGTGGAAGTGGACATGGGTTCTAAAGTGGAAATTCAGAGGGGAATAGAGACTTTCATGTTATGCAAAAAAGGGCTGGGCCCGTGTATCAGAATCAAACGCTAGGAAGGCATTAAGAGCTGTCCATCATTCTGTGCTTTGGTAAGGTGTCAGGATGATAAGGAGGACACAGAGACAAAAGAACTTGCCAAACAGGAAAAGGACACTTGACCCAACAAGTCTGCGCTTTGTGAGACCCACTTTCTTGCTTTGTCATACCTCTTACTGACAAGTATATATTCACTCCTCAAAATTCACAGGTAGTATGTAGCTATTCTGAAGCCCTCACTGTAGTTCCACCTTATTCATGTGCTCGGACATTTTCTGCTGAAATAGAGGTGCCCATGGTCTCCTCTCTGTCCTTATTGGTCTCCTTTTGGGAACACAATTTCTGGATTTTAAATTCAGCTCACTATACACTTGTCCATTTTGGGACAGTGCATAAGCACAGGTCCCTCAGGAATGCTCATGCAATTCCTAGTCCATACATGAGTATAGGGATGTATTCAAATGCAGAGTGGAATGCGGCCTTTAAATAGCACTGCGTATAAAATCAGTAGACATCTGATGTTTATCTAACTTATCTGGTCTGTCGTAGGCCACCTTCCCTTGGGCTCCATCTCTCTCTTCCACTGCCCTCATCTTGCCTTGCGTTTAACACAGTCCCTACTTGGTTCCTGTGGAACCCAAGAAGGCTGTGAAGCTGCTCAAGCATCATCAAGGTAGAAGCACAAAACAGGTTTTCAAGTACCTTTGTCTTAAGGAATATGCAGATGAACTGTGAGCAAACTTCTCTATGAAGAGATGTGACATCCACTTCCTGCAATCAAAGTTTCCTTTTTAGAGCATCTCAGGATGGGTACCCAGAATCACTTTCATTTTTTTTAATTCTGATTTTATTTCCGTTCCTTATCAAAGGCAGGCAAACTTCTGTGTGTTTCAGTCAGGGAATCACATCTGTGCAATTCCAAAATGCCAGACCAAAATCCAGTCCATCGCGAGAAAGCCAGGAAAAGCAATGAGAGAACTGAAACGGACTGATGGCACTTGTCCCCTCCTGCCACCCTCACCAAGACTGCTGAAGGCAAGAAAGGCTCGGGCTGACATTTTGGAAGGAGGCTTAGCCAGATCAGTTAACAGGAATTCTGCTGTTGAATCCCGGCTGACACAGAAAATCTGATGCTCAGATTCTCATGTCTTATTTGGAAACATTTCTGTCTGTCTGTCTCTCTAAAATTTAACATGGTATTCTGGAAAGTGAAAATAAATATCATTTAATCTTGTGTACAGTCAGTTCTGACAGTGCCAATACATTCATTTGAAAACACATTTGTTTTCTTCAGTTAGTGATCCCTGGGGTCAAGGCCTCCCATTGAAAAGATTAGCTGTACTGAAGAAGAAACCTTGAAATGTGAGACTGTCTTCTGGTCAAACTAAGTAGATCCTTTGAATGCCTTGACTCTAAATCTCTTCACTCTGCTTTTGACTGCTTTGGGGCCCCCTGATATTTACTGGCCTTGGGAATTGTTCCTGCTAATGCTTCTAATGCCTGTCTCTCTCCTTCCCTCCTTGCATCTTGCCAACTACAAACCTGTCGGTATCATTTCTTTTGGCTTGTATCAAATTCCTATCAGTATCTTTTCTGACCCTTTTTTAATTGTATTTGGAGACTCTAACTTGCTGCAAGGATTGGGGAAAAATGATTACTTCTGCCTTTCTTAAAATCAGCAGTTTTCACAGGAGCTTCATGACAAGTGTGCTTTTTATACTGTACTCGATACACTGAAAGATGCTTTCACGCATTTTGCAGACTTTTAGCACATGGCTAGTAAGGTCATACTTTATACTCATTTGCTGCCCTAGGCATGTAAAGATAAGTTTCCACTACAGTTTACTCACCTGTAAAATGTAGATACTTCAGAAATTATCTCACTAGTCTTTTCTACTTTTGTTACAATCAGAATGTTCATATTGTAGGTAGGCAACTTAGTCTATACTTGGATTTAAATAATCTGTTTGGTATTCACAAAAATAATATTAAAATTATATTTCTTTTAAAAGTTAAAACTGAAAATCAATGAGCCACCTCAGTCAGCTGGAAACAAGCAGCTCTGCAGCACAGGATGTCGGAAGCATCAGGTCTCTCAGCCTCTGAAGTTGGGTAATTTTTAGAGAACTAGGGCCTGTCTTTAATTTTCTTATCTTTCAGCAAGATAATTACTATTAATTTGTATGCAGAAATTTCCCTCCAAGAATTGCACAATTGCTTCTAATCAAATTATGCCCGTTAAGGTGTTTGAGTAAAATCGCCTCTATTCTTTTTGCATGGCAGATATTAAGCTAACAGTTCTGTAGGAGCTTGCTTCATTTCATTGCCCTTTCCTGCAACAATGAAGACTAACTCCAGGTCTCACTGGCCTGGCCTGTCATCACAGAACTTAAGATGGATATATCTCTCAGCTAGGAGTTTATGTTACTTTTTAAAAGGGAAAGAAAAGAAACCCTTCAACCACAGGTAAATCTTGTTTTTTCTCTGAATCTAATGCTCTGCATGTGTTACAGGGAATTCTTCCCCTTCCCTCCCACCCGTTTCTGCAGTTGTCCTACAGCTTGCCTGGGATAGGAACTGCAGGTTGTATTCATGCATCACATTTGTTATGGGCTGGCATGGCTGTAACTCTGAGGATGTACATACATCAATGCAAATTTCCTTCCTTCAAGCAAGCCCTGGAAACTCTGTCACAATGTGATGCTAATATTTAAGTAGTCATCTGGCCTCTTATTATTCTTCTTCAAAGAAAAAAGGGCATGCTAACTTGCTAACTTCTTCCTTTTGTTATATGCCTTAAGCAATTAAGCATTTTTCTCCCAGTCCTTTGTAGCACTGATATAAACAAAACTCCATGTAATGGTTAAGGAGAAAAAGTTCATGGCAGTGTCGAAAGATACTTCATCCTCCCGGAATTATTTCTTTAAAACTGCTCTTTCTAACTCCTAAGAAGTTCTGTATCCCTCCTTACCAGGTTGCTTACTTTTCAAAGGATTGTTTATTGTATCTAAATATCTACAGGTATATATATAAAAAGAAATTTCCCAAGTCTTCTATGTGTTGCTTACACTAAACTTTACATCTTTATTTAACTGCATTTGGCCTCAGTTGCCCTTTTTCCTCCTTGGAATTAAGCAGGACGGCTTTAAATTTCAGTCTTTTCAGATGTTTTTTAAAAATTCAGCTCTATGTTTCCCATGTTTCATAGGATTCCAGTAAAAATTCCTTGGGGCATATCACATTCTCCCAAAGTCAGCTTTCTTAAAGTCAAAAACATTTCTGAAGTCCTCTAAGTGTTCCTGCCCAAAAGAGCATTTGGAGTCTAATGAAACCATGATCACAAACCCCTAAATGCCCCGCACTTCCACTTTAGTTTTCATACAAGCTTCATTTCCTACTCTTAAGTTCAGAGCCACCTGTGACTGTAAACTGTTCAGTTGTCTGCACAAGGAAACACGTGCTTCCCTTCCTCAAGGATCTTTTTGCTCATCAATGTCAATATGTGGCCGGTATTAATACTCACGAAAATGAAATGGGAGCATTCAAGGAAGAACAATCTTCAGATGATTTTCCTGTCTATTTTCCTCACTAGCAGCCAGGTAAAGAAGTTGCAAGTTGTCATAATTCTGACAGTCTTCTCTTATCTGGTTTTTTTTCCCCTCCTTGTTCTGAAAATGTATGTCAACATCTGAAAACTACTGCCTTGGTAAATTATTACCTCTGTTGCCCTTAATTCTCCTCCAAGCTGACTTTGCTGCTGTGTCAGCCATAACGTTTATATGTTTCCTTACTTCAAACTCAACATTATCTTGGCATTGCTTTGCCACCCTCTTCCTTTTATTTGTCCCTCCTGCTAATAAAACCTGAGGTAGATTTTTGTTTGTTTGTTTCTTTTAGTTAAGGCCTTACGTATCAGGCATTTCAGAGGTATCTCTAAAAACATACATGTCAAATTCAGCCAAGTAAAATAAGGATTAGTAGTAACTTGCCTCTGTATAGCATCTACAAGACACTAAGCACTTAACATATTTTAAATGTTTCTCAACAAGCATGTGAAAAAGGTTTTTAAAAAAATAGTATCACTGTGTTTCTGCTTCTGAAACACATGTATGGCAGAGCAGACAGGCTACGCTACTTGAGTGAGATCATGAGGCGGTGGCAAAGTTAGGAGGAGAGCCTGATGGCGTTGTGCTCTGCTGCCATTCCTAGTGGACACAACCGTCCCTCCACAGGCAGCTTTCTACTTTTTTATCTCACCCTGATTTTGTTCATCTTAGTTGTTCCTTAGGAACAAGATAAGGAAGATCATTTTTGCTATCAGGTTTTCCTCTCAATATGTCACCAAACCCGAGAAGCTTCAGCAGGCTCGTGCCCAGTCTTGCTCACTGTCTTGTTTAATCCTCTTAACAGACTCTTAGCAGGAGCCCTAGCTTACCTCCTTTCTTGTGGGAGCAGATACCTAATATGTGCTCCTCCAACACTCCCACACACATTTCTGACTTTTTGCTTCATAACTAGCTCATTACATCAGTATTAGACAGGCGCATCCAGTAAAGGAATCCCTCTGGACACCACTGTTTGCAGTCCTCATATGCTGTGCTTTACTCGGTTGCTTCACTTTGCATCATCCCGCTCCTCCTCTGCTGTGCCTCCAACAAAATATTTCTCTGGCGACTTCTACAGCTGGCTCTGTTCCCCTTCTTCACCACCCCTTTCCCTGCTGTCATTCCTGAGGTTTTGAAACCAGCCATGTGTCATCTGTGACCTTCACATCTTCACTGATCTTCCTGAGAACATCAGCCTGTCTCTCCGAGTCTGCTTTCCGATCCCCTAATACCACAACTATCTGACAAGACTAGCCAGAGGAAGAGGGAGTCCTTACCTCCTGGGGTCTAAGCTGTAGTGCTTTTGCACCTTGGGTGTTGCACCATATGTTCATTTACAAGATCAGTAGTTTTTATTCAGAAATGTTCAGACTAGCTGAAGAAATCTCTGACTGACTTTGGGCAACGCAATTTTCCACTCTGGGTGGGTAAAGAGATTGCAACCCCATTGGAAAGCTAGTGTGTAAAGATAAAGCTGTCATCCAAGCAGAAGGGTTGGTGGTTTTAATTCATTGCTCATTTTTCTAAATGCTGTTGACACATAGCAATTAGTGGCAATCTTGGATGTGACAGATCCAGGCTCAACTCCTGAAAACAGATTTTTAAATTAAACTTAGGTGACTGGAGGATTAGGGCTGAGGGAGAGGTGAATGAGAATAGAAGGCTGTTTACCTCCTTAATTAGGCCCTGATTCAGCCAAGCATCCAAGCAAGTGCTTCACTTCAAGGGCATGAATAGTTAATAGGGACAGTTTCCATACTCGGAGCTAAGAGTGTGCTTACGTGCACTGCTGCATCTTAATACGAAGCAAAGCAATTCATCTGTGATGGGAACTGAGGTGGCGAGCCCAAACGTTTGTGGGAACTCAGGAGGTGCCAGCTGATTATTCTTGAGCACAGTACTCGGGAGCGGAGATGCTGAAATAGCTCAAGACAGTTTCTTTAGCCAGGTTCTCTTAGGGTGGCTTTACAGGCCAGAAGGGATTAGACCAAGTTCATGCAGTTTGTAGTTTTAATCAACTGCTCCTGCAGTGACGTTTCCTGCCCGTAATTCTTCTCTGCCTTCCTGGCAGTGGGGGGTCTTACCGCCACCTCTTCACTTATTCATGTTTATTCATGCACAGAAAGTCTCTCTTTATCTTACCTCTTATCCCCTTGCCTCCCCCTTCTCTTGGCCTGCCATTTGGCCTCCTCCTCCCTCTTGTTATCTCTGTCTGTTGTCTCATCCTCATTTGGACCATCCCTTGTTTTCTTATCACTGCCTGTCCTATGCCTGTCCCATACAAACACTCCCTGTGCTCCAGCAGATGTGGTGGGAAATGCAAAGCCTCTGAAGGGAAGTCACGGGGGTGGGAGAAAGCCTGGAGCAGGCAAAAGCCATGACAGAAGTCCAGGCTCAGGCAGCACCAAAGACACATTTGTCACAACTGCCAAGTATTCCCTCCTGCCAGCGGTCTCCACCACCTACAGCCTATTCCCCATTTCCTACACGAGATCAGACATTCAAAAGAGCTGAACTGTGGTTCAGACCACATTTTGGAGTGCCCAGCGAGACTGGAGTACTGGCAGAGTGGCTCAGCACAAAACTGCTCCCATCAGGGCTTTCTAAAGACCATGGTGTCAGAGGTGGTTGAGGTCACTTACAGACCTGATTGCTGGTTCGCATTCAAAAGTGGGAGCATGTCTGAAGATCTGTCTCCCTTTCAGAAGCTGTTTATTTTATTTTACAATGGGATTTTAAAAGTCAAGCAATACGTTAACAATGCTGTTCACATTTTGACTGTTTCCCACCGCGTTGTAACCTTTTCTTTTAAGTGTGCTGTGCCAACTCAACTCTTGCAATGGTTTTAGAATGGCAGCACAGAAACGTAAATGACATGATTTATCTGAAAATAAAAATGGCTTTTGAATACAGAGGATATGAGACAGAGGTGAGGTTTCCTTCAGCAAATCTGGAATTAAGGGCTAGACTCCTGTCTAATTTCTCCAGCCTTCGCAAGAGCTTGCCTGCCTTCAGCTGTTTGTATTTTATTTTATGGGTGAGTGGGCGCACAAAGGAAGATGACAGCCACAGAGTATTCGTGTGTTTCATCTGAGAAGCCATGAGATGGTTTTAGTGTTGTTAAAAGCAGCTTCTGCTGAGTTTGGGTCAGCAGATGCCTTGACATCAGCCTTTCCAGCATGAAGTCTTCCAGTCAGCGGTTTGCTGGGGGCATAGCTGTCTCGAGCCTGGGTATGCCATGGCACCTAATATTTTTCCTGCTTGAAAAATGGTACTTCAAGCCACTGATTCTCAAAATCCTATGCCACCTCCTGCAAAATATCTATCAGTGTTACTTCGGTGCTGCTGCAGACGTTATCAGAGTGAGTGCAGTTGTCCCTCTGAGGGACACCCCAGGGCAGTGTGAAAGGGCCATATGGACCAGGTTAGGAGAAATGTGTAAAGAGGTAGCCGGTTCTGAGGAAGCAGGAGGGTTTGGGGGTTTGTCTCCAAAAGCTTCCATTTCATGTTTTTCAAGTGTTTCACAGTCCAAAAATGACAGTAGGTTTCTTTCACTTTCTTCTTTTATTTCTTTAGTTATTTGAAGTTTATTCACCTAGAAAATGTGAAATGTTTTAACTTTACCTATGGAAAAAAAAGTCAAAAAGTATTTTGCTAAAAAAAAAAAAAAAGACTACAAAATTGGCTTTTAGTTTTTCTAAGGAAAGCCTAATTTTGGGGGTGGGAGGGTACTTTTCTGGGGTAGTCAGGCTTTCTTTTAGATTGATCCTAGAGGTCTTCTGCCTCCCCCAAAAAATCCACAAGAAGATTTTGTTCAGACTGGTATCTCTGTCCTTCACCATTTACAATTTCTTTCAAAGGGGCAAATGGTTGAAGGGAAGTGGAGGTTTGGAAGTGGTTGTTTAAAAAATAAATAAACCTTCACCTTTCCCCTTTATCACCTTTAGAGTCATCATTTGTAAATTAACAACTTCATGATGGAGGCATGAAGAGGTGGGACCTTTGTTATTGTTGCTACCCTGTGATGATGATGTTGATGAGTGCTTAACCACCTTCCATATCTTCATGTCTCATCTTTGTATTCCACTAAAAACCTGTAGCAATGATTCTGACCTTATGAGAACTTAAAAACATCTTACATTGTTAATTATGTTTTAGTATCCTTAATACTTCCCTAGTGTTCAAGGAGAGCTTGTATGGTTGAGTTGCAGGGGAAATTGAGCCTTGTAGATCTAAACAACTTTTAAAAGTTTTTTTTGTTGCTGAATAAAACCCTAGAAAATTATTTCTGTAGCATAAACATCTACAGTACTTGTCATGAACCAGGAAATGGATCTTCATGCCCATCTTGGATGCTCCCCAAATTGTCTGATGTCCCAGCTGGATGGGTGAAAGAGGAGACTAATTATCTGCAGGGCAGGGGAGACTTAAACATTAAAGAGCTTTATGCCTAGGATCAGCTGGAATTTTTGCTCATTCCTCACACATAGTGTCTGAGCTCACCAAAGCAGACAATATGAAAAATATTAACAGGATTCAAGAAGACATTAGTAATAGATTAAGAGTGCATGCCTCCCTTGCAAGGCTTTTTTTTCTTGATTTTTTTTTTCTTTCAGCCAGAAAAGTCTAAAGGTGAGTAGGTGAAGTCAATTTTAATAATTCACAGACAATAATACATCTATTTCTCACTTGACAGAGCTAGTGTTTAAACTATTAGCATTGTCTGGCATAGCATAAAACAGGATCAGTCACTCATCCCTTTGAAACGTCTAACCTGACCTCATTTAAATTTCTTCCTTCCAGCTTTGCCAGTACATTTTAATAGTCTTGGTAGAGCTCTCAGCTGACTTGTGACTTCAGACTTTATCTACCGGGTTGTGGTTAGGAATGGAGTATGACAGCACCATTCCTCATCAGCTTTTTCTGTATGCAATGACACAGAAACCTCAGTGCTAGATAGCCATTGAAATTCAAAACAGACCACTTGACTGCTGAACAGAAATGAGTTTTTAAATCAGATTTTCTTTTTGGAACACTGTTCTGTAATTTTTGAAAACACTCTTTTTTTTTTTTTTTCCCTTCCTCCAGATTGCAGAACTGGTACTACTTTGCAGTCGTGCTTTGTATTGAATAGCTGTGAGGGGAAAGGTGGATTAATAATAAAGAAAACAAAAAAATGTGTTTTAAAATAGGACGCCTGCCTGTTTTTTTACAGTAATCTGTGACAAGTTCATGTTTATAATTCACTACATCTGTTACCGAGTTAGTGCTTTGCAGACCTTAGTTTTACAAATTTCCAGATTGGGTGACTAGGGGTTGAATTGCTTTTGTTTTTATTTTTTCTTCTGTTTGACCCATAAAATACTATGCTTCCACCTTCTGATTTAGAAAGCAAAAACATATATTAAAGCTTCTTTACAATAACAAAGACTTCTGACTAAGGCAGTTGGCTCCCACTATAGTTTTCCCTTAGATAACAGTTGTATATTTCCAAACCTCTAATCTTTGGCAGCATTTCCCTCTTGATCCTAGTTTCTGTTTCCATGTGTTGGGGGAGATTAAAAAGTGGGTTATGAAGGTGAAATTGGAAACAGAGGAAATGTGAGGGTTTAGGAAGAGCTCAGGTGAGTGATAGGGCCAAGTTTGCTCTGTGCACTGTTTTCATAGCTATGAAACAAAGCCTACTGGGGCCTCTTCTTAAACTGCAGTGTCACCACTGATCACATGTTGTGACATTCGCTCCTCACTCTAAACAATTCTTCTGTAGTGCTAATCCTATAAGGTTACCAGTCTTTTATCCTGCACATAGTTGCCTGAAAGGGCTTGCAGATGAGTATCCAAGGTAGTATTTAGGTGTTTTTCCTGACCTTTCTTTCTCTGTCTCCTCCCCAAGGTGCTTATTGGTATTATCTCTGTATTTCACATATTTGTTAGATGCCTTCTGGATGGCTTCTAGGCTTAAAATAAAGACCAAAATTAATCTTGACTGATGAAGTGAATCCCAAAAGAGTCAGACAGCTCAGGCACTGTAAACAAAAAGTTGGCATGATCAGAATCTGACTAGCCCTAAAGGTAAGCCACCCACCTCTATAATAATTCAATAGCTGTGTGGCATAATGAATGCAAGGGGAAGGTGGACAAGGGAGTAAAAACAGAAACGCAGGAAGGCGCTTTATTCACAACAGTAGAGAGTCACAACAGTGAAGACTTATGTGCGCTTGAAGAACAGCCAAAGGGAGTTCATGATGGATAGCAGGCAGTTTGTATGCTGGAAAGCTCACAAGAAGTATTCTTATTTTTGCCTTCTAGTATTAGCAACCACAATTAGTTCTACTTTGGCTTAACTGCTGGATGGAGTTTAAAAAAAAAAGACATTATTGACTTAATTAAGTTCTTAAATATGGCTTTGTGAAGGATTTCCTACTCCAGACTAATGCCTGGAACAATTATCTTTGATACCCTTGATAGCATAGCTTGCTATGACTGAGAATACCCCGGATGCAAACATCTGCATCCAGCAGCTACTTCAGCTAGTGACTGGAGTCACTAGCAGTTGGAGTCACTGTTGCTTTTGGCTGGGACTGCCAAGGATTGTCCCATTTATGGTGGTAAGAGGAAAGGGTCTGCTAAAGGGATATGTACAGTGGTCAGAGGAATGTAATCAGTAACTCATTTTCCACACACCAGTGAATGCCAGTGATTGCTAGAGACAGAAAGAGCTAAATGCATTAGATGTGAATGCATCCTTGGTTTGTATATCAACTTTCCCCTTGTTACAGACTACTTTTTTTTCTGTAAAGCCTGAAGAAGTTGGGTTGTCCCTCAGGTCTTCCAGTGTCTTTTTTAACTACTGAGAACTCAGCTTGACACTGTTTGCAGTTGTCAATGAGCAAAACTTCACAAGACATAGTATATCGAGAATGCCCTCAAACACTGGGTGTGAAGGCTTTCTCAGGGATCCTGTGTAACCTGTCAAAGACAGTTCAGGAGATTGGCACACTCCAGCAGATGTATCACACCTGTGTCTCTCTTCCAAAAGCCGTTAATAGATTGTTGAGGCAGAGGAAGGAACTTTTTATCAAGTTCCTCTACAGGAAAATGTTCATTTTGGATCAGGATTCAAAGTGAATGAATACCCAGTTAGACTTTTTTGAGTTTCCCTTTCATTCATTGCTATCAACTGGCCAAATTTTGACCTTCTCATGATAAGTACCGTCTAAACATTTACAGTGATCTCTGTAGAGATGCACTTTGAAGAAAGGCATTCTGTTCATACAAATTATTTTAACACGGGCTTTAGATGTTAGAGGGATTCCTGGATAAGGAAAAGGAGGGTTAGACTTTTCTGTAAGGATACCGATTTAAACTGTAATGCAAATGGGAAGAGATGACTTGACAATGCACTGGTGGAGGTAAACAGACTCATTTCTGTGGAAAGGGTGTTGACAAGCAGTGATTTTTGGGAAGCCTCCAGACAGAGTCCAGACGTTGACTTTAGGGATTTAGGTAATATAAATTATTATTTTAAAAAAAAAAAAAAAACAACATTTACATCAGCTGTGCTGGCAGTTTTTTCTTTTTTTCTTTTTTCACGTACTTTTGTTCTATTAAACATTTCCAGAAACACTTGTACAGTTAAGCCTAGCACTGTGAAAAGGACTAATAGCCTTTTTTGATAGACTCTTCCTGTGTTACTTTTGTGTCAAATTGAGTACGTTTCAGCTGCAAGTTTAAGCTTCTTCAAAAAAAAAGAATACATAGGGCCTTGAGCCTGATAGACCTCATGTGGACCTAAACTAAAATGATTTTTTAAAAAAAAAAAAAAACAACATTTACATCAGCTGTGCTGGCAGTTTTTTCTTTTTTTCTTTTTTCACGTACTTTTGTTCTATTAAACATTTCCAGAAACACTTGTACAGTTAAGCCTAGCACTGTGAAAAGGACTAATAGCCTTTTTTGATAGACTCTTCCTGTGTTACTTTTGTGTCAAATTGAGTACGTTTCAGCTGCAAGTTTAAGCTTCTTCAAAAAAAAAGAATACATAGGGCCTTGAGCCTGATAGACCTCATGTGGACCTAAACTAAAATGATCGCATCGAATATCATGTTGGTAAGTGGCCTTGCATACTCACATGGCCTTAGGCATAGATATAGAGATGGCTCCCTCCAAAACTGAGTTCCAGGCATGCTGACAAAATCATTTGCTCATGTCCCAGATATTGTTTTGCTTTGGTTTGTTCTCATCCCCCAAATTAATTTTTATTTTGCCTAATAAGGTGATGCTTTGGGGAAGGGGAGCTTACAAGCGTCTGTTTTGTTGCTTCTTTTTTGCCCCCTCTACAAAGCATCCCATTGGTTGCTGCTGCAAAGAAAGCAAACAGATTCCTCTTTTTGTACCCTCAGATCCCTCCTGAAAACTCTTTTGTCACCCTCAAAAATCACTATACTAACGATGTGCTATGACTTCTTGTGCATCCTGATGACCCCTGTTGTTGTTTGTTGTTGTCTCCTCGCGCTGCCCTGTATCTATCTGTTTGTGCTCCATTTCACGTACTGAGGGCATACGCATGCAACTTGACCTAATGAGTTAGGTTGAGTAAAGGAAACAATCTAGTCACAAGAGTGTGAAATGCTTCAGTGCAGCAGGAGCAGGGTAAATTAGCTCACATAAAACCCTGTGTTTGTCACGGTAGCAGTATGGCTTCATGTTGTTAGCTAGTTCAGTAATGTGCAGCATGGCCTCAGATTATGAACATTTTGTGCAGGAAAATTTCTTTTGGTCCTGGTTTGCAGCACAGCTAGAGCCGGAAGATCCTTGATGATGGCAGAGGATTTTAGACACAAACTGTAATCATCACTATTAAATCTTTGCTAAGATTTTAGAGAAACATATGTGGGAACCTATTTATTACATCTGTTAAGATTGTGACCCATAAATGCAGACTTTCACCTGCATGAAAAAGCTGAAGCAAGCATACCAAACCTAGTTCACTGGCTGGGTAACAAAACAGCTTTTCAGTGCCCTGAGACCCAAGGAGCTCATCCTTTTACTGGAAATTCCTTGGATACCATCTTTAAATGTTTTACAGTATTTTTATTAGTACTTTCCACTCTTTGGTGGATCAATGGAAGCCTGTTCTGAAATTTTAGGCCCTTCTTTCTTTGCATTGGAGTTTCAAATTAATGGTCTGCAACTGTAAACTCACGTATTTGTACTGACACATTTTTTAAATATAAAGCTCTCGTGTGCCTACAGTTAACGAAAGATCCAAAGAAAATGAGAATATCTGGCATATAGCCGTGGTCTCCACTATCAGGTCATTAGCCAATTTTACAAATTTAATCTTCATGCAGAAAAAATGTTATGACATAGTGGCTTGTTGGATATATCATACAAATGTTATACTGGTAACTGTTACTATAAATTTCAAACCAGTGCACATTTTCAGCAGTTGCAAGGTATCTTCACAAACATTCCTGGTGGCATACTTTAAAAATATGTATTTTATATTCAAAATGACTAAAACATTGTTGGAGGTAAATGTGGTTTCATCTAGTCCTTGTATGGATTGTATGGCACCTGTCTTTTTCTTCTTTCAAAAAGATGCAGTTAGTATCTAATAGATCCAAGTAGACCTATCCTGTAGTTTTTCTACTAAAAATAGAAAATGCAGGGGTAGGGATCAGATGGTTTAATGTCACTGATTTGCTGTGTCCCCTTGCGTGAGTTATATATACTTTCTGATGCTAAAGGCTCAGCAAGTTTTGTGTAGAGAGTTTGGGAACTCATTTTCATTTACACTATTACCTTCTTATACTTCTTCTACATTAAAATGGGCTTTACAGGGGAATTTTACTATTATTAAACTACTTGAGTGAAGGCTTAGGTATCAGCTTAATTCTGCTGCTGGCATATGTTATGTGGAGAGTGTACAGTATTTTTGCAGGGCTGAGGCTTGTCTCCGGTCCTGTTTCTTCTCATCATGTGCTTGTGCACAGGGTGACTATACCTCTCTATTGAGATACGTTGTCTTCATACTTTATTATTCTCCCTAGCCTTCCACTTAAATCTCTGTACTGCGATCATCTAATCACCCATCTTCCTATATCATCATTAGTCATTCCAGTATTTTCCTTCCTCTTTCCCCACAATTGTCTGTTACCACTCAGTTCTGCCTTTTCAAATGTATTTAGACATTGCATTTTTACTCAGTTACATCTCTTCAAAGCTAAAATACTTCTGTGTTACTTAATGCTTTTTTTTTTCCAAAAGAAATATGAGACTCTTGCCCCAGAACACAAATTCCCCACTCCCATTACTCCCCAGCGCCTACTGCTGCTCTCTGCTTTTGCTGCCCAGCTAGCTGAACATGCAAGTGTCTTCTTGATCTTTCTGCAGAAACAGAACTTTAGGTTTTATTCTAGGAGATGCCTTTTAAAAAGATCCCCAAGAATCCCAAGTTGTGCTTACCCAGAACAAAAGCATAAAAGCACGTGCCTAGAAGTACTCTACAGGCAAAAAAAGGTGAGAGTCTCCAACTTTTTGATCTTTTTTTTCCCAGATATTGGTAAGTGAAACAGAACTTGATTTGATGTTCATTCTTGATGAGATGCATGTGCCGTGCACATACATGTGCTTTCTTTCTCTTTCTTCTCTGTTTAAATCCCATTTAAACAGTGCTTGGTGACTGCTGGGAGTTGTAATCCATGTGCAACTCTGTCATGAGGCAAACACCAGCTGGAGGGATGGCTCTACAGAGCGGTCTGCAGCCAGTTGAGTTGCTGAGGAGTCATAAAAGAGGTAAAAAGGGGTTCACGAGAACTCAGCCAGTGCCTTTTGGAAAGTGTTTCTTACACTCTCTTAAGAGCTACAAAGTCTGTATCTTGTATAGTTTCTTATGCTTAGCCAGGGACAAGATTACAAAACAGAAAATGGCAGAACTTCACAGCCAAATTGGTACTTTCTCAGATTTGTTTGACAAGGTATTTCACACAGCTTCAGAGTAGACTGAAAGCACCTATAAAAATCTGCTGTTTACTACATAGAAAGAAAAACAAAATCTTTTGCTTTTATTGAAGGAAACTTCTTTTCCCCTGCCAGAATCACCAACAATGTGAGTATTTCTACTTGGTTCTCCACTTCTGATACGTGTTTCCATTACCCATCTCTAAAGTCCCTGTCTGGGTGTATTTGCAGAAGGTTATCTGAAGAAGCACAGATGTTTGGAAGTTTACCATTCTTTTAATTAAATAACGTGTTAGGGTATATTTATAGCTTTGCTGATTCAGAGCCATAGGTTAACAGCTCCTGTACTCCAATACTATTGAGTAATTGCCCAGAACACTATCCTAACACTTCTGTAAAACAAAGCGCTAGGGACTGTTAGTGCAGAAAACTGTAGAATTTTATAAGGGAATTTTAATAGGGAGCACTATTAAAAATAAATACCTCTGTTTATGGGTATTGGCTAATGAGTAGAACGCTAAAAAAGATGCTAAACAGCGACAGCTTCAGCAATAGAAAAGATAAACAAGAACAGATAATTGTGAGTGGTGAATATATCATAGTTGTTATTACTGATTTTTCCTGCCTGGTTTCCTTGGTGTTATGCTCAAAAATAACAAAGTACTTGGTGTTGTAGCAGAGCAGATCTAGGGAATGTTTGATGATGGTATGAGTTATAACCTGGCTGCAAGGATATTTGGACTTCGGCATCTTCGAATTAAGTACATCCCATTATTTACCCTTCCTGCTTGTAATCTTTTGCCAAGGCAGCTTGCTAAAAGGTTAGTGAAATGAGAACCTTGGGAACTATTGTTAGCGGAGAATGAGAAGGTAGCCTTACAAATGGTGTACGTCCTCCTAGGAAAACATGTTGAATTGACATGGTTGTAAGTTGTGGGCTGTGAAACAGATCTCTTAACACTTGACATACGCTACAAATGGAGCCATCGGTTCTTGAGGTGAAATTGATTTTAATGTACTATAGTGCTGGCACCTGTCATAGACCACCTTGCAGTGTACAGAGGCCAAAGAGGTAAAGTATGGAAACGATTACAGTCAGGTGGAGGCTGAAATCCTGGCCACAGCCTTCAGTGGAGCCCAGGTTTCATTTGCATGGTGTATTTTCAGAAAAGGGATCCCACTGCCTGGAGAGTGAATGCTCTCAACAAAATGCTTTATGCCCCTCAGTGAGGGTTTTCAGTGAGGTAACTGCAAGGGGAGGGAATGGGAATCCCACCCCACCTCTGGGCAGAAAGAAAGGGAATTGCAGTTACAACGTCTTTTGTTAAGGTAATTTGAAGAACTGCTCACACACACACACACACTGTCCTGTCCTGTGGGTTTGTAAACCTTTGCCTCTTTCCCTCTGCTTTTTTCTGATGAAATGCTGCAATTAGAAGGCTTATGAGTATCACTGTACAGCTGCTCTGAAGCGTTGGTTTAAAGAACGAGTTTATAAAGCTTTCCCCTTCTGTGTGACCGCAAGAGTGCTATAGCTCCATTGCCATTCAGATGCTTTCACTTACTTGCTGTGACCAATTGAAAGTCAGCTTTGAAGCAAAAACGCGAGTGATACCATGCTTAATTCACTCCCAAATTCAGTCCCACATTAATAGCTGATAGTAATTATCCTAATATTAGAGTACAGACTTAGAGGGACACTGGACCTCAGAGCTGCAGACAGATCCCTGGGATCTTGAGTCCTGCTTCGGGGTGGAATTTGTGAGCGAGGCATCCCTTCCAGAGTTACTCACAGAGGAAGGAAGGGGTGGCTGGTGTCTTGGCCCTTAGGGTTGAAATGCTTGCCAGCAAAGCTGGAGCACTATGAAAAGGTCTGCAGTTCATCAGGGCTGTGGTATAGATACTCCCCCACAGCCAGGATCAGTGGAAAGACAGAGACACTGAGTGAAGGCTTACTTTAGCTGTAAATTTTCATCCTTTGGAAAATAAGTATTTTATTTCACCAGTCTTACCCTATTCAAAGGTTCATAATATCAGCGTGTCAGAAGTGACCTTGGTTTTCCAAATCAGCTAATACTGACTGACGGGCATTGTTGACGTGGTAAAGGAAAGCAGTATGTTTATTGCAAGTAGCCTTGCCCAAGCATGACTGCCTTCAGTAGTGACTAAGGGGGCAACTAAGTGGTGTTTTCTGTTGATTGCCTTATCCAGTTTTCTTCGGATAAAATGCTGGTGTTTTATTTGGGGGTGCTAAGAGCTGAGAACAACAAATTCTACTTAGGCGACATGGAATAGTACAAGTACAAAATCATGCATGTATTCAGTAACAATTCTGACCTTGGGCTGGAGAAATGTGACATCTGTGCATACAAGCAGAAGAGTCATTGTACACTTTCAGAGTTAAACTGATTGAGGTTTTTCAGTGTCCAAGTTACTTGCATTTTGAGGTGAAAGGGATAATATTTCTCCAAAATAAAAATGTTCTTTGGGAAAGCAAAACAATAATTATTGCTTCAGCAAGATTTTCAACTTAAGAAGCTTTTTGTGACTTTAAAGTTCTCTGTGTATTCAGTCCTAAACTCTTGATCTAGGATTGGTGTAACATAACATACATTATGCTTGGCTGCTTAAACAAGTTTTTATTAAGTTACTGGGCTCTTTGCAACCTTGGAAACTTTTTAATTCTTACTTTACATTTGTGAGTTCACAGCTATCTCCGTGTGCGATGCAAACATTGGCCGTAAAATGAGCAAGTAAAACACCTCCCTGCAATTAAGAAAGGAGGTGGTTTCCTCAGTGGAAATAATCCGCATTGGCCATAGCAAGAGCTACAATTTAATTCAAGCATCTCATTTAACACTTCAGATTGTCTTTGCATATATGGGCTAGAGTCCAGCAGCATTAGGAAATCCTTGGTGAATAGTAATCTGGAACACAAAAAGCAGCAGTCATACTTCAACACAATTGATATCCTCTACTTACTAGCAGTCTTCGGGCTAAATTATCATGGAGATGCAATTAACTGTCTTTCACTGAGAGGGTGGGTCCTTCCAGATCTAGGAGAAGAGGTCACAGATGGGGCAGTGTGGCTATGTGGTTAAGTGTAATCTGACTTGCTCAGAAAGAGGTCCACAGCCCGGGCTCTTAGCCTTGACACATGCAAAGTCAGACAGTAAGAAATGCCACACACCACCAGCCCACCACATCTGCCACCAGGCGTGACCCATCCAGACTGCAAATTCAGGCTTTTTTTTGCTTTCTTCCTGTGTTTTCTGTCAAGCAAACTTTGACTTGCGTCTCTGACTGGTCCTGAGGAAAGGGACACAATCAAGTGGGCAGTCTTTAGTCTTGTTGACTCTGTGGAAGGGAAATAGATTATAATCTTTGCTCCAGGTATTTGTTGTACTGAATTCCCTCTATGGGCTCCCAAGTATTTTATTATGCATCTCATGGGGCTCCCCAAGCTAAAAAGCTCCAAAGTGTGAAGGAGTTTCATTATCAAAGCTGTGATTGGTGCCATGTCCAAAATGTGAAATAATCAAGTTAATAATTTGCTTGTCTGGGACAAAGCAAATAGAGAGTGTCATTTCTTGTTGAGAAAATGCACTTTCTTGGCAGAGCTTAACATAGATGTTTCCAGCAGAATCTTCTCTCTTTTGAGTCTGTCTAGTGTAGGAAGAGTAGTATTGGCTTCCCAGTTCAGTTTGAGATTTGACAATGCCCAAGGGAAGAGATGCGTCAGTTTTAAGGAATCCCCCACGCCCCTCAAAACTTGGAAATTTTACATTTATAACATCATGTCTGCCTTGAGGAGGCAAAATATTGTTATCAAGATTAACCTTTAGCTAGTTTTTTGTATTATTTTCAGATGGGCATGTTTGACTCAAAAGTAAGCCTGACTACTGCTCTTCATCAATTCTCAATATTATATGGACAGCAGCATTTAAGTATCACCTTATGTATAAGTAAGCAAGGTACAATCAAGTTCGGAAGAGATCTGAGGATCTTTAGTTGGTATTAATTGCTGTACCTTCTTCGACTTGTTTTTCAGCGCAGTTTTAAAGGCAGGCATAAGGATTTGGGATAGTTTTGTTGACACATTCAGAGCTTCTCTTCCTGGAAAATATCCACAGGCTGAGCAAGCTTCGTGAATCTTGTCGTTAAGCACTTTATGCCTCCTCCCAGTTGCACAAATGTTAGAGTGTCACTTGGTTGTATTGGATGTTCTCTCCTTGCAAGAATTTAGACATCAATTTCTTCTGTATTTACTACATTTTTTTCCCCCTTTTTGTATGATGCAAGGGAATCAGACTAGTGTATTTGGGATCCAAAGTAGCCATGGGATGATAGAGATTGCCACAGCTACAGAGACTTAGTCATTTGCTTTTCACACTTTCTGAAGTGGGTTCTGAACACAGAAATGGGAGCTCAGTCTGTCCCTCAGTTATTCAGTATGTTGTATCGCATCCACCTTGTCCTTCATGTCCTGTGAGTACTTGTCTTGAAGTCCTGGCCTGCAGAGATGCATGCTGAGCTGCACCCTCCCACTGCACGTTCTGATTTCTCCCTGGGGCGAGGCGAGCCCAGGGAAGTGGCAGTCAAAGCAGTGACGCAAAGTCCCAAGCAGGACTCATGTGGAGTCTCAATGAAGTTGCAGTGCTCCTATTCTGCGGAGACAATGTTTTTCTGATGCTGGATTGAGCACCAAGAAGAACTAGCAAAAAGGGAAGGTGGTTGTTGTCTCAAGAGAGGAAAGAGCAGAGAGAAATAGGGTTCGTGCATGGGTGGGTTAACGGAAAGAGCTGGAATAGCTGTACCTCCACTCCTGTCGTTCAAAAGCCATTGGAGACTGAGTGGTACAGGCACTGTAGACTTGCAGAGGTTAAAAGTGGTTTTGAGAGAAAGGAGGAGAGCAGTATAGCTATTATTTGATTCTGGAGGAACATATTCTCAGCATCCCGAGATGTAGAAAATTCCTTGAAAAATCCCAGCAGATTAATATTTTCCTGTCTGGTGAATCTGGCACAAAAACTAAGATCTGGGAATTAGGATCAGTTTTAAAATTTTACAGATCATGAGAAATCAAACCATAGGAATGTCACTAATTCATTTCATGAGGTGTTCATCTCTGCACTGCCAGGAGAATAACTGCTATATTTAACTAAGCAACAGCTCTTCAGCCAAAAACAGCGGCTAGCCCTAACTCATTAGTTAGCTAAGCTTCATTTCTCACTCCCACTCCCTTCCATCATATCTCTGGTGGCGCAAAGCCCATTGTAAAATTGAAAGTTGCCTTTCATATGGCTAGGCTGCACCAAAGGAGCAACATTAAATGCCTTTCACACATTCTGCTTTTGTCACTAAGATTTATTTAAAGGATAGACAATTTCCATCCCTGCTGGCCCTTGCTGCTTTAATCCAATTATTTCTCTAAATGTGCTAATAGTCTCAGATTTCCAGTTTTCAGAATGAAATAAATTAAGTCATCAATGTAAATTGATGGTGTTTGAGGGATATCCATCCACATTTTCAGCCTGGAGCGAAGTGCTGTTCAACGGGCAACACGAATCTCAAGAATGAAAGTTAAGGCTATCCTTTACTTGAATTGCGGTGTGCTGATAAATTCAGATCTGACTGAGGCAGACTGTGAGGGCTGGCTGTGTTTAATACATCTCCAGCCTTCAGAAGGTGCAACCAAATCTACCTGCTTCTGAGTGCCATGCTTGCCATTCAGTTTCCATGTATGTAAGCCATTCATCTTTCCCATATCTTTGCTGAGATTTTCAATACAATGTGGCCCTTCTCCTTGGCAGCTTCACTTTATCACTTGAAGAATCAGAACCTTAAAGAAACCCTGTTGAAAAGCTGTGTAAAGGATGACTTCATAGGCTAACTTGGCAGTGCTTCTCTACACGAGCAGCCTTGCTGAGCTCAAAGTAGGTTGTGGGCATCCTAAAGGATGGAAGAGCTATAGGGCTTGTAAGAGACAAGGTTGATTAGAACTGGGACTTACAGCTAAAGGGTCCCTTTTCCCGGCACCATGGCTGGCTTGAGGTGGTAACATGAACAAACTGAAAAATTATGAGTAGTGAAGTTTTGTCATAGTTGTTCACCTTTGCAGACCAACGGAGAAAATCTGTTATATGACAAGGTGGAAGAAAACAGATCCAGCCAGTGGATGTGGGGAAGGCATTCCTGCTGGTGCTCATCACAGAAAGCCATATTAGTCAAGGAGCCGCTCAGGTTACACCCTCAGAAAGTCTGTCCCCAGATGTCCCGAGGAAGTAGAATCATAGAATCATTTAGGTTGGAAAGGAAGGACCCTTAAGATCATCAAATCCAACCATTAACCTAACACTACTAAGTCCACCACTAAACCATGTCCCTAAGCACCACATCTACACGCCTTTTAAATACCTCCAGGGATGGGGACTCAACCGCTTCCCTGAGCAGCCTGTTCCAGTGCTTGATAACCCTTTCAGTGAAGAAAAGTAATCTACATTAGGCCAGGTTTAGATTTCAGAGCCCCACAGAAAATGAGCTCATAGACATAAATTCTGTTGAAAATATGAACGGGCAGGAGTTTTTGGAATCAGGAATTTTCATGAGTGGTGAGGATCACTGTGAAAACACAGGTTTCATTCCTAGCTGCATTCCCAGCAGCAGACTTTGGTCTGTGCTTAAGCCAACACATATCCACTGAGGTGAACATACTGTTGCCAGGATGAAATGGTTGGTTGAGTAGAATGATGCTTCACTTAGTGGCTGAGCTCAGGGCAACATCTAAAGAAACTGGGAGCACAGTGACCAGCTGCTGAGAAGAAACCATTTCAAGAGACTGAGGTTCCCCCTCCTTTGCTTTTCTTGTTTTATACCAATGTATCTGATGCTGTTCATTTTAAATGTTCTTAGGCTATGTGGCTGCTTCTTACTAAAATATATTATGCATATGTAGGTATTTCAGCTACCAAAAAAAATTTGCTGATTTTTTTTCATAGAGGTGCTTCACGTGCAGATATTTACCCCCAAGGAATTCTAGTTGCATTGCTTATTGAAAAGTGAGAGGAACCTCAGCTGTTTTATAGACTTGGCTCACATTTGTTGGTGTTAAAGAGCAATTGTTTGTCATAATCTCTTTGTTCTTTTATCTGTAGCTTTCCACAGTATTTCCTTATTTTTGTGTCCTTCACAACTTTTCTACCTTTGCTGATCCTAGCATATAAGCACTCTTGCTGCATGCTGTTTCTCTTTCCAGCATGTATGCTAGCATGTTTTCTTTGGCTTACTATTTTACAGGTCTGCAACTTGGTCTTGCAATTTCGGGCACTAAAGGCTTTAACTTCCCTGCTTCCATCTCATTTGTATCCACCTAAAACAGGGCATGATCAAACTCCACCTACTTACATCTCACTTTTCTGACTCACTGGTATATATTTATACCTGAATTTTTCAGTAGATTTAAAATAACAGCTTTTATTTATGGACAGCCTGTCCTTCCCTTTCTCTGTGCCGAAATGATGCAATAGTAAGAATTGGCAGTTTTAGCATTTCCCTTGTATGAAGGGTCCTGGTTTGTTTGTATCTTCTAAGCACCAGTGTACATGCATTGTACAGATCCATTTAGTTTTCAGAGGAAATTAATTTGCTCCGGTAATGAACAGATGTCACACAAATGTGAAGTACAAACCCTTCGCTGCTGGCAACTATACGTGCATAGGCATATGTGCCTATGTTTTTATACTCCTAATGAGCTATCATTTGCTAGCAGAGGTGTTTTATTCTTTTTTTCAGGAGCATTATTATCGCTTTACCCTGGAGTAAGTAAGAGCTGATCGTGTCCCACTCATTCTTCTGCTGGTCACAGTCCACAAAAGTGTTTGTTTATGATCCACAAAATTTGGATCACTTTCTCTTGTCTTTTCCCTTGCTAAATACATCTGCCCAGGCTAATTTAAACTTAAAGAGGATCATCAAGTGAACCACATTTACCAATATGATTGTCCCCATGGGGAAATTTGGTAAATGTTGCAATGCCTCAAGAAATGCTGAACAAACTAGTCACGAAGCAACATCTTCAGGGTCTGTCCTGCGTACTTCAGGCACAGTTGCTCGATGATCCCACAAAAATGTGGTCTGTTGCTTTGGTTGCCGTAGGTCTCTGAGCCTTTCGGGCTTTATGACAGTCTCAGCACAGTTCATATGAGGTGGAGGAACAAACAGTACTGGCGAGAGCGGCCGGCATTGGCCAGGTGGGAGCCACAGCTCTGCAGCAGGAGCGGAGCCCAGCGTTCCCTGCGGGAGGGAGCCAGAGATCTCCGAGAGCGGTTGTGTCCATCGAGTTGCAGGGGAGCGGGAGGCAGCTGCTGAAGTCAAATTTCATATCTGCTTGGGCTCAAATTTACTAGTGTTTTCCCACCCGGGGACTGTTTCCTCTTTGCAAAAGATTTCTTACATATCATATTTATAAATGTGTATAAACACAATATGTGTATCAGTAGAGAGAGAGATAGATATAAATATATACATATGTGTGTGTGCGCCTATATATGTAAATATATGTATGTATAATACACACAAAACTTAAGTATACATTAACCAAGATAAGCTGTGTTTGCCAGTGCTTTAATCTCAGTGGGAGACTGTTATTGCTGGAGTCAGACTCTTGAGCACCAGCTGAGGATAGGAAACGAGATTCTGGCATGCAGGGTGTGGGAGGAATATCTCTTTGTCTACCCCCCCTTATTTTGTTTCAGAATACATACACAAATAACATTCACATGTGGCCACGAGTGATGTAATGCATGCAACTGACTCCAAAAGAAGCTTTTCTTGTGAGCATAGCCCCTTCAGAGCATGTATCAATTTATACCACTATTAAATAATACGTTGTCACGCCACAAGGTTATATGAATCATTTCAGAATGCAGTTTTTTTCTGTGAGAAGTTGGAAACGCATTTGTATTTACATCATCCCTATTTGTTTACATGTAGAAGAGGATACGTTTGTCTGTATACGGCTCTATATGTGCATATAGACAGAGAGGGATGAGGCAAATTTCTTCTGGCTCGCCAGATTTTTGTATTTTAACCTGTTTTCATTGCTTTTGCCTTTCACTTAGAATATCGGGAGTCTTGTGGCAGATAGATGCTGCTGTCTGTAGCTTGAACATCGGGTTAATGCTGTGATTTCCTGTCTTGGGAGTCTGTGTCTGCAGGGCACCCAAAGCACTGTAAAGCCTGTTTTCTTGCAAACATGTTTGTGCTCCGGCACAATCCACACAACAGTTGTTTAAATTAAATACCACAAAGGCAAAATTTGCCTAAATTGCCAATGCACTGGGTGGGAAGTGGAATAATAGAAAAATGGCAAATTTCTTCAGGCCCCAGGGGAAATATGAAGCCAGTGTTTGGAAAGTAATCACAAAACTGCAGCATCTATTATTAAAAAAAATATTTAAAAATAAAGTCATATAAGGTTTGTTCACATTGGCCCAAGAAACAATGCTTCACTTTTTCCCTCTGGCTCATGGAGGGTCACTGGGAGAAGGCCCTGTGTGAATTTCAACTGCACTGAAGAAAACAGTTACATCAGTGTGAAACGGGGTATGTGAAATCAGATTCAGAGCCAGCATGAAAACCTTCTTAGTAAGGGCTGTTTTAACACACATGGAAGGTATTAGCACAGTCCCTCCCCAGATAGCACAGATAGTGTCAGAAAAAAAACTGGCTTTCCTGGATCAAGTATAGATTGCCAGGGCTTAAATTGCATGATAATGAGCCTGTATTACTGCTATTTATTTTAAGTACCGGCAATGTATTTGGCACCATGCAAGGCAAAAGTAAAGAATGTCTTCATCCTAAAGAACTTGTGGTATGAAAGCAGACAAAGGTAACATGACAGATGAAGGGACATATAGGAAGTATTGTAGTCAAATGTAAATTATTTTCCTTTATGGTAAAATGACACTCTGCGTGAATAAATTCTCTATGGCCCCAGACAGGCCTCAGCTCCCAATAATCTAATCCTATAATACCTTCTAATTGGTTTGAAAATACAAATGCAGTATTTTGAAAATACAAATGCAGTATTTAAACCCAAAAAAATCCAAAAGACTTGAAAGGGGCTGGATGTTGGAAGCAACCTTAAAAGACTCTGCCTCAGACTGATCAACCTAAAGAAAAAAAAAACATCCAACCCATTCTTTTAATTTCTTTTCTATGATTTTCAGCAATTCAAATAACAGGTCTCCATTATCTTTAATTTCCAATTAATTAAATCATTATGAAAAGTATTGGAAACCATAAGACCGCAAGGATCCTTATGACTTCCACAGTTTGCTGCTAGAAAACAGCTTGTGCTTGAATTTTGCTCTCTTTCCCTTGCAACGTACCCTCTCTAATTGCTGCATGTGGAGTTTGAGCTGGTCTTTAACACGCAATCAGCCTTGTTCTTTCCATTTGGATTGCAATTTAAAAATGAAAGCTAGCTTTACAGGGCCCTGTGAACTTCTGTGTCAGGTGAGTGGGAACCCTGTCATTATCTGCAATGGGCATGGGAAGAGATCTTCAACGTTCAACACATTACTTTCTGTTTGGCTTAGAAGTGTATGTGTCTCAAGTCTGCATGGTATATCTGTTATGAGAGCAAAGTGAGACAGTTGTTTGAAAGGAAGTGATGGTGGCAAGAGAGGATCTGTGAAACGTTGCCTGTTTGTACGCTGCTCTGAAAAACGGGGTGCATGAACAGTGTTTGTACCTCCTTGGGCTCGGCTGGGAGCCAAATCCAGTGGGCCGTTC
Organism: Aptenodytes forsteri; assembly: GCF_000699145.1. Taxonomy (NCBI): domain Eukaryota; kingdom Metazoa; phylum Chordata; class Aves; order Sphenisciformes; family Spheniscidae; genus Aptenodytes; species Aptenodytes forsteri. The sequence goes on along the minus strand of NW_008795259.1, from coordinate 4,048,836 downwards.
CTGAGAATCACACCCTGGTGTCAATTGTCTGCATATAAAGGATAGTTGTGGGCAAGAGCTGGGCTTTTGTACTATTTTGTTGACTTAGCTTTCTACCCTGCATAGGAATGTTCTCCATCCAGAAGAATTTAAATCCTGTCTCTTTTTGCCAGAATCTGTTTTTTGGTTGACTAAGTGGCATCCTGACTCATTTGTGATTAGGGGAGGGTGTAGGTTAGAAGAGGATTTACTGAAGAAGTTGTATTATCTTAAAGTAGATCTGTACAAAGAAATATTTAAGCAATACTCTGCCTTTGTATAGAGTTTCAACCTACAAACAAGTTTCAAATGGGGTTTTACAAGAGTCTCTTCAATATTTTCAGAGTGATGGGATAGGCGGCATATTTGTTGAATCTGAAGCGCGTTAGATAGGATTAGCTTAACATGCAAGGCCAGAAAGCCACCTGATACCAACTTGGGAGGAAAGGCTCAGAGTTCAAAGTGATCTTGACTATTGGAGAAATGGTCTGACATGAATAGGGTATGATTCAATGAGAATGCATGCAGAGTACTGTACTTAAGGAGGAGATATCAAATCTGCCAGTATAGGATGAAAAACAAGAGCTAAAAAGCCATTTTCCAGAAAAGAGTTTAGGGAGATCATAGGGGATTGCCATCTAAAACTTGTCAGTGTTGTCACAGTATTGTGGAAAAGCAAATATCCTACTGGAACTGATGAACAGGAACATTCTGTCTAAAACATGAAGTGATCCTTCTACTCAGTGCTGGCAAGGCACAGGATGGTGCCTGGTTTTGCGCACCACATTGCAGAAGGATGTAGGTTGATTGGAAAAGCAACAAAAATGATTGAAAGTTTAGAAAACATAAGTTTTAAAGAAAGATGGAGTTACCGATTTGTTTAGTACAGAGAGGAGGCATGATGAGTCTTTCAATAGGTAGAAGGATGCTATGAAGGGGAAGGGAGTAGGCTATTCTCTGGATTGACTGAACGGGACAAAAAATAACAGCCTAAATTTTGGCAAAAATGGTTTAAGTTAGATATGAAAAAATGTTTCCCACTGCAAGGTTGCCTGGGAAGTTAAGGGAACTGAACCCAGATCTCCCATGTCTTTTGATATATGTTGTAACCGCTCAGCTGTCGCACAAAATCTGAATATCGTCTCTTGTGGCCACAGCAACTGCTATGTGTTGGTTTCACGTTGGTCAGCGCGTGCCCATGGTGTGTATAAGCCATAGGGCATGAGGACCCTTGTGTTTAGGCACTTACCTATCTTAAGATGGAGTTTCATTGCAAATTGGACATGTTCCAGCCCACAGAAGTGCAACGGGGCTTATACTCACCCACGTTGGCCCGGTTGAATTTAGGACACTGGAAAATAGACATCCTGAATCACTGCTTGAGGTATTATTGCCTACAACAAACAGTCTGAATCTTGTCTTCAACAGAGGCAGCAAAGTACCCAAACAGTGAGGTAATCATAAAGCCATACTGTTACTTAATAATGTTATGCTTCTGAATTGTCTGGGAGAGGTAATCAGAAACTGAGATACTAATAATGCAGCAATACTGCAAGACAGAGTCATAAGTAATAATGTATTTGTGCACAAGCTGTTAAGTTTGCACTTCTTTTCATATATTGGGAAGATCTGGATCAACAATTCTTGTTTTTTGAAGTCCTTTGTGTTACCATAGTATGTTATTTTTCTCATAACATAATCCAGATGTATATTAAGTAAATTACCGAGATATCACTAGGACTTTAGGGGAAATACATTTATAGCTAAAACAAGAACAAGAAATCTAGCTTGGAAAACCAAAATCTGTTCCCTAAATATGACAAACTGTAGACCAGTTAAGGTGACCTATTTTCACCCATTCCCCCCGCCCTTTTTTTTTTTCCCTAAGAGTGATAGAATATGAATTAAGAAGCACAAAGCTCTTAGGCACTTTAGATTAAAGCTAAAACATAGTAATGATAGCTTGATGATTGAATGACGTCTGCCAAACTTCCTCAGGGACTTCAATAATATGAGGGTAATAGATCATTAGAAGTGTTGAACACTGTGTCTGACATGTTTAAATTTATGTATCACATTCCTCTAAAATAATAACTAGTAAAAGGTTAAAAGCTTTGGAGGGATGTGGGATATGCAGGCAAAACCACAGAATAGTTGATAGTTTGAACTGGTGGTACCAGTTAAGTAGCTCAAGATTACTTACTAGTACATTTTAAAAGGGAACTTAATTATAACAACTTTAAGCATGTTTCCTTTCAAATTCCTTTTTAGAATGTGAAAGTGGTTTAGGTGAATGTATTTCAGTTAGCTACTGATGTGGGCTAGGATCCACTATTGGGAACCACTGCTCAGCTTAGTGGATGACAATGCATGAACTACTTTAAATCCATCATTTTGGATCATGTCCTTAGATCTGTCCAATCAAAAATTATATAATAACTTGGTTAGTTTATGTCAACTAAAAGAAAATCAATAGTCTTGGCATTGAGTGCTAAGAATGTTACAATTAATCCTCTGATTAAGTTCCTTGAAGGAAAAGACACCTCAAAGGAAAATGCAGCTTTGTTTCCAATAAGATGACCACCTTGCTGCACCTGGATCATGTCCTTAGATCTGTCCAATCAAAAATTATATAATAACTTGGTTAGTTTATGTCAACTAAAAGAAAATCAATAGTCTTGGCATTGAGTGCTAAGAATGTTACAATTAATCCTCTGATTAAGTTCCTTGAAGGAAAAGACACCTCAAAGGAAAATGCAGCTTTGTTTCCAATAAGATGACCACCTTGCTGCACCTTAGGTGCAGCAGTTTCTGCAGGCTTTGTTTCCAATAAGATGACCACCTTGCCTTTAGGTGCAGCAGGTTTCTGCAGGAGCAGTACCAGCTGCTCTTGGGGAATCCCGAGTTAAACAGGAGCATCTCTTGTTCAAAACATGGAAGGGCAGTTCTTGCAGTTTTCCCTTGTTAAACTGGGAAAGTCAACGATGAAGTTATGAGTAGCTTGTGGAGCAAGGATTAAAATAAGCCAAATAATAGAGGTCTGTAAAATAACCCAGTTGACATATATGTCATAGTTTGTGGAAAGGTACATAAAAGAACATCTGTGTTGGACTGTTGATGTTTTTGATGAACTGTTTTAAAATGTAGTTCATGTTTGATACACGCAGCAGCTGACGGACTCAGAATATGAGCACTACAGCCAAAAAAAAGTAACATAAATGCAATAATTCACATTAAGGTGAGGCCAGTCAGGTGCACTGTGTTGTTCATGCCCTTGCATTGTCATGTACTGATAATGTTGTAACAACAGACAATGGCCACGCAGTATCACAGTGTTGATCCAAGGATCTGGCTGTATTTTTGGTGGATTGATGATAGGTGGACCCTGATCTGTTTTGCCCAGAAGAATCCCTTTCCTCTCTTCCCCAAACTTATCAAATCCCCTCTTTCCTTCTTGTGATGGGCCTGCCCGCTGCGCTCTCTCTGTGTTACCGTCAATGGCTAGTGTATGGGGTACGTCAGCCACAGTCATGACACTGCCATATATCTGCAACTGGGAGGGAATGGCATCAGGCCAGACTGCCTGTCCTGTGTTGTGGGTGTTTCCTGGGAATGCCATTTGCTTTGGACTCTCGGCTCACTAGCAAAGCTCAAGAGCCTTTGAATTTCTATTCTTCATGGAGTGGAATGGTGGATATTACCTAGACTTGTGCTCGTATTTCATGTGAAGTATGTAGTATGAATCCTCCTCAGGTTACTTTTTGGCAATGGAACTACGCAGTAATAATAGATACATATGATGCCGTACATTGCTTTAACAAATGTAACAAAACTTTGAGTTTTGTTTCCGTCAGACTGCTTTCACAGTGCAGTATCATGTAACTTCTCTTCATTTAACATCTAAAGGTCATAAAGTACATGTGGCTTAGCTTTTTTTTTTTATGTAACTTTGATCAGTAACAGAATAGTCATTATACTGGAAAATAATACCGAGAGACAGAGGACAGAAAGAGAAATAATGATGGCTTTGGAAAAGTAAGGATTTCGGGAATACTACAGACATAGTTGCTACTACTCTTACTGAAAAGATGGTCATTAGCTTCAGTGTGACCAGGACTGGGACCCTAAGATTAACTAGAACTGTTCTTATTTGTGCAAATGTCTGTTAGGTGGCTCACTGTTTATTTGAATGGGATTTTTATTTAAAAGGGAGTCTAAGACATGTCTGTTCCTATTAAAGTCCTTTTTCCTTCTTTTTTTCTTTTTCTTTTTCTTTTTCTTTCCCTTTTTCTTTTCCTTTTTCTTTTCCTTTTTCTTTCCCTCTTCCTTTTCCTTTTCCTTTTTCTCCTTCTTCTTTTTCTTTTTCTTCTTCTTCTTCTTCTTCTTCTTCTTTCTTAGACATATGAATTTATGACAGAACTAAGTGATGGCCTGTTTCTCCTTCTTTGTCCTCGCATTGATCTCTGTGCTCTGGGAGGCGTGCACACCATTGGCAGCAGTCAGCCACCTGACTATGTAAATGTAGCCCCAGAGCAGGGAGCGGCGGGCAGCTGCATACCATGGGGTAGCTCTCTGGCAGGAGGCCTCCTTCTGCTTCACTGAAACATGTCAGGACAGCAGCTTGAAATGCTTTGTGAAAATACAAAGTGAAATTAAAAGCTTCTCCCACTGCTTTTCAAATGCTGCAGTAGAGATGTCTCCAAAAGGTGGTACCAAGAATTACCCCAATGCTGTTCATCTTCAAAAGTGCAAGAAGCACAGGCATGCTCCCTTGGCAGCTGTGTGGACATCCCAGAGCTTCACATCCTAAAAGGCAGAAAAACTAGTATCTCAGTAGGTATTCTACCTTACTGAAAGTCAACAACAAAGTTAAGAATGCCAAGTAGAAGAAGGGAGAGGGATCTTCTTGCTCCTGAATGTTTTGTCAAAGATACTATGCCGTATGGCAGCAGTAGAAGGCTTATTGTAAAGGTAAATGAAAGCCTGTATGTACCTAAAGCAGTGGAACAAGAATTCATGAGATAATATTCTTAACATAATCTCTGTCAGAACAATGATTGTCTGAGTTACCCATGACATGAGTTGAACCTCTCCAGAGACAACCATGGGAACTGTTGAATTCTCCTTTACTTCCTTCACATAAGGAGGTCACCAAAGTCAACAGTACTTTATTACACAAGCAAAGAGAGCAGAATTTAGCCTCTGTTGTGGAAACACAAAACTGAAAATATGAGTCACATATTCTTGAATAGCAGTGGCTTTCTTGTTCAGGTGTGAAGTTCTTATTTTACTCCTTTTTTTAATCTAGTTTCTACCTAATAAATACTATCAATTAATTGCCAGGAGTCACATTCCTTTTTTCCTTCTTCTTTTAAATTGAAAATAAAGCTTTTATGTATTTCCCTGATATTTCCCCTTTCGCTCCTTCTGAGCTGAGAGGTACAAAGTCATTCTCATCTTTGGGTTCAGAAAGCAACGTGTAGCGTCATCTCAGAGTATGAAATCACTGGATGGAAGAGTAGGTGTTTATGTTCTCAAACAAAAGGGGAGATTTTCAATAATATTCATTAGTTCAGCCCTGATTAAAAGTATTGAGATTATGTTTAATGTTTATTAAATGAGAGTAGAATTATTTAAAAGTGTAATTCTTTTGCAAATCTCTGTTACAGAGCATATCTGCTGATTTAAAGCCATCCCGATGAATGTTTGCATTTGTAAACCTAATATGAATTTGAGGCATTGCTAGTGGGATGTCAGATCAATGAAATTTTTAGCTTATGTTGGTAGCTGGCAAGAGACAGAATTCTATCTGCATATTTCAGGACTAATGAGAAGTTATGTGAGCATTTTCTTTCAGCCAGCTCTCTGAAAAGTCCATGAATAAGAAAAGCTTTACACAGCATAAAAAAATAAGTGGAAAAAAAAAATTAAGATGGCATCCTATTTTGGAGGCAATACACGAGATAATAAATAAAATGAAAAGGTTAATTCAAAATGGGGAAGCAGGTGCAGCGTATGTGAAGGAAAGCTATGAAACAGTAGAAATAGTATTGCACAGTTAGAGGCTTTCTCCAGAAAGAGGACAAGTAATGTGCTTTTTGCTTCATTTACGTATTCTTCATATACCACAAAACATTGTACTCATGTCTGCTTTCTTTTGAGGTTTTGAGGTATTAAGTCATGACAGCAATTGTGGCTTGCTTGAGAATCTTGCTGAGAATCTATTTACTGCGTGGTTTACTTCTGTGTCTGATTAACCCCAGGACAATCCATTGTAGCATAATCTTTTGGGTCAATTTTGGTGATGTATTTGCAGTTTCTCACTTTGAGGAGAGATTACTGTATTGCCGTTTTGATTGTAGTGTTTTAGGGATCTGTTCGATGTTGTAAAGCCTGAAAAAACCCACAGAGGTGTATCAAACATGGTCATACAGGGAGCTCTTCACACAACATACCTAGTCTGGGGAAGCTATGTCTGTAGGTCTTCTCTATGTACGTGAAGAGATGTATGTTCTTCTAGTCCAGTTTCCAGCTCTGAGACACACCATGAAAGTGCATGTTTTCATCTCCTGTGTAGCTTTGTGAGTACTCTCTTACTTTCTGACTCCAAAGTGATTGTTTCAGGAGGTCTGATCCAGAGATCTCTCTCTTATTTCCTCTACTCTGGCCTTTTAATGTGTCAAAGAAAGAAGCTGATAAACACTGTGCAACTTGAGTTTTGTGCGTATGTAGAGAGAGGAGGAACAGCTCCTTCTGACTACTTAAATGCCACTTACACTTTTGAAATTGCTAGGACTCAAAAAAGTTTTGGACTGGCCACCTTCACAAAGATTAATTTCATCCATAGAGATCTCTAGCAGTTCAGGAGTTAAATGCTGTGCTTTCCCAGAGAGTAGAATTTCCTCCTCCTTCATGTCTAATTGAAGGGTACATATCTACGATCTACTCTGAACAGATTTTGCATTTGCTGCACCCAATGTAATATGTCAGATTAAAGCCTAATTGATATTAATTGTCAGTTTGACAGGTATTTACGTAATACACCTGTGATTTGTCCATGCTGCAACATCAAAGAACAATGTAGTCCATTGTCAATCTGGTATTTTTTTTTCCCTCTGGAAGACCAATTCATTGTTCAAGAGTAAATATGAAGTATCTTTCAGGAGGTTTGCACTGGCATGTTTCCTGCCCAATTGTGATCTGACTAACAATAGAACCAACCTATGCTGATTTTGCAATGGCAATTCCAAAATGATCAGGAATCACTTTGAAGCACTTGTTTTCTGATAAGCAAGTTCCAAATTCTCATCATCCTGCTATGAAACGGTCCTTTTATATTTTGTAGCATGTGGGATCTGACTCACCTTTGCATTATGCTCTTCAGTTTTATCTTGATGTAACCCCCATTGACTTAATTACTCTGGCATAAAGATGGAATGGGGAAATGGTGAATCATGCCCACTAACAAGTCCATCGTGAAAATATGGGAGTTGTCCTTTTGTCTTCAGGGAGGTTTCTCAGATGGACTACTCGCCAGAATGGGGTGACTCTGCTAGACAGAGTCAGATATTCTTTGCTATTTTTAGCAACTTGCAAGAAAACTGAGGTGTATTTACCGAATCATACCTCAGTGCAAAAAGCAGATACGCATCAGAAGTCTGTAACTAGAAATGGGAGATTACAAAGTAGGAACTTGATGTGGTTGATAAGGCAGGGCATGGTGCTTCAATCAAAGACAGTATTGAATATAATTCTAACATTACACTTGGTTTTGGCCAGTGTGCAGCATATGCAGTGTACAGTTACCTATAGAAGAGATGAGGAAGAGAGAAAATAAGTCAGGATGGTAACTTAGGGCCACACTAAAATACAATGGAGGAAATGCAAAAATAAGTGTATTTTAACCATCAAAGTGCTAGGAGAAACTACAGTCCCTGTACTGCAAGGGACATGAGATCTTGAGGCATCAGAAAGATCTGGGATCGTGGCATTCTTGAAGCCCGGGCTGCAGCATGAATTCAGGAGGAGAGCAGCAGAGAGTATGAGTTGCCCTTACCAGCCGTGGGATCTCTGAGGGCTGTTTGGAGGCCTGAGTTTTCTCTGAGACGTGTAATATGATTCTCCATACCCCAAGTTATGTCTAGCAGGCAGGATTTAACCTTTAACTGGCATGATTTCAGTTATATCAACAAAAGATCTGTCTTCTGCCACAAACAAACAACTCTAAATTAACTGCTCTGAATAATTGAACAGGGGTTTGTTTGTTTGTTTATTTCAATTAGTGTTTGTGGTAGCAGTGGGTGGAAATGAAATCTTGCCACTGCTTTCTGCCGTCTATCAGATTTGGAGCTTTGTTCCTCTCTGAACCTTTGTATTGCATGCCATTCTTCATCATATTTATCCACTACCTCTTGAATCTCCCTTTATTTTTCATTCCTGATGATCTAGTGTATCACACTGGGCATTGTAGTACTCTTGATCCAAGAACACTATCGGCTTTTTCAAATTTTCTGTGAGATCAGTATTTTTTTTTCCTAGTCTTTCCTTTATTAGTTAATTCTTTTTACTACATTTTTGAGTCCTTTATATTCCTCTGAATGATTTTTTGCAGGCAATGTCTTTTCATTTTCATCATGTTCCAGCATCCTGACCTCTATAACGTTATTGGCATGTCAGATGTGCCAGTTTTGGTTGTTCTCAAGGTTTCCTTTGTTTAGAAGTCCTCGGATTTTCTCGAAGTGCTACATTTACATGTACTGTTGTGATTACAACTATCTTTTATTTTAAATATCATTGTCACCATGCAAAAATTATGATATAAAATGTCATACGAGCCTGGCTCTTCTTCAGTTTATCTTGCCATGCAACTCTTCCAGGGTTTACTGTTTACTCCCATGGCATCAGCATCAGGTATTCATTCTTTTGCTTTGCCCTCTCACTTTGCATAAGCTAGTGATTTCTTTGCTATGTATTTTTAATTCCTGCATTATTTCTGTGAGCACCCCAGCCTACTAGAATGCCCTCTGCTCCATGCTGGTGCGCATGTTTTACCCTGCAAGGTCAATATGCTGTTCCCAGTTCTGCTTGTTGTTGCACTGATGGAGACATAGTCATTCCACCTTCTTCCTCGTTCCTAAATAATAAATGCAGCCCTAGTTTACATAGGTAACAACTGAGCTTTGAGCCTCTGTTCCACTTTCCATTCTTAATTTGGTTTCTGTGACCTAGTATTTGTTCCATGCTCAGCCCTCACCTCATGGCTCTGGAGCTGAGTCATGGTCCAGCTCGACTCTTGGGAGTTTTCCCAGTGTTCAGTATTGCTGCTGAGGTTTTATTTTGGATGTTGTTTCATTGGTTCGCTGTAGGAGTCTGCAAGAGCTGGAAGTGTTCCTGGAGCTACCCAAAGCCATGAAGGAGTTAGGCAGCCAGGCCACCTGCCTGTAAAACACCTGCCCAGTTGATGCCTGCGGTACAGAGGTGCTTCCTGACCCTGCCTCTCCCGAGGCTCTTGCTGTATATTTAACAATTGGCACTGCATGTATGCGTGTGTGTGTCTATCTGAGAAGGCAAAGCCAGGCTGTTAAAGACTGTTTCATCAACTCTTGTAGGCTGAAAGTGTGAATAAGCCGTGTTTAAGATGGGTGTCCAGGCTGTTTACACTGGCTTTTGAACTACAGCCAAAGGAAATTTCTGAGGAGGTTGCTATTGCTTTCTAAAGATGTAAGCCCCCATCTTTGTTCATCATTTACTAAACATTGTCTGTGTTTGGCAGAAGAACAACAAGTAAAATAGGAGCTTTGTATTTTACATGGTCTTGGTAAACGTGTATTAAAATACAACATCCTTTTATTTGAACAATATTCATACGAGAGAATATTAATTATTATTAATGTTAGAATATTACTGTTTTGCTTTATGCCTTAGGAGACGACAGTCTCTGCGGTAGCGTTAATAAATATGTAGCTTGGCTGTGTAGGCAGAAAGCAAATAATCTCCTAGCAGATTATTCAACATTAGCATACAGTCTTCCATCTTGTACTGTACTTTCAAAGCGATTCTCATCCACTGTACTGCAACCTTGCACTAACCTTATGTTAACAAATTGATAACTTGGAAATTACTCTGCTGACATCAGTGGTGTTACACCATGCAAAACCTGTTTAAAATTAGATCCAAGGTATTTAATTTTTTAAATTTTAAAATGTGTTCTAAATAGTATTCACATGCTTCAGTAATTGATGGCTTGGGATTACTCTTCTTTTTCTAGTTCAAAAATGAAGGGTTTTTAAAGGTTTTTAGTCTGTTTTTCCCTCTCTTCTTTTTATACTTAAGATTGCTCCCTCAGGCAAAATCACTGATTTCCTATCTTCCCCTTGCAATCCAGTTATATTATGAACTGACAGACTGAATTGTCTGCCAGTTCATTCTTGAACATGGATTCTTTTTAATGCAAGCAGAGCATGCAGGAATCTCCTGCTTTACGAAACAGAAACCGCCTGTCTGTCTATCAGTCTGTGTACACAGAGTATTATACACTAGAAAAACAAAAATAAGAAAAACAGAAACCACACATGAGTTAAAGGAACTTTATTAAGGTACAAAGTCAAATATCTTGAAGTTAGGTAATGCAAGCATTGGAGGATCTTAGTTTGGCCCTCCTCTTCGTATGTTGAGAGAGGGGTTACCTGCTTGCTTTGTCTAGCCAATACCCAGAGCGTGTGACATGTTTCAGGGAGATTGGCCTGTCCAGAAATTTAAGCTACAGCTATCTGTCCCTATCAGGTCTCTGCTGGGCATGTGCAAACTGCCACATTTCTGTTTTTTCAAAGGCACATGAGTTGACCAGGCTGGGGTGAACTTTCACCAGGATGGCAGAACACATACACCTGGCAAAGCTGCCAAAATCCTGCTTTTTTTGAGTCCCGGCTGTAAAGTACGGGAGGGCTAGAGCTTTCTAAACAGTTCATGGTTTTCATCTGGCAGCAGCTGAGGCATTATGGAGAAATAACGCCCCAGGGGAGGCACCCGGGAGCCAGGGATGGAGCCGTCGGGTCCCATTCTTCCTCTGTTCCACCCAGGCTGGTACGAAAAGGGGCCAGGGGGCAAGAGGGACCTTTCCGATGCACGAGGTCGCGGGACGCAGCTTTTCACCCAGTGTCCTGAGAGGAAGAGAAAAAGGAGTCACGGGCGGGCACACGTGCTCCAGGGCTGCTGGGACACTGCTGAGCAGCCTTCATTAAAGGCTGGATAAGGCCCTGGCAGCTCCGTGATGGGAGAAAGCTGAGCCCACCAGCAGCCCAAAACAAGCAAGCGCTCTTCCTGTAAGAAGTTTTCTTGGTAATCTGCCGAGTGACACGGTGGTTAGTACTGTCCTTATGGGCCTCCTATCAACTACTGCTGCTTACAAGGAAGCTGGTGTCAGATACTTCAGGTGAGTCAATGCCCTGGAGTCATCTCAGGGGCATGTGTTCATTGGGAGGAGAGCCTCCTGGAAATGAGTGAGCTTGTCTAAAATTTCCTCAAGCCCCGCGGTGGTGCTGTGACAGCCAGGCAGCGGAGCCCAGCCAGCCTTGGGAGTGCGGGAGCCAGGAGGAGGAAGTGGATGGGGGGTCGGGGCAGCAGCGGGGGGCTCAGATAACAACCACTCATGGAAATCCAACCTACACGGGTTGTGCGTGTCGCCAGTGTGAAGATACATTTTTAAAAATTGTTTAAGTAGCACCGGAGGCAGCGGTGTGACCTGCAGATGACTTCTCCATTTGGAACTATGGAATGCAGAACAAAGGGGGAAAAAAAGAAAAAAACCCGTGGAAGAGACACATCTATGACTACTTCAGCTGTTCTGTAGAGAAACTTTCATTCCTGACAATTAAAAGGGAAATTTCCTTATCTGGCTTATTTTTAGAAAGTTATTTCCGAGTTTGACATGGCATTGATTTCTCCTTATCTGGATTTCAGATTGTTCTGAACATTCAAGTATGCTGAGCTTTTACTGTAAACCCTTCAAGAAGAGTTTTTCTTTTTTGTTGTTTTTGCTGCTCATTTTGCAGCTTCCAGAACAACAGACCTTGAGCCTATGATAGCTAGCAATTTGCCTGTTGTTTCAGGTGTTACCAGTAACAATAGTCCCCTCTCTTCAGTTTCTATACATTACTTCTGTTTTATAGCTGTAAAGAATCACAATTGCACTGAGATTTCTTTTTACAGAGAACTGACTTTAATATATCTTTTTTCACTTATATCTGATAATGGGATGACCGATGTGCTGTCCTGACTGTTTTCCAAAGCCAAACAGAACCTGATGATGCTGTTTTAACTCTTAAACTACTGCTCTTATAAGCTCACACATTTCTTTGCAGTCACTTTTGGTGAAAGATAGCCACATGGCAGTCCTTAAGAGTCATGTCTGTATTTTACCCGGTGTGATTATATGTCATGCCTCCATTGAAAAAAAAGATTTCTTATTTTTATTAACACAGACAAATCAAAACAATCCTGAAGTCAAGGTGGAGGGAGCATAGCATCATTCTACTCATAAGCCAGTCTCACAATTTTTGAAGGTTTGGGTTTGACAGCTGGCCAAGCCTTTGTATGTGGCCTGCAAAGGTCCATTCTGACTTTTTGGCGTTTTCATGCATTGCAGGGAAGGTAGCCTGCAGTTGTCCCACCTATTGGGGGATTCTGCACAAACATACTTCAGTATCCTCTTTGATTTAGAGAGATTAATTTGATCAAGTCCTAATGAATCATCTGAGATAATATCCCTTGAAGAAGGCAGGAAAGTCCCTAAAATAAGAGGGTAGTGATGAGTTTGCAACATTACACATAGCAGAAGTATTTTCATGGGTAGTAGAAGCATGAACAGGGGAAATATTTTTGCCTTCATTCTACTAGGATTGCTCCATGACATCAACAGCAGAACTCCTGCCTGGAGAAGAAAATAGGAAATACGGAGTACTTACATTTTTCCAGTGAAAATACTTTCTCCCCCAAAAGACCACTTTGGTCTTCCCTATTATAAAATGTAAACACTTCTTTATAGTTTGAGTATAACCACACTTTAAACAGCTGCTGCCTCTCACCTGTGCTGCAGCTCTATTTCTGCAGTGAATGAAGCCCTCTCTTCACAGACTGCACATCAATTGCAATTTTTTAAGTGCTGTGGGATCCTTTGGATTGAAAAGTATGATATAAATTTAAGATATTAAATCGTTAAGAAGAATCAGAGCATTACCAGATGCTGATGCTCATGTTATAGCCATGCAGTTAACAGCAAGTTGGAAGATACCTACACTTCATCTCTGGTGCAGGTATCACATCGCGAAACCCTTTTCATTAATTGTATATTAAAAGTCATGAGGATGCTTAGCCCCATCTAATCCCACTGTACAGCAGTCCAGAACCTGCCTGGTCTTATAGTTAGGAATTTTCTTCTAACCTCCCACTATATTGGCATTTTTGGCAAGCTTATATCCATCTGCTCTTATACCACTGGCCTTCACTTAAACAGTTCTTTCCTTTGGTGATGCTGTAACAACTTCTCGCAAGTGACTGTATAGCACACAGTTATATCACCTCCCAAGTTTTAGTATTGTTGACTAAACAAACAAAATTCATCCTTGTGTTCGTATGTTTCTGTACTCCTTGACCATCCTTATAAGGTTTCTCTATATCTGCTCCAATTCCAGTTTGTTTTCTTTTAACAACACTACCAAGAGTAGTATTTCAATACTACACAGTATTTGAAATAAAAGACACATCAATCAATGTCTCATACATTAGCAGTGATACTCCCTTACTTTGGCTGGAAACACCTCATACTACGCATACTAAGATTGTGTTTACCTTCATGGTTGCATCATACTTCTGATTCACAGTCACCTGTGATGAACTGGTACCTCCAGGTTCTTCTTTACACCAGTTATTTCAAAATACCGTGAGCCTTTTGTTTCTAGTCTCTTAAGTGAATTATCTCAAGCTTTTTCTTCTTGACTCTCAACTCCTTTCCATAATGGCAGCCTTCATGCTGAGCTAGTTGTTTCTTTCTAACCTGAGCCTCCTCTGTACTGATGTTTCTCAAATTTAAGCCATCACCAACTTTCTTCAGCTTGTTTGTAATATTTTTTACATTCTAGAAAGTGCCTGTAATGATTCTTGAGACTGATAATGACAAACCCCACCAGTAACTTCATGCCGGACTAAGACTTCCCCTTTTATGACCTGTTGCCATCCCCCTTTATACATTTTATTATTGCTCTGCTGTACCTCATCTTCTTCAGCTTAGCTGTTACTCCAGTTACTGGAAGGATAAATTAGCCTATGTTGTGCCCTATCATGTCACAACTAGATCACTCTTAATAGCAAATGTAGGGTGAAAGCTACTCAGATGCTTCCACGTTGTGCTGTAAGCTATGAGACAGAAGTATCTTTTGTAGTGACAGGGCATGGCTAGGTAAATCAACATTACTTTAGAAAGTTTGCAGGAAAGAGTTGATACTTTTTTCTACTTTTTCTCCTCTCTGGATTGAGAGTCAAGGTCACTGTGTTTGTTCTGTCTCATCTGATCCCAAAAGGAGAGAAAGAGAGATGCTTTCTGCAAGGCAAGCAATTTGTGCAAGTCTTCTTTTAACATTGGTTTTAGTTTTTGTCATTTAAATGTGTACTTTACTTACCTGCATAAAAGGACCCTGCTTTAATTTGAATCACAAAAGAACTCTGCATCAAGTTCTAGATTACTTTCTTCCTCTGTATTATGTAAAATTATGCACCGGGTATTTTTTCTTCTTACCTGCATTTTCTTCCCGCAGTGGAATACTGGCATTTGTTTAATTTAACAAAAGTCGGATGATGATGATGCTAAGAGTAACCGAGGTAGCAACTCAGGTAAACTAGTTCTTGAAAAAACTTCTCCATAATTATTTATGTAACATCAGTTGTTGGTTGGATTGGGTTTTTATGTTTGTTCTGGGGGGTTTTTTTGTTTTTTTACATGCATATTCTTGCTTTGTTAGATTTCAAAACAGTAAAAGAAGTTAGTAATTTTTTGTTGGCTTTTTATGTGCTTTATGTTTCAGTGCTCTGAGTCATGTTCTCCATGAATATCAATAAGCATGAAATCATTACATTTTGCTTAACGCGCTTCCTCTTTGCACTTCTAGCAGCAGTTCCACTGACTGGTTTGTTACATTGGTATCACCAAGAGACAGCACAAAGCTTCTGTTCTAAAATGAGTGCCAGTCTTGGATATTTCTTTAATTTTTTCTTGTTTTCTAATTCTGGGTCAGAGGTTCAGTCTTGCAGAGCATTGACTACTTCTGCACTTCTGCTAAAATTAGCAGGAATACTCATTTGCTCAACTTCAAGTGTGTTTTTCTGCATCAGGGCCAGAACACTTGCAACCTGGCGAGATGAAGATCCATATTCTGCTGGTTTATCTCCCGTTGTTTTACCAACATTTGCAGTACCAAGCCACCACTTTATCATTCCATAGGAGGCAATACAGCTGACTTCATTACTTTCATTCTTATGCTTACAGTTATAAACATGTCCCCCTTTATTCAGCCTAGCCAAGCTTTGTTGGCCATATGCTATACCATATGCTATAGCTCATGTGCTGCTACATAGAAACTTTTGATAGGATTAACTGAATTATCCTCAATGTGAAATAGACCAAGCTTTATTAAAAATAAATCTGAAATGGCGGGATAAAGATGGTCTATGTTTTATGGGAGATCTCAGATGAGTGATATATCTGAAAGGGCTTTGAGTTGTGGAGAGCTGGAGGGGGGTGTTCTTTATAGTTGGTGGTGAATTCAGTTTGAGAGATTTTTTTTCCTTTGTTTTGTCTTTTAACTCTGAATCTCAGTATTCAGGAACAACTGTGAAACAAACATAAATCTGTTGTATTTCTTAAAACTATTTTAGTCCTGTTTCCAACTCCTCTTGTGCTGACATTCTACAAACTGGTTTTCTAAAAGGACTGTCACCATCAATTTTGCTTTTTTAAAGGACTTTAATTCTTTCAGCATGTTCATATGGTTTTATAAAGCCCCAGATACATGGCAAATCCCCTTGGTGTTGTAAGACAAGATTGCTGTTAAAAAATGTTTAGGCTTAGTCAGCTTCTTCTCACTACTGAAGTCATGAGGGACTCTGGGAAATGGTGTTTATACTAAGCTTAAATTGATAGGGCAAGTTTAATGCAATCAGGTCAAAGGTACAACTGCTTAGCTAGTCTCATCAACCACTCGGGTTTCAGCATCAGTTTATAAGAAAAGGCCTGTAATGATAACATC
The DNA here is from genome assembly GCF_000699145.1 of Aptenodytes forsteri. Classification (NCBI taxonomy): domain Eukaryota; kingdom Metazoa; phylum Chordata; class Aves; order Sphenisciformes; family Spheniscidae; genus Aptenodytes; species Aptenodytes forsteri. The sequence goes on along the minus strand of NW_008795259.1, from coordinate 4,032,523 downwards.
TGGCTGCGAGCGCATGGGCTGCATTCTCCGTGCAGTGATTGAATGTAGTTTAATGGTGGGGAGGAGCAAACTGAAGGGCAGCTTCATTCCTGAATTATGATCCCCGATAGATAAGGTACAACTGCCAGACTTTGATCACCCCTGTTATCAATTCGCTTGATGAAGAGCCTTTCTCCAGCATAACCTGGACAGAGATGTCTTCCTCGAAGGAAGGAGTGCAGTCCATTGCAAGGGCTTGTGGGGGGATGTCAGGTCCAGGACAAAGTTTCATGGTTTCCTAGTGCATACGTGTGTGGCTGATTGCTGGTCGGGCATTGCTTTCAGCGAGTGCCGAGTGACCCAGGACAACGCTGAGGAAATGTGCTAGACAGAGTCATGAATTGGGCTGCTCTTCTACTGTGAGAAAGCATAATGTTCAACTATATATTTCCTGTCTCGCACTATCCAAGTTGGTGTGCGGCAACCTAAAGATTACTGCCAGGCAGGCCCCAAAATATAAACTTGTTAGGAGAAGGTAGATACCCAAGACATCCTGAGGGATTTTAATCATAGGCAAGTCTGGTCTGCTGATCTTAATTCAGACCCGAAGAAGGGCTTTTGCATACAGAATATGTCTGGTTTTGCCAGCCAAATAAGGTTGTCGGCAAAAAGGTATTGTCTTTTTTGCCTTATTTGTACTACACGAAATTTCCTGTCATATCATTTTAATTTCTTTTCTGAGCAAGTTTCCAGATTTTGATCTACACTGGCTGAAATTTTCTGTGTTAAATGTCTGCCCCAAGCTGAAGAATTTAGGAAATTCCAGCCAAAATAATTTCTAATAATCATTACAGAAAAAAAATGAAATGGGTTGTTGCCAGTGGACATCTGTAACACCCTGCTTTGAGGTGGGGGCTTGAAATGTGGCAATGCTGTGGCTTGTATGTCATTGACATACATTTTTTTTTCCTGTGAAAATCACTGCATGTTATGAGATTTAGAAAGAAATCACAGTTTACACACACTTAGCAAAAAGCCTTTAATTTTTCCGGGTAAAGTGTCAGAATATTTAATTCATATTCAACATATTCAAGCTTCTGATGGTGCTAAATGAGATGTGTTATTTCTGGGGATCATCAAGCATGCTCTGTCCACCCTGCCAATACCATCAAGTTGAATTAAATGAATCTGAGCCAACACGTGGCATTCTCTGTGGTTAGAGGAACCACTTGGTACAGAAGATCAACATTGTCTCTCTTTTCAAGTATATTGCTTACATTGAGGCAGCACAAACCTCCAAGCCTAGCAGGTTAGTGATTATCTGACCTAACTGTTTGCAGCAAAGGTCCCATGAAGTTTTCTTTGTTTGCACACAAAACAGGGAAGCAGGTTCTCAGTTGCATCTGTCACTCAAAAAAGGAGTATACTCTCCTTTGTCTCAAAGAGCATGTGTGGGTGGACTGTTTGCGAGTGACAGCATTAAGAAGATCCATAACAGCCAACGTGGGACCCAAATGTTGAATATACCCAGCCTCATTTCAGCCTACAAGTCCTTGTAATCACGTATGGCACAAGCTTTACTCTGGATGGGGGCATGCATTTTTTCCATTTTCTCTGCACATGCATGTGAACTGGTTCCATGTTTGTGTAAGGATGTTCTTTATGATAGGTTTACATTGGGTTTGCTGATATTCAGTGTGTATTCAATGGGGATGCCTTTCATTCATGTCAAACGAAAATAGGGTAATTCTTGGCAGTCAGCAGATCTCTGTGGTTTTCAGACATTCATTAAGTAAGAAACTTCAACATACAGGTTAGGTTGATAAGGTTTGCCACTCCTTTTGAGGAACCAAAACCCAGGGAGCCCGGACAACTTGCCCACAGATCAAGGGCAGGACAGACCATGGGATCTGACTCCCAGCCCTGCTCTCTAATCATGAGGCAGCATAGTCCTGCTCCTGGGCCGAGGCACGCCCCGTTGTAAGATCAGCTCTTGTACATGATAATGGGTAGCATTTTACACTCTTTTGTCTTGATACGTGTATTTTACTGTGCATAATTATAAATCAGGTAGTAAACCACTTTCTGATGGCGCAGAAAACAGTCAGCCAACACTTGGCTCATGGTTCTTCCACAGCTTTGAATTGTCTCAGTAGTTTTCAGTGCTTAGCTTAGCGCGTGTAATGTGTCTTCTCATACAGATGGGATGAGACCCTACTTAAAGCAGTAATGATTATATACACATCATACTTCTAAATGTATAAACTGCTTTTGAACATACTGGAAAAGCTAAAATACCAACTGTTAAACCAATGAATCATACTTTGTAATGGAGTGTTTTTATATATAATATATAAAATCCAACTGTATATGTATAGGGAGGGTGAATATTTACACATCACATGTGTAAGATATAAATGATCCTGATGAACATGACTGAAGTAAATTATGTTAATGCTCCAGTTAGAACTATTTCTACATTATACTGGAAAAGCTAAAATACCAACTGTTAAACCAATGAATCATACTTTGTAATGGAGTGTTTTTATATATAATATATAAAATCCAACTGTATATGTATAGGGAGGGTGAATATTTACACATCACATGTGTAAGATATAAATGATCCTGATGAACATGACTGAAGTAAAAATGCTCAATGCTCCAGTTAGAACTATTTCTACATTAGTTTCAAAATGTTTTTCTTAGATTCAATGTCAGGAAGATGAAGGAATCTGGGCTTTTAACTGCAACCTCCACACTGCAGTGTGACTCTATAGGGATGTTCAGAATTAAACATTTGGTTT
>NW_008795259.1:4000299-4029649 GCF_000699145.1 Aptenodytes forsteri | reverse complement strand
CTCCAACCTCCACACTGCAGTGTGATTCTATAGGGATGTTCAAAATTAAACATTTGGTTTAAGCATTAAACACTAAAGTTTTCTTTTTAATTCCTAGGCCTGTATAAAAGCAGACTGGGAAATGGTTTACAATACTTCCTACTGGGGTCTTCCACACCGACAATGTCAGAAATTACATCACTTTTCTGCTATTTGTTTTTTATTACTTTTCAAGAAGATGTCTTTAAATAGCCAGCATGTAAGTTTCCTGGTGATAAGTGATAACCTTTAAAACAGGCCTATTTTTCTTTTAAGAGAAGGATGCTTCCATCCCGCCTTCAAGTTAGTTGACTTTATCAAGGGAAGCCACCACCCGTCCCCAAGTCTTGCCAGTCCTGAAAGGTGTGGAAGGATCCATCACTAGAGGGAGGCATTGTGTCCTCGGTTACCCTTCTCTGTAGTCAGAGCTTGTGATGGATGGTCTTGCAACTGGTCCCATGCTGAATGGTCCCATGCAGTTATCTGCAGGAAGGATGGTCTAATCCATGCTGTCAGCTCCAAGTAAGGAGACCCTGTTGACCCTTTTCTTATTTCGTGCTCCTCCAAGTGTCTCTTCCCAGGTGAAGGACCAAGGAGAGAAGGCAGCCTTTGTGCTCCCTCTGCCTCCACTGGCATTAGGCCTCATCTTGAAGGCTTTGCACTTGGGAGAGGGAGTAGTTAACACATGGTCTTGCTATATAAGGGTGATGGGACAAAAACCAGGGTGGGAGGAGAAGTCCCAATGGATAAGGGGGAGTGAAAAAACCCTTCAGAGAAATGGGGAAGGGAAGAAATGACAAAAGTCTGAAAGTCCCAGTAGGACAAATGAAATAGATGGTAAAAGAAAGGCATATGAGGGAGAGTGGTAGATAAATTGAGGTGATTTAGAGGGGAATATTGCAAGTGGAAAAGAGGTGTGCAACGAAGGAAACAAAAACAGCCAAGGGAAGATGAGGAGAGATCATGACTTCTTAAAAGGGAAGATAGATTAAGATCTTACGGAGGGGAATAGAAACATTTTTAACAGAGTATTTGTGGCACTGAGGTAAAAAGTTACATTAATCAAAACATCTTCACTGTCCATCAGCAAAAGCTGAAGTGCCATACTTACACTAACTTTACATAGCAAATTGAGGAATACAATAATTGAGGACAAAATGGAGTTTGGAGGAGCAGTTTGAATATGTGGCAGACAAAGGAGACAATAAGAGAAATAACCTGTTTAGGTTTCACATCATGTTTACAGCAGACTCTGCCTTCCACTGGGTAGAGTAACCAGTATCCCCAGCTATGGCTAGATACATAACAAAATCTACAAGGGTAGGTTAATCCAGTTTTATGTTCCCCTCAGTCTGAGCTGGGCATGTTGACTAAGGACGCTCTACACACAGTTCTTTCCTCTCTGAAGCGGTATGAGCTGTGCGAGAGGTTCATGGTTGGTTTTTCTCCTTGGGCCAGGTCCCTGCGACATGCCCGTCTGTGGTCTCCGGACTTTTGGAAAGGTACCCCTGCCCTCAGACACTCCTCTCATTTTCAGCTACTTGAGTGTACTGCAGCCTGTACTCTTGGATAGTCTGCTGTAGTGCTTCCGTGCATGAAAATTATATGGGAAATATGGAAAAGCATGTGGATTTGGTACAGGCTTATTCATATTTTTAAATAGAATGTAATTTGCTATTGGCAAATTAATCTCATTTATCCTAGTTTCATTTGTTTAAACCATGTTAGTAGAGTTATTCACGTGCAAAGGAGTTGGCAAATGCTGCCAAATCCACTAATACATCTGGCTGCTGAACACAGCATTTGGAAATGGAGTTATTTGCCATCCCCATTTTGTAGTATGCTAATTTCCATGACAATCCACTGTGATATTAGAGAAACTTATGGCTTTGCCTGGAGAAAAAGCAAAAAGATATTGTTAACCTGCCAATATCACACAGGGACTACCCGCAAACTAGTGAGCAAGACAGATTTGCAGGACTGGACTCTTTTGTCAGAGGTGGAAGTGGTCCTACTAACCTGTTGCACAATATATTTAAAATCCAATTCCAAGTCTTTGCATTCGCCTTTTCATTTTTTCAGCTTTCAGTTAGGAGAAGGTATTGACACCGCTCCAGCTCTTTTGTGCATATGTGCATGTGGCTACAATAAATATATAAATCTTAATCATACTTAAGAATTCTAGGTTAGGGGATCCCACGTGCTGCAGATGACACTAAAGTGGCTGCAGCATTTTGATTGATTTCTGTAGAATATCACAGTAGTATTATCTTCATAAGAGAGCTGTGGGCTGCCCTGGCAGCTTGCCAGAAGCCCAAGGGCTGTATCATATTTACATGAAATGGAGCATATTGCCACCCTTGGCATTAACACAAAGGCGTGTCCCAAAGACCGTGCAGGTCCCAACACGCAATGAGCCATCTTAATCCAAGCAGACAGGCCGGGAACTGTGTATTTTCTACAGCCGAGGTACCTGTCTGCCTACCAAGGTGACAGCAAGCCTCATTCCAGCTGCACTATTTGTATGCTAAGCAAGCAGTTAAAAAACCCAACAGTGCAGCCAATATAATTATCTTTTATCTCACATGAGTTCAAAAGGAGGGCTTTCCCACTGCCACTCTGTTTTCATAGCTGTCTGCTCCAGAACCATTTTGGCTGTCAGTGTTTTATGTGGAAAATTAAAGGGGGAATGACTGTCATAGCTTCCTAATGACATCTTGGGGTTATTTTATATGCTAAATCGTTCACATCTTTTACAATTTAAAAGCATGCTGACATCATACACATAATAGTCACACAGGACTGCCTGCATGTTTGCAAATAAATGTTAGAATTCATGGCGATCTTTTTTTCTCATGCCAAAGATGATTAAATAATTTAGGTCCATTTTCTTCAAGCACTTTCTCTGTAAATAAAAATGCCTCTGTCTGTTAATTGCTAATAGACAAGAATCCACAGACCACTGTATGTTGCAAGCTTTTATTTATTATTTATTTACAAATTACAATTGAAGAATCAAAAATAATTATTGTGTGAAATTCTTTTCTATCAATTCTACATACATTTGCAAATAATAAGTAACGTTTCAACTCTGCCTAGGGCCCCTTTGTAAAGAACAGTATTGAACTATTACAACTTCAGGTCAATAATATATCTTTTCTTGGTACCACTTACTGTGTAAGTATTGCCTAGTTATCTTTTTCTGCCATGATGTTGTGGCATTTTGGCTTGTTGATACTCTACGAAGTATATGTATTTCACACACTCCAACAGCTTTGTATCACTATAGCATACTTCATTAGCTAATGAAGACTGAAGCCAGGAAATTTATTTTCATTATATATGCAGCTGATGTTCAGTAAACCTGAAAAGTGAAACAGAAATATGTTAAAACATGCTTGTATCATTCTACTACTTTGATTATATCTCTGTGCATGACTGTATCCTCGTGTGACTCTGATACAGGGTGTATTTCTTCTTTCACTCATGTTAATGTACACGTAGTCTGCTAAATGGAAGACCTATTGGTTTGTGGGTTGTTTTTTAAACCTAACAAGAAATTCTATCAATTTAAACCACTTTAAGGAATTCAAAAAGCCAATCTGTACCACGAAGTACCTTTATATGCAATTCTGAATCAGTTTTAGGGAAGGAAGTTGGTGCATTAATTAACTGCTAGAGCTCATGAAATTGCGTATCATGTAAGATCAGTCTACAATATATCTGAAATACCTGAAAGTCCAACAAGCTTTGTATTTGAAATCAAGCCAGCGTCCTGGCCTGTTACAGTCATGGTGTTCAGCTCTGGTTCTGTAGCGCACAATGTCACAACCCCATGTACCTGGTTGCATGAAGGTGACAAAGCAAAATCCACCAGTCCCGTAGGCATTTGACTTTGGACAAAAATGTCAGCCTGCATCTCTTGGAAGCAAGTCATGTCAGCAAAACAAAGCTAGCTCATCACATTCTTAAAAGCCTAATTTAAAAATCACACTTAAACAGACATCCCAGCATTTACTTTTATTAGGTGTACTTACGGTGTTTGATGAAACTTTTATTCCCTGTCTGTGACTGGTTGTGTCATGTCTTGCTGTATCAGATAACAGTGCTATTCACAGCAATGGAGGCTTCATGCTGTGTGCCTTTCCAAGTGTTTAGCAGTGGACACCCACGATGAAGCAGCAGTTTACTTCCCAGTTCGTGTGCAACATTCCACTAGCAGAGTAGGTGTTCTCGGGTAATGATTTCGGCAAACATAAGGCGCGGTCAGTTGTCTTTGCAGAAGAATGGGGAATGCAATCCTCAGTTACTAGCAGGTGAAATAGGGCTCTGTTAAGCAAAGTGATCCACTGCACATCTATTTCAAATCTGACATATAATTTAAACTTGTGTGTCTGCTGTTTCTGATTACAGTGCCATTCAGAGTGTTTGGGTTTCAACACGGTAAGATGGCTGCAGTTGAAAGGGAAGTATTTCTTTTCCACTTCCCATGAAGCAGTGGTCCCATGGATGTACTTCAGCCTACTAGTAAACAGGCCCTATTTATCTGAAACAACTCAAGATAAAATACAGCCAGTTGGCATCACATGTTACATCTTTCCAAGCACAATATGTTTTAAAGAGAATAGGCCAAATTCCTTCCCAGCGTAGCTCCATAGAAACTCATTGGTTTGATTCGGCGCGTAGCCAAATATAAACACTGTTATAGAAAAGATTCATTTGGAATCAAATATGGAAAACTTCTGAGTTAGGATGATATCTGAAAATATTTGCTCAGTGGAATTAAGACATTTGAAATACTTGGCTAGATTCACCTTAGGGTTTATACTAGTTCTAGTGTAAACTTCATGGTGGATCAGAGCCACAGATACCCACAGGACCATGCAAGCAACGCAGGGGAAAAGTGACCAAAGTCCACTTTGCTTCAGGGAGTTGTCTGCAGTTGTCTGCAGATGACCCCCAAAGTGGGACATGCTCACTGGGAAGATGAAGTGACTATAAGGTCAGCAATGACCTAATATATTGCCTTTCTTCAGGAGGTGCCACCTTTTTGAACACACATGGAATTCAAGTGGGAATTAAAGCTGCAGAAATCGAAGTCCTTTCTCCACCAGCTTCCATCTACTCATAATTCCTCACTGAAAATAAGTTTCTTTAAAGGTCTGGGGTTTATTTTTTTCCAGTTCATATTTGAATGATGCAATGGCAGGAGACACCCTAGGGTGTTACCACACTCTGAGAGGTGACTTCAAGGCCAGCAACACTCCCTGCATGCAACACTATCTTGCAGTATTGTCTCATACCATTTTTCTCTGTTGCTTAAATATTTGGAGAGGTCCGTCATGCTTTGTCATTGCACTTCAGCATTTTGGAGAGTATGGAAGACAGATCTCTAGTGCTGAATGGAACAGTTCAGCACTTGACAGTGACTTGAAAATTCTTCACCCATGATTTGTCCAGACGAAGGCATTTAGCAGGATGTACCAAATGCCTCTCACACTTTTAGTAAATTATTCAGTGGTACCCCCCATAATATACGATTTATTTGGACTCATTGCTGCTTCAAACTGCATTTTAGGAAGAATGACAAGACTGAACTCATGGAAACAGATCCTAATTTTTAGACCAATATAAACCACTAGGAGCTCTGTTAAAGGCAGAACTGCCAAAAATCAAGATCAGGTCTCTGTGGTTCTTGGCATAGGGGAAGCTGCTCGAGTTTGGTTCCCATTAGTTATTTAGCACTTTCAGTATTTTTGTTGCTTCTGTTGCTTCATTCAACTAATTGCCAGGATCTTGAAGAATTTTATTCCGTGGAGACAAATGCTATATTATTTTTTCCAAGCACTGTTAAATCAGCAGGAGTTACTTGTATGCAATGATATAATAGCAGTTGAAGTAATACGATATTATGTGTTTATGCGTCGGTTAAAAATGTCAGTGGCCAAGCTATGTCAAAATGATACTGTGATTCTTCAGTTGCCAATGAAAAAGTAATCATATGCTCCAATTTGTTTGAGCATTGTTCCCCCCACACACATTCACCCACTCACAGGTCCTGCTTATTAAATTGCTGCCTTCTTTTTGGCTGCCAGCAATGAAAAGTAGAAATGCCTCCTCGCATTAGTGCCCATTTTAAACACTTACTTGGCGTATTTCCCATCTCTGTTTGCAGGCATTTGTAAACACTACCCATCATAACGCACAAGGACAGCAACAACCTCTATGATAGCCAAAGCATGCTTTCAGGTCCAGGCCTTGACAAAAGTGTAGTAAATTGTAAAAATGTGGACTGACCTTTCAGCATCATGAATAAGAGCAAGCAAGCTATGAGGCAGAGAGTAGCAGCTGTATGTTCGCTACCTTTGACTTTAGGCTGCTTGGCAGAGATGTGTCAAGTGTCTCATTCAGCTCTTCATTGCTGTGCAAACATCTGTGCTAAAATTTAAACTTCCATTACATAAAATTTTAACAGAAAACAGCGTTCTCTTAAAGCAGGGCTGAAATTGCTGAGATCTGGCATAGGAATGGACTTTTCTCTAAGGTTCAGAGTAACCCCTGAGTCATGCGACAGATGGATCCAGTTAGCCTCAATTAAAATACGAGGAGAACTTTGGGGTGGTTTGGCAGAGAGATATTGCTGCAGGGGTGGAAGAGGGCCTTCAAGGAGAAAGTGTAGTAGTAAACCCTAGCGCAGGATCTCACGATACTGAAATGTATGTCTTGTTATTGAAATTAACTATCATGAAAGAGAGATTTTGAATGTTGTACTAAGAGAAAGGTGCAGGACCCTCCTCAGCTGCAAGCAGTATCAGGTAATATTCTGATTTAAAAAAGATAGAAATCTCTTTCCATTTGCTTGGGCCTCATCAGAGAGTATTCAAACTTTTATCATATCAACAATTAAAGACATAAGCAGAAATGGAGGCTAGCTCCTTAAAAGCGTTGTAGAACAACCATCAAATCCCAGTTTGATTCCCTGGCAAAAGGAATTTCTGCTTATAAAACACAGGAGCTTCTGTCTTCCTACATATGAGGACACTGCTTACGTACTGTAAAGAACTACTGGAATACAAAAATTAATGACCGTATTGAAAAAAAAGAAAGATGGCTAATTTTTTCTTTTTTCTGATAGCTGGTGCTTGCAGTAACAGAAGCATCTAAAAGCATGTGCTTCCAATGTATTTCTTGAGTTTGTAAATATAGGCCTGTCTTTCAGAGGTTAACTTTACAATGAAATATGAATTTTTAAATAGAAATATTTTTTAACTTGAAATAGCAATGCCCCATCTGCAGGATGAAATAATAGTCCTATGAGATAACCTGAAGGTTGTAGAAATGCCGTAGCAACACTTGTATGCATCTCGCTTACCTTCTGGGGATACAGGTAAGACATTCATTGCTTTTTTTAAACTCCCAGTTTCTAGTTACACCCCTTAGTTTAAATACAGTAATTTTAATCAAAAAAGGGGGAAGGAAGATGTATTGCTTGCTGTCTCTTTTCCATTCTGCAATTCAGGCCCTAGTTCATCCCCCCAGTACATTTGTTTCCATCCAATAAGTACTTTATTACATGTAGCATGATCTAGGTCTTGATGGGGCATTGTTTGCACACAACCAGGCAGGTGTTAAAGCTCCTTTCATCATCTTAATGACACATAAGCATCTCTAGGACCTTCAGTGAGAACGCCTACCTCGCAACAAAGAGACATCCCATTTATTTTGTAAGTGCAGTCCCTATTCCTGCCCATTTTGTCCTTATGGATCCAGAGCACAGCGCTTTTCTCCATCATTTAATCTTTGTTTCTCTTCCCCCATGCTGTTCCCCAATATCTGTAGGGTAAGATACCAAGGAAAAAGATGGTCTCAGTCCCTTCATTTCTGTTTCTAGCTACTCAGCATAAGTAGCTCAGTGATTTAGCAGACCCATAGGCACAGTTGGCTTTGGGGACAGATATCTGCCACTTAGAGTCCCCTTAGGAGCTGGCTGTATCTCTACTGGAACTATTACAAAAGAAGAATGCATTTGTGTAACTGAGCAAAACACAGTGGGAGTTTGGTGCTCAGTCCAGGGTGTATGAGTTCACTAGCCTCATGGAGGGACAGCCTGGATTCCCCATCAGTTGGGGCAGAAATAAGATTACAGATGCAGGTTAAACAGCTCTCTGCTGCCGCTTGGAGGAAGGGTGAGATTTGGGTTGAAGGGCTGGTCAGACCACCGTAAGTGCAGTAGAGGAGGCCTGGACTGTACAGTAAGAGACTTTAAGGGTCTGTACTTATGGTGCATTAAGAAGGTGGGAGCTTGATAAGGTCTATTGAATTTGAGCTGGCAAAATATGTTCCTTTACAACTCCCCTACCCCAGGCTGGTGCACTCATAATTTTCTGAAACAATTGTTGTTTACACTAAAGTTTTCCATGCTTGGTCTTTCTCCAAAGGCAAATTTCATTGCCAGGTTTTAGCAGAAACCCTGCTGCTTGGGTGGGCACATGTAGGGAAGAAGGATCTTTTTAAAACACTTGAATTTTATCATGCAGTCAGAAAAAAAATGGCTGAAGTCTGGTACTTGGAACGAATGAAAGTCTTCGCTAATATCAAGCACAGCTGAGCTTTTGCAGGGCAATATGAAGTATATATCGCTTTAACCCATTTGGTTAAGGTCAAGAATGAAGTGACTCAATGTCCTGGCTGGTTACAGAAATGCTGTTCCTCCATGCAGAACTGATTTGAATATTGAGCTATGGTTCGGTGTTGTTGATTTCAACATGTGATGGATCAACCCCACAATTTAAGAGCAACCTCAATTGTCCAGAGAACTTACCAGTCCTCCTGGCAGAGTTGTGTAAGACCAGAGGGTTAGTTTGTTCTCTTTTGTTTAGTGGGGTTGTAACCTTGCCAAGCAAAGAGGCAGACATCAGTAAGAACAATTTTTTTCCAATTTTAGTGCTCTGCTGAGATCACAACAATCTTCAAGAGTAGATCTTTAAGTCTTTTTAAAAGCTGCTGTTGGTAGCATGTTTCTTTGGGGTGTTCAGTTACAGCAAAGCTCGCATTTCCACTATATACTCTTAGATAAATCAGGAATTTTACGTGAGGCTTGCTCTGCAACCTTGGAAAAGTAGTTTCACTTTTTTGTCTACCTCTAAGAGGACAAGAATTAGAAATGACCTGACAACAAATACTATGTAAAGATAAGAAATTACTGTTGTTGTTATAGAAATATTGAACTATGTGAGTTACCACAAATACTTGTTTTATTACTATCATTACTATTATTGAATTAGTAGTTGTGGAAAAGATCTGTAATGTAAGAGGAAACAGAGGACTGAAGGGAATAGTTTGTTTGACTGAAAAGGAAGAGAAAGGTGTTAGACAATTAAGAATCCTCTTTATGGTCCAGTACAAGAAAAATATTCAATAAAGTTATATTGGTGGTAATATAGTGATCTTCCTGGTAGCAAAATTGGAGGTAATTCTGCTACCATTTCTCATTATACTTATTATCTACTAGCGCATAAGTAGCAATCCAGAAATGCCCCGAGTCAGTTTGTACCCAAAGCGAACATCAGCATCCTTCTTGAAAGCATTCCAGATGTAACCAGGGTCATAAAACAAAACAGAAAGTAGACAGTTTTATTGTGATGCACATTACAATCAAGTAGTTATCTGATGGATCATCTGCTTTTTATGATCCATGATGAGAAATATAGCTGTCATATGAGGAATAGATTTCTCATCATAAAACTTACCTCTGTAATTTCAGCACCTGAATAAGTGCTGCCTCAGGTGCTGATTGTGCTAGTAAACACTGTCTGAAGAGTGATTTCCCCATCTGTTTCTCCTCCTTCCATTTAAAGGCACAGTTTGGCAACAAGTGTGTTTCTGCAGTTCCCTTTCCTTCAGCAGCTGCTGCTATTAAAGATCTCATATGAGGATGTTCCTGTTGGATAGCTAGTGCTGCAGGAGTTCACCTGGGGAAAGAAAAGCCTTTGCAAGGTATGTAGGTCAGTGTTTCTGTAGATAGCTAGTGAAGCAATCTCTCATGGGGAGCAAATGGTGGAGCAAATCGCTTCAAGTCACTGCTGCGTTTGGAAGGGGCTGAATTCATTTAAGTCATTTAACTCAGGTTTCCAGTGTAATTAGTGAGAGAAAAGCTCCTAGTTTATGTAGATTTTCTATCTCTGCATTGGTTAGGCTCTTAAATTGGCATCTGGGTTAGATGTCTAAAATTACAGTTTTCAAACCCCTCGTGCCATATTTACATACAGTGTTTTCTTGATGGGAGGAAAGAAGATACACATTGAGGGCATAGATCAAAACATTAGGTCCCCAGAAAGCTACAGTGGTTTCACCACTATCTGTAAGACTTCTGGTAAAAATTGCATGGATGTTAAAAGCGAGGAAACCTCTTTGTCTAATATGATGATTGAACCACAGGAACAAATTTGCCTCTCAGATTTGTGTTGCGGACCCCCTGTGTTAGGGAGAGGTTATACGTTTCAGTGTGCTGACAGACACTATTACATACTGTGCTTTATTCACCCCTGTTCCGCTGGCCTCCAATAGCCCTGTGCGCCTCTGAATCCCTCTGCCTTTGGCACTTCTGCTGGTGAGACTCCCAGCTGGGGGTGTGGTTTAGCTAAAATGGGTGCTTTTCACCAAAAGAATAAATTATTTCTATACTACTGTCTGAAAAGGGTGGATCTGGAGCCAATTTAGTGAGCATAAGTTACAATTGACTTTGGAAGTAATAACTTATGCTTTGAGCTTCCTTAGATGCATAGCCAAGGAGCTGTCTGACTGCATGTGTTTTTACACATCTTTCAGCTAAATTAGAAATCCAAGTGCAAAACTTAATGTGCTGAGATATCTTGGAGATTTGTGACCTTTCCAGAAAGACTTTGGGTCCATAAACCAGCCAGAGGGTCTCCTGGTTTCATATACCTTCTTTTTTTCTTTTTTTTTTTGCCACATATGACACATTGGTAAATAGTAAATGGAGTTTATTATATCTTAATTAATGAATCTGAGTATAATTTGCCCCAGTCCTGGCAAGCAAACTCTGCTGGAAAGCTGATTAGTGGAGGGAGCCAGCTTAACTGAACACCCTCTCCAGAGATGTGACCAAAGATTGAAGTATATATATTCATACATGTGAAAGGTAGAAAAGCCTTAGGAAAGCAGAAGACGGGGATTGCACTGAGCTGGGGAATAGGAAGACAAGGGGTGGAGCCTTTAAGGAGATGGGGAGGAAGGTAATGGTGAAAAAGGAAAAAAGTGTAGCAGAAAAACATCAAAGGGAAGATAAAAAGAATCATGAATTGGAGATACTGAGAATGTCCAAGGACACTTGGTCCAAGGAGGAACCAAGCTGGGTACGCATCCTATGTTATCTGTTGATGCTGAGAAAAAAGAGCTTAAACCAAACCCTGAAGTCAAGGAGAGAATCCGCTGTTGAGTTTAGTAGTCTTTACGTCAAGCTAGTGGAAAGAGGACTAAATCAAGGAGACACATAAAGAGCGGGAATAATGGCAGATGCAGACAGTTCCTACTGTCAAATTTGTGAGTTTAGCCTGGTGGGATTCTACCAGCAGTGATGATGAACATTACAAAGCTTGGCTGTATTTAGCCCACTCGGTCACTGCTTGGCCAGGCTCCTGTTGATTTCAGTGGGAGTTTGCATGAGAACGTGCAAGCCCCTCCTCCCCAGAAATGGGAATTCCCCACCAAAGTATTCTGTTAGATAGCTTGAGCAGGTGTATTGAATTGCTGGCGTACTTTTAGTACACAAGTTAGCACCACTGACGTGGTAAGCTAAACAATTTCGATCTTGAATATACAAAGTGAAGCACTTAGATTTGTGGGAAGAAGAGCTTTATTTCAGAGAGGTGCTGAAGTTTGTATGAAAATACATAACTTAAGGCACACACCTGAGCAAAAATTACCCAATGAGAACAAGAATCATCTCTAAATGTGCTTTTAATATGTGGATTTGAATGTGTTAAACATTATGTATGTTGGTGCACTTATTTTTCTTCTTATGTAGACAGGCACGAGTCTCCCCTACATAGTACTTTGTTTAATTCATACCCATGCAAAACACGGACCAAGTAGGAGTAAATCGAGTCGGTTGCACCTTTTGGTTAGATACGTGAACAACTATTCTTGATGTAAAGCAGCTGAAAACGATGCTCGTTTTACCTAATATTTGCATGTCTGCTAACAGGAAGGATCACACATTTCATGCAGTTCCTACACAGTAATAATTGCAGATGGCAAATGTCCCGTTACTCATGTAGCTCGTCATTTTTGTATGCAATTACCAGAATTGCATGCTCAGTTCCAGTAACCATGTGCACAAAAATAGACTGCAACAACCTGCTTTAGACTGTTAATAACATGGTCCAAAGTCTCAGTCTTTATTGCTGTGTTGTTTTATGCTGTTTTTGTAAGAGAACTGAGCTAGGAATGAGTTTGGTTGTTGATTATTCGAGCAGGAGGCGGCATACATCCACATGTACTGCTGGGGCTGCAGGACTGCAGAATTTCTGCATTGACCTGCATATGGTTTAAATACTGAACATAATGAGCTGATGAGCCAGAAGAGAAATACTGCACCCAGTGCCCAGCTGTAGTGCATGGTTCAAATAAGGAACAAGCAGCTTCTGAAATTTTGCATTTAAAATACACGCATCTTGAACTAGCGGTGTCATAGTGAGGCATCTTTGCCATAAGCGATTCAAAATCAGGCTGCAGCAGTTCAGAGAATACTTAATTGGCATTTCTCTTTTTTGCATATCACTGTTCTCATCAGTTCTAATACGTGTTTTTTTCCTGCCTCTACAAACTTCTTTGCCTTAAAGGACTCATGAAGGAAATAATTAAAAAGTACACAGAGGAAAACTGTCTGAGCAGAAGGGGCAGAAATCCAAGGTGGTTTAGGGAGGTGCCCCAAACACTCTTTTGGATGATTATTAATTTTTTTCTTACTATTATTTTATTATGCTGTTTATGTTTAATTACTCATGTTTTCCTAACCTGTATGACAGGCGTAATTTGAAGAGCAATAGTAATGATCACGCCGTGGAAGTGCCAGCTGCTGCCTACGTGCTCAAGCAAGCATAGAGCAGGCAGTGTCAGGAGACAGTGCTGTCTCTTGATTAGATCTGAACTTCTTTTTCATGTTGATGAAAATGCTTCTGACTGTTATTATTTAAATATAAACAATGCCAAAAGATGCTATGAAAAGTCAGAGCTCTCTCAGTTCACTCCCTGTATGGAATAGTAAGTTCATGGGACTTTACTGCAGTATATGCTGTTAAAATATATAGTTTTAGTTTAAAAAGATAAATTGGTTTATGTGGGTCTTTTTAGTGTAAACTGCCAGACAGTCCATCTAGGTTAGTATGATTTTTTTTTTTTTTTTTTTTTTTTTAATCTCAGTGAACAATTTTGGTCTTTGTATTTTCAAATCAAACCTCAAGACCACAGAAATTAGCAGTTCTGCCCTATACTGTGTGCCAATGTATTGTGAAGCTCATTTAGAAGCTGTAGTATCATTTTGTTTTGGGGTTTTCTGGTTACTAAAGCTTTTGGTTGTTTCATGCTTCAGTTGTGTGCTACTGCAGTGAGATGTGGGTAGCACTGTTGAACAGGTAGTACTACATCAGCAGGACGTGAAGTCTTTTCTGATACTTTTCTAATAGTAAGTGGAGATTTAATTATTAATTTGTGGATACTTTGGCAAAAGTTTATAAAGTTTTGAGCAGCTTTTGTGATAAGTTTGAATGCTTTTATATTTCTTTTTTTTATTATTTTTAAATGCATGGAATGATGCACTTCTAAAAAGTTTTGATGAAGTCTGATGTCTTTTGGAGTAAAAATGAAATCAGGGGAAAAGGAAAGCGTTCTACTGTAGGCTGCAGCATCAGTGCACTGCAGGGTCCTTCCTTGCAAATGACAGAGTGAATCCCTGCCTGAATGACAGTGAAGTGAAATAAATTCCTGTTCTGTGTTGCCAACCTTTGCAGTCCTGTAATTAATATCATATTATCCATTTTGTTTGTTTGTTTTCATAAAGCAGAAAGTTCTGGCATCCTGTGATTACACAAATCTCAACTTTTTGACATGTTAAGTTTTTGCTCTGACCTTTTATACGTAGAGAAAATCTTTGAAAAGATGAAAATTAAGTCTTCAGAGCACAGAAGACAAATGAATAAACTCATGAGTTCTGTTACTCCCAAGTCAATAATAGGGGCCTGGAGGGGAAAAGTTGAGCAAGCGATGATAATTTTTTAATATTACTAGGGTGAGTATTTGATTTTTATGTGAAAGAAGCTATAAAAGAAAATCCAGGGGCAGAAATAGAAGTGAAACTTTCGACAAACAAGAAATATGTGGTTAAATAAGTCACCTGCTGCATCAAGGTGCTGTATGTCCACTCATCCTTGGAGCAGTTCGCTGCCGGGGGGCTGCTCGCTACAAATCAACGGCAAAGACTTATTCAGGGCAAATTATGCCAGATGCACTGTGATGTGAATGCTTCAGCTGTTTTATCTGTAGTAAGCTATGTATCAGAGGGAAGTGGTGGGGTACAGCCTGGGTTCTCTTCTTGCTTCTCCCTCTCATTCCAAGGTGTTGGTCAAGTCCCTAAATCATCCTGCCTCCCAGCTTTGTAAAATGGGGGTGACGGTGCTTTCTTGCCATTGTAACGGCATTACTACTGCTTAATTATATAAAATCTGTATCTTTCTTCTCTGGTGGTCCTTCATAGTCATCGTAGTGCTGCTGTGAAGAAGTTCTATTTTGTCTAAATGGTATTACATCTAGCTGAAGTCTTGCTCAGGTTACAAGTGGAATGAAGCTGCCAAGATGTTTATCTAGCTTTCTTCAGCTGCTTTTTAGATTCTCAGTAATACATGACAATTCTGTCATTCATGGCTTTATGTGTTCATACGTATTGCCCGTTACGTTGGAATACATCAAACAAAGTAAACCAAGCCATAAGGTTTATTGGTGACCTGCACTGGAAAAGAGATGCGAGCTGTAGATGAATTCTAACAGACTGTTCCAGGAGGTGATATTTGACTCTGATAGATTTTCAGAGAAAGGGCTGCCATTTCCGTGTTTGTGCAATGTATGATGGGACCCTTACCTGGCATCTCTGCCCTGCCAAAACGTGAATGAAAAATAGGATCGCTTGTCTGAGGAACAGCTCTGTCTTTCATATTGAAACTTGGCAACAGACGATTCCTGCGTGAATGGTCTCAAGAGACACTTTCCTTGTAAAAGAATAAAAGTGATGGATGAAGCATCTCGCATTTTAAACGTTATACAGGTGAAAGCGTTGGAGCATTCCGAGCCCATGCCTACTGCTCTGTATGTCTGAGTAGTTTGTTGCTTTTTAATTGTGGAACTAAAGGAGGTTTGGTAAGTAGGGCAGGACCATTAGAAAATGCTGGTTTACTTCTCTAATGCTCTTTCATATTTGACTGCTGCAGGGCGAAATAATGAAGAATTTTTTGGTAACAGATCAAAAATTCCTTTCTTGTTTAATTGAAAGTGTTTAAGAGAAGAAGGTCATTGAGAGGACAGGTTTCAAGAAGTGGTATTTGCATTTGATGATGCTTCAGAAAGAAACAGAGCGTATTATGCACGCTTTTAAAGTATATATGGTGAACGCACTGCCAAATCTGTGGCATTTTATAGGCAGCTACTGTGAACAGTAATAGCAGTAAATGAATCTGCTTTTTACCCCTACTGAAACTGGCACTGTAAGCTTTAGGAGATCTTTTTGCTTTTTTAAAACTTATTTCAACATAGTTTCAGCCCTGTTAGCAAACCTCTGCTGTGTTAGTGGTAATATAAATTGTCTCCCAAACCCTGATATATTCTACACAAAATTTAGAACCTGAGTGAAGAGAAAGCTGGCACTGTTATGTGATGGACTGGAAAACAAAAAGGAACAAGTCTGTGAGGATACATAGAGAATACCTGGGGGGAAAAATGGAAAAATATTCAAGTGAGAAGATCACTATAGCAGGAATGAGGAGAAGAGAACAAAATCTCAGTGTGAGGTGACATATTTTGAGGGTGAAGGAGAGATGGGGAAGTAAGGCCAGGTTTAAGAGGATGTTTGTGAGGAACAGGAGAATGATACTTAAAAGAGAAATAGGAGGAGCTTGAGTGAAAGAGAGAGATTGGGAGAGATATCAACTTAGGAAAGAAAAATGTCTTACAATAAAAAGAGATAAATGGGACTTCACAGGAAAATAAGTTAGCCAAAACATGGGAAAGATTTAAACAACAAGGAAAGTGAGAGAAATTAAATACCAAGGAAAGGGAAGGATGGAAGAGAACAAAATACTGATCTTTAAAATAAAATGTTTGTATTAATTTTATTGATTTCTTGGAAGATTTTGTGGTGGGTTGGATGTCTGCTCTGAGAGAAAGTGAAAGATAGAATAGGAAAAACTATGATTTTTTTTTTCCCCCAGTCTTTCCTGTGCAGGAAATGTAATAGGAAGTTATTTTTATTAACCAAGATCAGACAACATGCAACAACAAACTACCAAGAATGGTGTGGAAAATCCGGTTATTTTTCCAGTCAGACCAGAAGAACCTGTGGCCATTGACCAGCAGGAGCCTAAGGGCCAGATAATTAAGCAGCAGGATCAGTGAACTGAATGGCTATTGGAATCTGTGCGTCTTTAAATACACACCAACCAACTTACATCACGGACAAAAAAAATCTTGAACGCCATGTAGCTGATATTTGTAGCCATTCATTAATTGCTTTGCGGTCTGTTTTGTCTACCTAATCAACACAAAAAGCAGACTTGTTTGATTTCATTTGCAAATGTGAAACCAATTGATTTTACGGAGGTATACTGCTTGATGAGCGGTGTTTTTCCATCAAGACAGTCAGGTTACACGGGCCACCAAAAAATGATGATGCAGTAGAGCCAGAACAGCGAGAGCCTTGGATAGACAGAGGGGAGTGTCTTTTGCAAAGTGTTTTGGAGGTTGTCAGGCGGAATGCACCCCTCGGTTCAGCGTAGCCATGATGCTGAGTCTGCTGGGAGGGCTTTATCCTTTCAAAAGCTGTGAGATGCTGTGGCAATACTCAGCCCACATCCCTAACACACTTGCAAGGGACTGTGAGACAAGGGAGTGGGGAGCACAATGCCTTTATTTGCAGCAATAGCATGCTTTTCATCTGTAAAGGAAATATTCAGCTGGCTACCTTGCCTGGACTTACCAGTGACCAGTGTTTTATCTTAGCAGTCTTGGTTGAACACACATGCAGAATAGAAATATGTTTGTTTATGGGCAGGAAATGCATAAGCCATTTAATGGATAAAGCGTGAGTTTGCAACATTAAATGTGACCTGCTTTGTTGTATGCCAGTACCTGCAAAGGGTTATTCTTTGTAGTGTCCTACTTGGACTCAAGCACTAAAGCTTTCATCAAAGTAAATCTGATTATTTTGCACATGGTTTTCCTGAAAGGATGTTATGATTTTCTAGATGTTTGGTGGCTGGTGATAAATTAGGCTTTTATGATGTCATGTGAAAGGCCACTGCTTGGACTTCCTTCTCTGTCAAGCACGCTGGAGAATACATTTGGGACGTACTCAGAATCAGAAATTATCCTACCTTGTTTTATTTTAACCCTTTTGTGGACCATCGCTTGCTTTGTAACCAGAGGTGTTCGGGCAAGGATAGCTTCACTTTTGCAGACAGGAGCCCCATGGTATCCCGTCCTGAGACCCTTCCATATACTGTGTTTGAAATGGATTTTTTTTTTTTTCCTTGGGTAACAAAGCCTCAGCTCATGAGCTCCCTTTAAGCCTTTCACAGCTTAAATTCTTTCCGTATACTGTGTCTTGAAAAGGGTTTTCAAATGGGATGGGTGTTTTAGTGAGAAATTGGAATGCAGTGAGGGGGGAGGGGGAAGGTGATGCGTCCCATAAATTAGGTCAGGTTTATGGCCGCGTAGAGGGAGGCTGCTTCTAAAAAGCCAGCCAGCAGTAAAAGGCAGTACGTAGCTGCTTTGCCCGGAGAAGTGGCAGCTCCTCTCTTCATCCCCCATACTGCAGGGAGGGAGTATTTTACAACTGTTTTTCAAACAGTGAGAAATGACTAACCATCCTCCATGCTAACTCTTTTGTACTAGTTAATCCGTATCAGGGAGGAAGACAGGAAGAGAGAAGTATCCATCCCCTCACTGTCCTTTTCCCCCCGAGTCTTACCACAAGCTTCAGGGGGGCAGAGGTTTATATATCAATATAACCGGTAAGGAAGGGAGTGTCATCTCTCCTGCCCAACCCGAGTCACAGCCAAGCCTTCGGAGTAGTGAGGTGAGCACTGAACGCAGGGCAAAGACAGCAATTGCTGGTTACGGGTGAGTTAGAACTTTCCAATGACACGCTTTTTAGGTGAAAAATGATGTTCTGAGTAAATTAGGATTTTTATTAGGGCAAAAGTAACAGCACACCCTTCCAATTTTTTTTTTTTAATATTATCATTTTGATGTTAACATAACAAATGCCTTGATTTTTTCAGAGATGTGAATATCCATAGGGGTAGTAAAATCGCCAAAAACAATGTATCCTGTACAAGATAAAGAATTCATCCTATGGAGTAGTAATATCCCACTAATCATAGACCTGCATTCATTAAATTGCTGCTTAATGCTCTAAAGGTGGATAGGTAAATATCTATAGGTAGAATACAAGTTCACTGTCCTAATGTTTATTGTTTTGTTGATTATCATTTGGTATTTGACTAGCAATGATGACTAAACCTATTAACATTTCCAATGTAAGTTGTTATAACTGAAGTATTTTTTAGTGGAAGAAGAGAAGAAACTAAGTAGCCTTGCAGCATGGATTTCTGGCGTTATCAGTTTTCCTATTCATCTTGCCATGTCAGTCAGCGAAGATAGCTAACCCTAGGGGCCATATTCCATTTCCAGTAAGAAATGTAGCCGTTACTGCACAATAAACCCCACTGAAATCAAGGAGCTTCAGAGAGTGATTTCCTGATGTCTGCAAAAAACATGAAGAAAAGGGAGCGATGAGAAAAATAATCAGAGTTGATTAAAAAATTTGTGAGAATTGCATTTAATAATTTTAAAACATACCATGCTCTTGCCTAAATAGGTACTGTGCGTGGCAGTAAAACCACGTATGATGAAGACATGCTTATCTACTCTTCCCATAAAAACTGTTGTCAGAGTAGACAACAGGCCGCGGTGAAGCAAGAGGTAAACACGTTTAATAGTGAACAAAAGCAGGACTTGGAGGTACCAGTGAAAAGAGAAGGCTGTTCTTTTCCTATACCGCAGCTGATCTCCACTCCATATGAAAGAGGTTCATCCTTCACAGGGTCTTGGTGTTTTAGTGATGTGAAGGTGACACATGGGTGTTCTTTCTACCATCTGGCCAGGGAGCCTGAAGAAACGTGCTTGCATACAACCTCCCCAAAACCTCTGATGGGAAAAGAAAATGCACAAACGTCGTGCAAAATCCAGGTTATTCGGACACCTCTTTATGCGCAGGTTAGCCTGAAGCACACAAGGGGTGACTCACACATCATTTCCTATCAGCAGCCAGGCTACAGGGTGGTGATGGCCAACGGGAGCGGTACCACCTTTAACCAGCATTGACGAAGAGCGATTCTATTTTGTTAGAAGAGTTGGAAAAGCTTAGTTTGGTTCATAATAACATATAGCATTTAAGTATTAGTTTGCGTTTTAGCAAACATGCTAAAGATTTTTAGCTGTGATATGTGCGTTTGGATGAATGGGTATGCCATATCAGGAAGGAAGTGTTTATGAGTCCAGGGCTAACACCTGAACTATCATAATTATGGTCTGTACATGGCAAACGGTGTGGGATTGATCTTCCTCTCCTCCAGAAGTTCCCTGCTTTTTCAGCAGAGACATTCCTGTAAACTAGAAACGATCTCGCCATTCTTTGGCGTTCTGCAGAGCCGTGAGCTGAGGTTACAATTACACTTGCATCCAAGCTGGGGAACTCCTTCCAGGCCTTCCCAGGGAGGCAGAGCTGGGCCTCAGGGCAAACCAAGAGGGGAGGGAAGCACCTGCCTCACCGCAGCCAGCAGCGGGGCTTTCCCTGCTGCGGGGGGAACACCCTTCAGCCTGCCTCACGTCTGGGATCCTGAAAAGCACCCATGGCCCAGTTTGCTGCGGGATGCCCTGGCGCAGAGCTACACCGATCCCTGTGCGGGATGGCTCCTGATGAGCGAGCTCAGCTCCGGATACAAAGCGACTGAAATTCAGCACTGGCTTCAGGGATATCGGGCTGTAATTCCAGAGGAATTTTATCTGGCTCGAGGGACGGCACTGGCCAAGACGTTTTCTCAGGCTTCACTTGGCAAATGGACAGATCTGAGTAATGCTCAGCCCTGCGAGGGGCTCTTGTGCCTGCAGCTCAGCTGGCGCTCGCACCACGGCTGAGGTCTGCACATGCTCTCCTCCCGGGGACGCGCGTGGGCTGCGGCCTCTCCTCGGTTAACCGGGGCACCGCCTCCCTCAAAGCGATTAGGGTCCAGCAACAAGGCTCCCGAGGCAGCCGGGGCCAGCTCCCCCTGCTTCGCCATTTTATCTGCGATGTCGGTGGGGCTGCCAAGGCCGGCGCTGAGTGAGCCCATTTCCCCGGAGCGGAGCATTGTTCCCGGCCTCCGGCCGCCGCGTGGCCCGGCTGATGGACAATACCACCCGTCCCCGACTTCCTGAGCAGACCAGACAGCTTGCTGTTTTCTTCGCGTCTCTTATCACCCCCTGTCATTGAAAGAGAGGTCTGGCTTCAGCTTCGGTTTGGGCTGATAGGCAGCAGCGAAGTGGAAACGGTGCAGGGGAGGGAGGGGGGGAGGAGGAGGAGGAGGAGGGAGAGGAGCTCCATTACTGTTATTATCACCTTAATGTTTATTGCTGCTCTGAGTTCATTTGCCTTAACCCTTTGGAAGCTGGTCAAATTAAAGATTATCAAACCGATAAGATAAAGCCGCTGTTCTACAGCCCCTGGCTCCTGGCGGAAAAGCGAAGGCTGTGCTCACGTTTTATTGACCGTGCGGCTTGTGTCGACACCTTATTGCTGGAGTACAGTGGAGTCCCAAGATAAGACCTTACCCTAAAGGTGCCCGGCACTCACAGCCTGCCGAGGTCCATCAGATGTGCAGGGGCTCAGCGCCGCGCAGAATCAGCCCTTTCCTCAAGTCGTTCTTCCCCCTCCCCTTCCCTCTCGACATGGTTTTAGTAAAAATGGAGCTTTCTGAATAGGGAGGGGATTTGCATAGGAAAACATGCTAGGGGAAAAAAACATTATGCCTCTTATTTTAAACGGCATTTAGTTATACGTGAGTTTCAGCCTATTGGTTGCTTTTGCCTTTTGCCTTTTCCTGTGGTTCTTTGCAAACAATACTGTCTTTCTGCAAAAGACTGCTGACCCAAGAGTGGAAAGCAGTCTGTTCATGCTGCATTAAAACAAATTTAGATCAGGAACCAAATTCACTGGCATTCTTCTATTCCCCTGGTACCCTAACTGCTCCACAACTTTGCTTTTCTAAGAACAGTGGAAAGAAAAAATGAAAACTGAGCGACGACACATTACGGCTCGTCTTGAATTCCTGAAGATGTTTACTGTGTTCCTCGTTAGGCTTGGCCTTTGCTCATTGATATGTTTTATCTTCAGTCTCCTCATATTTACTGTGGAGATAGGAGTCTCTTGCTTTATAATTATACTGGGTTTTTTTCCCCGTTACTATAGCTATTATAACAAACACTACCCTTTGCAAAGAAATCAAGCCAGAGCTCTCTGCCTCGTGGATCTCCAGAAGTACTTACGAAGCAGTGCACAGCAGACACAGTGCTTACTACTGTGACTCCTTCTGGGGTTTGATCCGAGCTTAGCTGAACCATGCATTGAATTTTGCACCAGCAAGGTGCGTGTTTACAGGCTCTACAGCTCCGGTTTAGTGAGATGTTACTACTTTTCTTAACAGAGTGCACAAGGAATAGCTCAGCTGAAGTCACAGAAACTGCTCTCCAACGTTGCATCTGGGTTAAGACCCGACATCCCCGGGCCTGGTGGCAAGTGCAGGAGAACACTAGGGAATGGGGGATAAGGGTGATGGTAGAAGAACTGCCTAGTAGGCAATACATGCAGTCTCCTGACTATTTGCAACAAACACTTTAACAAGGCTGTTCTCTGAGCAATGAGCTGCAGCAGATACCCATATATACTGTGGGGCTGATGTTACTACTGAGATGTGCTATGTGAACCCTCATTAAAAATTGCTATGAAAAATGCTCCAGAAAGTGCACAAAAAGGGAGACTATTTCATAAGATAAACTTTGATATATACATTACTGAGATATAACTTTTTAGCAGGGCCTGTTGCGATAGGACAAGGGGGAATGGCTTTAAACTAAAAGAGGGTAGATTCAGACTAGATATAAGGAAGACATTTTTTACGCTGAGGGTGGTGAAAGATTGGAACAGGTTTCCCAGAGAGGTGGTGGATGCCCCATCCCTGGAAACGTTCAAGGTCAGGTTGGACGGGGCTCTGAGCAACCTGATCTAGTTGAAGATGTCCCTGCTCACTGCAGGGGGGTTGGACTAGATGACCTTTAGAGGTCCCTTCCAACCCAAACTATTCTATGATAATGGTGAAAACGCAAAACTGCAAGCTAATGTTGTCTTATTAAGTAGCTAATTTTCTTTTAATGGGATGAGTTAAAGCTGAAAGGCGAGGGTTTTAAGAAGGAAATACGGAAAACAAAACACAAGCAGGGTTTGCAGGAAACTTTGGCCCCTAGACTCTTGAAATCCTTCCTGACAAAACTTCTCGAGCAAAAGAGTGCAAGACTAAACATGCAAGCCAGAGCCTCCACCGAGCTGGGTCTGTGCTCTTTGCTTATGGGAGCTCTGATGTAACAAATCATCTTCCAAGCGGTCGTGCTGATTGTGAACGTAACCCTGGCCGCTTTTCAGATGCAGTAAAACTGTTGTGTGCTTAGATCAAGTCTGCTTATTTTTAGAGGTAAAGCCTTGTCTCTGCTGCAGCGAGCGAAGCTGGGCACAATTCCATCGCAGGTGTTCTACTGAGGACTTGATCTCAGTTTTATTCTGCTGTAAGAGAGAGCAAAAGCTGGCGCTCAGCGCTGGCTTCAGTGAAGGCACATTTTGAAGGGAATCAGCTGAGCTGTAGTAATAAAGGAAGCCTTGGCCTTCTTTCAGGCCACGCTATCTCCTTTTTCTCACATTGTCTTGAGGCTTTAAATTTTCAGTTAAAGTTAATTGAATGAGACAGTGATACATTGCACAGTGAAACCAGATCAATCACTGCGCGAGTCAAAATAGGAGTCGTGATGACACTCAGAACAAGAGCTTGGGAAATGTGATATTTACATTAAAATATTTTACATTTTTGTCTCATGGTTTTAAAACCAAATTTAAAAATGCCTTACTGCATTGCGTAACAAATTTCTCTCTGCTTATCTGTATGTATTTGTGTGTGTGCATTTGGACAATAAAACTGACTAATCATAAAATCACATTTAGTAATAATGGGGTATTTTCTACGCAGTTACACAGCCTCATTTACAGAAAAGGTAAAACAGAAAAACTCACATCGGATAAATGCGTTCTTTTCTCCGAGAGGCAGTCACATAACTGTGAGGTGCATATAAAGCCGTAGGAGAGTTTATTCATATTAAATGGCAACAGAGAATTTGACTGCTGTCTTTTCCATCTTCCTTCCCTTTAAATATTTACCTGGATGTTGTTTCCGACTCTTAGCTTGCAGATAAAACTTGTCATTACTATTCACTTACGTTAACTGTATTTACATGGGAAATAAGGGCTTGTTCCTCCCAAAATGGATAACTAAAAGCAAAGACTTAATTTTATGTTCATGATCTGAGTACTGTAAAAACAACAGAAAGCCTTAATCAGTGTTTTCAAGTTTGCAGACTCTCAGCTCAGTATCTAAATCCTCATGGTTTTCACGGAGTCAGAGAGCTTTGTTCTCCTGTCAGTATGTAAAGCACAACGCCACAGAAAAAAGTTATCCTGCAGGAATACAAAACATGAAGTCGTGTCATTTCATCAGGTGCCTTTCCATCAGGAATACGGACGCTGGGCAGTTTAAATTCAGCAGCAGCACCTGTTTTTAACCCCCCATCCCACCCACCCCCCAAAAAATCCGGGTTTTCTCCAGTGGAACCTCACCTCTTCTTTCTTTCCTTTCTGATCTGGTTGTACCTCCAGAAAGTGAAGCTCTGACACTGAAAAATCAATACACTTTAATGATCGGCACGCCAGAGGTTTTTTGGGGTTGTGGATTTTTTTCCTTTTGGAAGCCTGACAGATGCATCTCTGGTTTCAGTAAAAGACTTGAATAATATAAACAAGCAGTCATTCTGTTCCAAGAGAAGCTTTTTTTAATATTCTTATTTTATTGTAATTACCTTATTGTTTTCATATTATGAGCTACTTGTAGAAAAATACAGGAAACATGACTGCAATACAATCCTTTAATCAGGAGTAGCTTTGTTCCAGTCATCGTTTCCATTCAGTGTTGAAACTTTGACTAATAAGAATACAATCAAACCTTGAATTTAGATGTAATATGGTGTTAATATTATGGTTTCATTTGATCTCTGTACCTAGTAACTTCTGTAAGAGAACTTTTTAAAAAGTGCCTAGGAGACATTTTGTCCGTAACGCTATTTTCAAGTATATCTATGTACAAAGTAGTGTTTCTCAAAAGTACACAAACTTCTTCAGGAGAGCCATTTAAAATCTTTTAACCTAAGTCAGCTGAGGAATTTGTATTATCATATATATTAAATCTTTTTTTTTCTCACAGATTATGCCATAATACCTTTACTGCATCATTGTTAAAGCATGTGAACTTTTAAAGGAAAAATACTTTGCATGTGAACTTTTAGGAAAAATACTTTTTTTTTAATATTTAAATTTTTTTATACACTAGTTGTTTGTGTTATCTCTATGTATAATCCAGCACTGCAAATAACTTCACTTTTACTGATTTGCAACTTCCCTCCAACCTTATTTTGTCCTATTCAGCAGCTGAGTGTTTATGTTTTTGAATGAAGGACTGGAATTAGGTAAAGTATTTTTTTAGATAAACTGTTTTAACAAAAAGCATTTGTCCAAGAAAGTTAAAAGACTGCTCCCAAGCTGTTCAAAAGCAGAATGCAGCTACATACAGCAGGCGATGGCAATTTGTTGTGTTCTTCCTGGTCCATTTTTTTTTCAAATGGGAAGCCAGTATCCTAGATAAGGCTCGGTTTCAAAGGATGTTTTTGATATAAAGATTGTGGATGTAAAATTATTGCTTACACAGCATTTATAAAAATGAAACTCTAAGTTTTATGATACGGCTTTTATGACTTAAAACTAGGTGGTATTAAAACCCTTCACTTCTAGCTAATGGCTTGAATTAGGACTGAATAAAAAGCAATTGTTTATATACTGAAATTATTATTTTAAGAAGGATTTCCTTGTTTCCAGGCACATATATACACACGTATATAATGTAAATTAAACCAAACTCCAGATAAAAGGCATACCTTCACGAGCACGTTAGAGTCTGATCCAAATTTTATCAAAGTTAGTGGGCGTCTTTCCCATTTCAAACCAGATTTTGCAATCCATATTCACATGACCCTCCAGGGGATCCCTCAAGTTGATGTGGTTTTGCATGACTTGGCCTCAAATGTCTGCTGCAGTTTCTAAAAACCCATTATAGGGCTGCAGTAGGAAATCATTTAGTCTAATTTAAGGAAATCACGGCATTTTTTATTTTCGTATCATTTTGTTCTGATCCGTCTGTTTACTCTTTTCTGAAGGCAGGCTGAAATGGTTTTAGCCTGAAGATTGAACTAGTAAAAATGCTGCCTGGAATAGTCTCTGCAGACGTGTTTGTTCCACATCCCCTTCTTCGGTGCAATATTTCCTTTGGTGGATTTCCTCTGCTCCTGGAAGCAAGCTGTCTAGCTTTCTGGAGCACAATTATGAAGAAGAATTTCCTACATTTTACTGCACAGGATGAGGTGATTTTGGAAGTTAACATGACCTGAACCACACAGGCACAAAAGATAGCATCTGAAAAATGTAGTGTGCGGGCAGCACAGTTAAAAAAAACTACAGCCAGAAAATGCTCGTTGGCTCCACCGCTGGTCAGAGAGTGGAAGAGGGAGAAGAAAGGCAGTCCATGCATTTTTCTGGAAAGCCTGCTGTGTTACCACCATAAAGTCAAATGCAAGAGCAGAATTCAGCCTTAGCCTTGGTGTTCTCTAACAAAGTTGGTTTTGTTTGGTTTTCTTTAAACCTAGACAGATATAATTTTAGTATTTACTGCTACAGAGAAATGAAGCTTGTGAGGAGAGATTATGTATTTTATTAAATCAACACATACAGTTGGAAAAATCTAACTATTTAAACAGTATTCGAATTTTAAAGGAAGATGCAGTCAGTTTTTTCATTCAAATAGAAATGCAGTCAAAGGAGCTGTTTTCTTTGTTTAATTTTGTTATGTTATTTTTGATGACTGGTTGAGGGATTGTTTTGGCGTGGTAGCACTTTTAAGAATACTTGAACGGTAAGGTGAATATGACCGACGTCTTGGTTTCTGTCATGGTTTCAAGGTAATTTCATTTATGAGATTATTAAGACTTTTCTTTCCATGTGGATGCTCAAAATACTTTAGAAAAAAAGATCTAAGCGTTCAAAAGCTGGGTGTTTACTACTGCTGCATGTGGTTACCCATATTCGTAACAGTCTTTCAGCATCATCTGTCTGTGATCACGTTTTTATTTGAAAGAGAATAGTTGTCATGTTTGCTTTGTGATTTACATTATTTAAACAAATGGGGGAAAAAAGAATTTCAAATGGCTCATTCAATAGCATGACTAAGACGTATGACAACTTCTTATAAAATGTTCACCATTATACAGCCGTTAAGACTAGAGTTCAAACCCTGCGCACACAGGAAAACAAAGAATAACTCTTTTGGTCTGAAATAGCCTGGTGAAAGGATGCTGCCTCCTGGTGATTTATAGGCATATGAGCTTCCACTGAAATTGCATCTTAAAGAGAAAAATTTTGTCCTCGGAAGAGTCCGACGGGGGCTCCGGCCGCGCTCGGCTCACGGGGAAGCGCGAGCAACAGGGAGGCCACCGAGGTGGGGAAGGTGGATGCTGTATTTTAAGCAGCGCCTCTCTCTTCTTTTCCGCAGGATTTTCTGCAAGGGGACTGTACCAAAGCCAGACAAAAGCTGAACTGGAAGCCGAGAGTCACGTTTGATGTGAGTGGCCTTTCTGGCATGCTTTGTACCTGCCAGGTGTTCATGTCCTGTAAAAGCAATCCACAGAGGCCACCGAGGTGGGGAAGGTGGATGCTGTATTTTAAGCAGCGCCTCTCTCTTCTTTTCCGCAGGATTTTCTGCAAGGGGACTGTACCAAAGCCAGAGAAAAGCTGAACTGGAAGCCGAGAGTCACGTTTGATGTGAGTGGCCTTTCTGGCATGCTTTGTACCTGCCGGGTGTTCATGTCCTGTAAAAGCAATCCACGGGGAGGGGAAGGGAGGGTGGGACCTTTCTGTAGAGTGACTCGGGCACACTGAGAAATCCCATTTTCGGTGACCCCCCCCTGGGCTGCTGCTCGTGCTCTGAAGACAGCAGGCACCATGGCAGCACGCGGCATCCCCGGTGACTCTGCCTACCCGCCCTGGAAAGGGCCCGGCAGATACCAACATTTTGGAAAAGAGCGGGTGCTTGCACAGGGGTGCCAGCAGGGAGACGCAGGCCATGACTTGAACAAGCCGGTTTCCAGGGAGCCCCGGTGCCCCTGTGACAGGGCCAGGTCCAGGGCCACTGTGGGAAGAGCCCAGCAAAAGCCCCATCCCCTCCTTGTCCTGCTGCGGGGGGCCGGGGGGCTCATCGTGCTCCGGGGCGCTCCCGACATGCTGCCTTGCCTGTTCATCCCCCGTGCTGGGGCCCTCACCTGTCTCTCTCCCTTCTCGCAGGAGCTGGTGAGGGAGATGGTGGACGCCGACGTGGAGCTCATGAAGAACAACCCCAATGCCTGAGCCCTGGCTGGGCCCGGCGGGCACCGCGGGACCCATGCCGGGGGCGCACCCTATGGCCAGCACCGCCATGAGTTGCCGCGGCAAGGGTGGATGGCCGCCCCTCCCCGTGATGGTTTTATTGCTGGCCTGCCTGTGCGTGAAAGCCCGGTTTTATCCCCCCCCTCCACCCTCCACACCTTCCTGGTGCCTCTCACCCCACGCATCATGCCAGGGTCAGCCCTGCCTGGGCTAGCTCTGGCTACTGTACCTGAAGTACTGATCGGCCAGCAAGCCCACCGATTTCCTTTTTGTAATTAACACTCATCTTTCTATTACCTAGGACCTCCAGCACATTTTTAGTACTTTCTCCCATTTGAAAAACAAAAGCAGCCCCTGTTCCCTGCCTCCCCTCTCCTCCAGCAACAACAGCAGCAAACCTCTGGCGCTAACGTGGGCTCGCCATCCCTCCGGCCCTTGCTCCACAGCTTCCCCTCTTCTGCCTTTCCTGAACACTCCTTGTTTTTCTTTCCTGCAGCCTTACCTCCACCCCAGCGGCCCATTTCCACCACTTGAACTCTGTAAAAGTTTGGATAACTTGATATAACTTGCAGTGAAATCGCCTTTTGACCATGCCGAATTAATTCCTAATTGCTGGAATCGCTTTCAAACCAGTCAGAGGGGGCTTGTAAGCGTTTTTCAGATCTTCATTTCAGAGCGTGCGTGAGTCACAGAAAGCCTTTCTGTCCGGCACCTTCCCGATCTGGGGGTTTAGGGTGTTTTGGTTTTTGTCATTCCCCCCCCCCCCGGGAATCAACCCATTCCCCTTCCATCCTCTTCCTGCTTACTATAATTAGACCTCAGACGGGAGCTTGAACCGTCTCAAAAGAAGCTTGAACCGTCTCAAAGGATGACTTAAGAAATAAAAACAAAATAAATAAAAAAGCTTTTAAAAAAAATAGAAACTTCAAGGTGAGTAAATATTTTTGCACTTTCCATGCCAAGGTACCCGGGTTATCCAGAGGTCGTCGAGCCCATACATTTCCCGTTGGTTTAGGATCTTCCACCCACCAATTACTCCCATCATTTTAGCTTTATGCGTCGAAATGAGCAAAGGGCGAGATACACAGGGGGGAGGTACACAGGAGATACACCTCCTCCGAGTGCCCCTCTTGCTTTTTTTACTTTGTATTGGGGGGGACACCCCTGTTA
>NW_008795259.1:3999487-4000098 GCF_000699145.1 Aptenodytes forsteri | reverse complement strand
GGGGGGGGCGCGCGCCGGGACAAGCCGGAGCAGCCGGTTCCTTCGGGGCTGTCCCCACGGGAGCAAAGAGGAGCGCGGCCGCTCCAGCACACGGGGAAAGGGAATCGTGGGAGACCGGCCCCTGCTTGGGATCCCTCGCTACAGGTGCACGGAGTACGCGCCCTCGCAGGGTGGAGGGGAGGGAGAGCAGCGGGGCCTGCCGGGTGAGGGAGAGATGTCCCCGTTGCACTCGCTACGAGCAGCGGTGAGGCTCTCCAGCCCGCCGCGTGGGCTCCCCCGGAACAAACCAAAGCCAAGCGGAGCGCGGACGCCCCGTCCGTGGGGAGGCCTGGAAGCGCGCGGCACCCATTGCCACTCACCACCCCCCGGCGTGTACAGCCCCACGCGTGGGTAGATACAAAGTCTCCTGAGGTGTTTTCCCTCCGAACGGGTGCGACTCCGCGGCTGCGCGTTTTTTTAGAGTAAAATAACAATAAACACCCTCCCCGTGGGTGCGTGTCCTTTGCATTAGTTATCCTCCCCCCCACACTAGTGTTCACACCGCGTGGGTCCGCTGCACAGCCCCGGCGGCAGGCGCTCGCCCCCCGTGCGCCCACCCGCGCGTGGCCGCA
>NW_008795259.1:3996984-3997886 GCF_000699145.1 Aptenodytes forsteri | reverse complement strand
AGTATTAAAGCGCTTTTACGACAAGGTATTTTTGTATTGCTGGGAACTCTTTTTTGCTTACAGTGATTCACAGGGAGGGTTGCTGGTACATCTGAATACTAGTTCACACATCTCTGCAGAGTGCTGGGAACCTTTACATAAGCTGCCAGTTTTCCTTCGACCTCAGGGTTATTTTTTTTTTCTTTGGCGCATTCAAGAGAAGCGTTTTTATTCTCCGTTTTCGGTCTCTATATGTGGGGGCGAGCGGGGAAGGGGTAGGAAGACAAAAATTGGTTCTAGAGCAAGCGGTCCCTCCGCGGTGATCTTGTGCTGGATGTCTTTTTGCTGCTTTTGTAAAAAAATAAAAATTGCTCCTGGTCGTGACAGGACAAAACGTGCGTGCCAGCACTGCCCCGCTGCTTTTTACAATTTGGCAAAGGTCCGAACTGCTTTTCGGTTTCACCACCATCACCACCACCCTGCCCGATTTTGAATTCCTCCTAAAGTACCGCTCTTTGCAATGACCACGGAATCACTTCTTGAAAACGAAATAAATAAATAATAAAAAAAAACCCCGCGCGGCGATTTAGGGAGATGCTATCTATATATGTAGCTAATACACCAGTTAGAGACTAATGTTCTGTGCATTGGTTTAATGTGTATGCCAAGCCTTTTGTGCCTGCAGGTACGGAAAGATACGTGTGCCCCCCGCCCGTCTCATGTCTCATCTGGGGTCATTACAGCTTCGTTACTGTGAAAAGGCAGCCCCAGGAGGAAAAAAACGAGCGTGCCCCCAGTCTCCCCTGCCTTTCACAAGCGTCCCACCGGCTGCAGCGAACAAAACGAACGGCAAGGTGGGTTTTGTTTTTGCTCCCCGGCACGCCCAAGAAACGCTGAGCCGGGCTCTGCCGGCTGCGGGGCGG
>NW_008795259.1:3995417-3996000 GCF_000699145.1 Aptenodytes forsteri | reverse complement strand
CGCACGGAGACGGATCGATTGCTGTGTGCGTCTTTAGAAACCCAAACAGAGTTCAGGCGTAAGTTGGGGGAACGGAGAAGTCCCCCGCCTCCCCTCCCCGGCCCCTTGCCTATAAAGCAGCCGCCTCCCCCCGGGCGGACACGAGGGTCACATCCTCTTCCCTCTCCTCGCCCGGCCGGGAAGGCAGGCACGGGGAGAGGGGGACGGCCGGGGTTCTCCGCCCCCCCCCTCGCCTCTGGGCGACAGGGTTGCAGGGGTGGGAGGCGAGGGGAGGCACCCAGCCGGCTCGCAGGGCCGCGCTCCCTGCCTCCCCTTGTGACCCCCCTTCACCTCGGATAGTTCGCTGGCGGAGCATTGTCTCCAGACACAACAAACCCAGAAAGGAGCGCTGGAGCAGGCAGAGCTCCAACGTTTTGACGGGTGGAAGAAAAACATCAACAGATACTTCGCAATTATTTGGTGATGGGGGCTAGGGGAGGCGGGCGGGGGAGAGGTCGGTTCGCAGCAGCAGACGCTAATTGCAACCTTTGCTTTGCTAATGAGCTCGCACCGGTTCGTTCCGCGCCCTGTCTCCCGTCTCACG
>NW_008795259.1:3993761-3994938 GCF_000699145.1 Aptenodytes forsteri | reverse complement strand
ACCTATTTCACGCAATCGGAGCGGGGCAATGCGTATCTATACACGCACATAGACAGAAAAAAGAGCTGCAGCAGAAACTCGCATCAAAAAGGCAGCGCGAATGTATTTATACTGGGCAATCTTGCAAGCACCGACATTGTTTAAACAATTCTCTTCTGCTTTGGACGATATTATCAGTACTTTTACATTATCGTTCATTGGAAAACATTCTTATTTTTCCTTATTTCAAATATTTATTTTAAAAAAAATTAAACTCGGCCGCTTAAATGTTCTGGCAAGTAAATAAATTCCTGGAACGGTGGGGGGGAAAATGGCTATGGCGTTTCTTCTAAATCGAGCGCTTGCCTTCCGAGGGACGACGGCTGTAGTGATACGACCTGTTTGTTCATCGATTCATATAATATATAAATATCCTGAACTCGTGAGTGTAATAATTTGCGTTTTTTCTACCGGAGGAAATTCAGCTATTTTAAGAGTTAATGGTTCTAAATGTGTTGGTTTTCCTGCATTCTCCCCAGAGGTGATAGGGGCTGGAAAGGAGGGGGGATTCCAGTTTGGGGGTTTCATTGTTGTTGTTTTAATTCTGCTGAACGCAGCCTAAAGCAGCTGACCTGAATGGGGGGTAATACACTGCACAACCAAGCCCCCTGACACCTAAAGGTCAGGTGAAAGTCTCCAGCAGGTAAGTCGCGGGCCGCCTGCCTGCCCAGCTCACTTGCTCTCTGGCTCACAAATTGTTCCCTTCTGCCCACCCAAGTCGTTTCAAGCTGTGTTTATTTAGGGGGCAAAAAAATTGCCGACCACCCAATTCCCATTCAGCCGGAGAGCTTGTGAGTTCTCACCGGTAGCCAGGGCCGCCTTCCCCCCCCATCCCAGTGCTTTTTAGTATCTATTATTTTGCGGCACACGCATACCAAGCAAGGCGCAAGTTACAGGCCTAGAAGGTCGCGGAGGTGCGCGCAACAGACGCGTTTGCTTGGGGGGCGAGGGAGAAATCCCCCCCAAAAACACCCTGTCGGCTCAAAGGAGGGAGGGAGGGAGGGTTTGCCGGCTGCCTCCTCGGCCGGCGCAGCACAAAACGCCGGCGGGCTGGCGAAGCAGACGAGGCCGGCTCAGGACGA
The DNA here is from genome assembly GCF_000699145.1 of Aptenodytes forsteri. Classification (NCBI taxonomy): domain Eukaryota; kingdom Metazoa; phylum Chordata; class Aves; order Sphenisciformes; family Spheniscidae; genus Aptenodytes; species Aptenodytes forsteri. Next base: position 3,993,817 of record NW_008795259.1, on the reverse strand, counting down.
AAACGAGCCCCTCGGATCGCAGGGGCTTCCCTGCGGGGCTGTGCCGTCGCGTCCCC
>NW_008795259.1:3991062-3992666 GCF_000699145.1 Aptenodytes forsteri | reverse complement strand
CCGCCGCGCCGCCCCGGCTGCGCGCCGGGGCAGGCCACCTGCGCCCCCGCGCAGCGACAGCTCGGCCTCGGGCACCCCGACGGCGCCCACTGCCGCGCTCCTCATCCCCCTCCCAAAAAAACCCACCCGCGCATCTTAAAATGACGGAAGCATTTAGCCAACGTGCCCGGCCCCAACACGGGGAACTGGGGAAAAATAGACTGACCACGCCGAGGCGTTTAAATTACTTTACAAGCGAAATTAATTGAAAGCTAATGTTCAGTTAGCGGTTGCTGTTGAAATGGGCGATTTCGGGAAGAGGATGGGGGAGCGTTTCTACGCGCCGCACCGCAGCGCTCCCGTTACCTGCCTGTGCGCAGCGCTGCCATGTGCGCGCCTCGGTGCTGCACGCGTTTGCCAACGCAATCAAGACGACGTAATAAAGACTGCTCATTGTTACCTCACGCTCTTCTTCTCCACGTGGGCGCCGAGGCGCGCTCAGCCCCCGACGGTGGGCGACCGCTCCTTTCTGCGCGGCGGCACCACCCTGCCCCCCGCAACACCCGCACCGGCCTTTGCGTGCGCCGGCTGCGACTCGCCCGCAACGCGCAAGCAAAGCCTCCAGAGCCCAGGGCGAAGCTTTAAGCTCGCCCCGCTCCAGCAGCGTATTTTTGGGGAGGCGAGGGCAGAGGACAGCCTGCTGCCGGAGTACCGTCGGCGGGTCGATACGCTGCTACCCCAGGGTTACCGGTAGCGTGACGAAGTTAAGCCCGACTATGAAAATACCCCCGTCCTAACTTCGAAGCGCCTTTCCCGAACTTCGTGGCTTTCAGAAGGGGCCCCGGATATCGTAAAACGCCCATTTGGAAACATTCCCTTAACGTCTCCATCCACAACACATTCTCACCATGTTCTCCCTCTGACCTGGCCTGTGGAGGTAGGGAAGTGTTTTTAATCCATGTCCTCTCAACTAGTTGCATGCACTTCTCTGCTATTTTTGGTTATGACCTTTGCAGAACATAATACGAACTGTCACTCGGTTTAAGAAGAAATTCCGAGGAGAAAACTTAGAAGGGAGAATATTCCTCTTCTCTGCGTTTTCTTCAGTTTAAGTGACAGATGAGCAAATACAAGAAACCACCAGAACCAGCTAAACAGAATGGTCCCTCAAATTAATAATAATAATAATAAAAAAAGTATGGGTTGTTTTTTTTCCTAGATGAAAAGCAAAGCAATGGTTTTGTAAAAAATCAGCTTGAGCCAAGAATACAACACAAAGCGCCGTGCTAACCTGGCACCTAATGGACTGCTCTGCAGGCAAGGCTGGGGCCGAGCAGCATGCGTCCCCGCTCGCTGTCCGCGCTGCCACCAAAGATGCAGAGGCCCTACGGATGCACCTTTCAGCTGCCGCCTGGGCGCACGTCCCGTGCCCACCTCCGCGCAGGGTCGGACCACATCTCTTTTGGCGTTCAGGGCAGGCCCAGTTCTGCTGGGAGACAATCACAGGTCAGAAGGGTTTGCCTCCTGCTCGCAAGGGGAAGCACAAGAGGGACGAGGGCCCGTTGCCCCGCGCTGGGCCCCGCTGCCCCCAATTCGTGCCTTACAGGTAGGAGCGCTGCCCGCCG
>NW_008795259.1:3987612-3990137 GCF_000699145.1 Aptenodytes forsteri | reverse complement strand
AACCCAACCCAGCTGCCAAAAGCAAGCCGCCGCCGGGGCTCCCCTTTCCAAGGCGGGGGAGCGAAGGAGGGAGGCGGCGAAAGCCCCGCCGTGCCCCTGCCCGGCAGCCCCGGTCACAAGGAGAGGGGAGGCGGGAGCCGCCAGCTCAGCTGCCCCCCGCTCGGTACCGGGACAGGGACGGTGGGGAGCAGAAGGTCAGCCCGACCGGGAATAGGTAACATTTTATTTCCCTTTGCTGATGAAAAACGGGGAGCTGCGATTAAAACGTGCCCCCGGAGCGAAGGCGTTCAGCTTTGCTCGTCCTTCGCTTCAGATTTACCGCAACCGGACGACGGAGCGTTTGAGTTTCTCTCACCCAGCTCGGCAAAGAAAGAAATATAAATAAGGCCGGTAATCTCTATAGCGGTACTAGCACGAAAAAGCGAAGACTATGCGATACTTAAATAAACGTATTTTAAGCCAGCGTTATAAAATGACACGCGCACACCCCCACACCCCCCGGTTCATTCGATCTGCTGAAGGTGTTTTCTGAATATTAGATCATCGCTTTGGAGGGGAAGCGCAGCTCAAAAGCGAGGTAATAAGGTTTAACTGTAAATACCTTTGTATTTATTTACAGTGTAACCCTTAACAATGCAACAGCAATTACTGCTAAGTGTTGCTTTTAGATAAGAGATACTGATAGGAAACTGTATTATCTTGAAAGCAAACTTTAGGCCTTAAATATCTGTAATCAAATAATCTTCTTCCCAAGTCTGACTGACAAGGCAGATTCTTTTAATAAGGTTTAACTGTAAATACCTTTGTATTTATTTACAGTGTAACCCTTAACAATGCAACAGCAATTACTGCTAAGTGTTGCTTTTAGATAAGAGATACTGATAGGAAACTGTATTATCTTGAAAGCAAACTTTAGGCCTTAAATATCTGTAATCAAATAATCTTCTTCCCAAGTCTGACTGACAAGGCAGATTCTTTTAAGTTAATGAATTTATTGCATGTTGGTGGTTATTTACAAAGGGGGAAGGTGATCCCCATTGCCCGTAGGTTCTTAACTGCAAATTGTCCAGAAGGTGAGATTCTTGATCTGACAAGGCGTAGGCCATATTTTGTTCCTTTGGATGCGATCCATTGCAGTTGCTACACACAGCATTCCTTTGCCATTTGGTAACTGAGAAACACTAGGCTTATTAAAAAGAAAAAAAAAAAAAAACCCAACAAACCAAACAACTATATAAGAAACATTCTCCCACAGAAACTCCTTCTAAAATAATTTCAGTCTGAGCAATTAGGGCACTTCCAACATACCAGTAATGTCCCTAAAGGACAGGAGTAAAGCAGAGCTATAAAGGTGTAAGGGTAGACTGTACAAGCGCCCTTTAATCCAACTAATTTTTTTTTTCTGAAATAAAATAGTGCTTTAAAAATATCTATTACAGAAGCGGCTTCACGGATGTGATTGCGCGCATTGCTATCAATACGAAGCGGTGATTTATATGCTTACATTGTATTTAAGAATATACGTACTACAGCGTATCTGGCATCTACTAGACACTGTGGAGTTTAGCAACATATGCAATGCGTATACGAAGCTATAAATAAATACGTAATCCTTCTTTAAATATAGATACATATGTAAATCCTATATATAAATACATTTGAAATACACAAGCAGGGATCGATAGCTCGATATATATACACACAGTTACACAAGGGCGGGAATCTAGTGCATGTCCTTCTACCTCGGAGTTACCGCTTAATATATCCTTACATAGGCATATTATTTAAAAAAGCCGTAATGTTGTCGTACTCCTGCGTATGGTCAAATGTTTCCAGGTCTTGCCCATTAATTGCTAAGAAAACGTGTTTGTTTATTTGCCAACTCAGAGCTGCCATGGGAAAGTATTTTTTTCCTAGCGGATAAGGCGAGCTGACTAAGTGGAACATATTGCAGAAGAGACCGAAAAGGGATTTTTCGACCTGGCAGTTCCTAAATGGTCTTTGGAATTTGTGCGGAGGGGAACGAGCTGTTCCAGCGACAAAGTTAGTTATGAAATCCCTTTTCTCTCTCTTTCTCTCGCTCTCTAAATGAAAGTATTAAAATATACAGACGTGTAAAGGATCATTCCAACTGAATGGTAATTTATTAATAAACAAACAATGCAATACCTTCAGAATATTTTCAACAAAAAAAAGAAAAATATTGATAGAATAAGATTAATACAGTTTCCCTTTTTATATATAGTGAAAAAATCAGCGTTTCAGTCAATTTGAACGTCACTTTTCAGGGAAGGGGGAAACACTTTCTGGCGTTTGGTCCGCAACATCCAACTACAAATTAAAAATAAATTACTATGTCGCAATTTACATTTTAAAACAAGTCCTTGTAAAAGAGGAAGGGAGAAAAAAATAAGAAGCTGGTACTCTACGCTGGACTTTTCGCCCCCTTTTAAACACGGGGCATGACAATACCTTAAGGGATGGGGAAGGGGGGGGGGGGGAAGCATTTCTAAAAGCACTAAAAA
>NW_008795259.1:3984164-3984795 GCF_000699145.1 Aptenodytes forsteri | reverse complement strand
GCCGGGGCGCCGGGGAACCCCCCCCCCCCCACCCCCCCGGCGGAGCGCGGAAAAAGGGAGGAAGAATAACGACGGCAGCGCCGAAAGTCTCCTCTTCTTCGCCAGGAAAGCCCTAAAAAAAAAAAATTCAAAAAAGGGAAAAAAAAGAGGGGGGTGAAAAAGGGGAAAAAATGTTTTTAAAAAGAAAACGGGGGAGGGAAAAAAAAAAGTAATCGCAGCGGAGAAAGCAACTTCCAAACGCAGAAAGAGTATTAAGAAAATAAAACCTTTGCAAAGAGGCTCCCACGCTCCCAGTTCCTTGTTCCACGGGGATCTGCAACAAGTTGTCTGCAAAGGAGGGACAAAAGTAGAGGGATGTGTTTTGTTGGCTTTTTTTAAGCGAGCAGAAGAAGAAAAAAATCCACCTTCCCGATCTCCCAGTGCAAAGTCTCCCTCTCTCTCTCCCTCTCGCTTTTTTTCAGTCTCTTTTTCAGTCGCAGGCTGCTTTGGGAAGCATCGGAAAAACTCCTGAACTTTTGAGCATCCGTCACCACGGCGAGAACTTTTTTACGCACTTACAGTTTTCTCCTTTTTTTTTTTCCTCCCTCTCCTCTCTCGGTCTCCTTTTTTTTTTTTTTTTTTTTCCTCTCTT
>NW_008795259.1:3981294-3983395 GCF_000699145.1 Aptenodytes forsteri | reverse complement strand
GTGGGTGTGCGGCGGGGTGGGATGCCCCCTGCCCCGGCAGCACCACCCTGCCTGCAGCCAGCTGCCTGCCTGCCTGACCAAACGCTTCTGAAGAGATTGCATTCCTCCGGTTGACAAGGTTTTGACGAGCCCTCCAAAGCTCCTTTTTATTAATCAGCCGCCAAGGGCTTTCCTCTCTCCGTCTGCAAAGCAAGCGCCCGCTGCCTCCGCTGTTTATAAACACGGGCGCATTTCTTTGTACGGGGTCTTTAGCTCGCTCGTTCAGGTAATCTTTGCAGACCTTACGGGATGTGATACGGAAAGCGGGTCCTTGGTTTATTTATTTATTTATTTATTTAAGACGGAGAGGGCAAACTTTCGTTCCTAATCTGCTTCAGAGTGGACTCCGTGGTATGTCAGGTGTGTCAAAAGAAAAAAAAAAAAGAAAGAAAAAAAAGTACAATAAAATGAATGTTCCTTAAACTGTTTGGCCGGTTCTGCTGTGAAGATTTGATTTGCGTTGCTGTTGCTTTTGTCAAAGTACCTGAAAGAATATTTGGGCTCTAATCAGAATAACACTTTAACGGGAGCTCAAAGGGAGCAGAGAGTGAAGGCTCGGTTATTTCTTGCTTAAATTTTCCTTTTAATTTGCTGTTACATTTTCAGAAAAAAATTTTCTTTTCGCACTTGAAACACGAGGAGATTCGTACACATATTTGCACAGCAGTATTTTATCAGTACCAGATATTCGAAATCCAACCCGGTGCTCTTCATTCATTTTGCAGCCTATAGCTCTGAAACTTCATTAGCGTTAATAATAGATCAGTTGAGAGGAACAAGCTCAAATCTATTTTAAGGCGTGGAATTTGTACGGGAAAGACGTGCGTGTGTTTGTGAGATGAATTACCCACCCTGATCTTGTGACACTACAAATACGTCAAAAGACCCTTTTGGCTTCACTGAGCTCAAACCCCCTTTCCTCGCTTTTTACTGTGATCGATTGCTTTGGGGATCGCGTCTTTGGAGCGTGTTAAAGGCGCATCATTTGCCTGGTGGTATTTTAGCAGGTATGGCTTTTCCTCTGAAACACCAGTCCGTTGGTTAATAAAAAAAAAAAAAAGTATTTTAAATGAGATGCAAGTAATGTGAAGGAGGTAATTTATGTAGCCTAATATCTGCTCCTTTTCATATTCAAACATAACGGGTCTCCTTTTGGTAATAAATGTCAGTCCTTTAATGGTGAATACATTATCCCGTTTAGCCTGTTGTATTTCATCGTCTGGAATCTTTCACCTGCTCCTGCCTAATTACACGTTTTTCCCTTTCCTCCCACCACGGCAGAATTAATAAATGTGCAAACACTGGAGTAGATGTCAATTCCAACACTTTATATTTTCAAAAGCTCTTTCTTGCTTTGCTGAAAAAAAAGAAAAAGAAAAAGAAAAAGGGCATTTTAGCACGTTTCCATGCAGCCCAGGTCATCCGGTTTTCCCACGGTCTTACCTGCCGTTAAAGACAATTTCCATGGGCTTCCCGCTCGCTCCCATGAGCGGCCGTAACGTGCAGCTCCGAGAGCCGGACCCTTTACTGGCTTTTTCATTTTATCTGGACAATGTTTACGGTAGCGAAGCTGTTTCTCAGGCAGAGGCTGGAGTAACACCGAGAAGTTTCAGCACAGGGAAGGGGGGCCATTAATCCGCTGTATTTTGCATCTAATATATTTTGCAATAGCCGCTCTGATGCTATGATTGCGAACTGACGCAACTAACGTGTGTTAGGTTACGTACCTCAAACCAGCAGGACTCTGGTTTCTCTATGCCAGATACAAAAGTCACCATTGTGAGGGTTCGTAGAGTGATTTGGAGGCTGTGCGTGTGCGTGCTGGGGGGAAACAACGGTTTTAGGGGGGCCGACAGATCGGTTTCCCCCCCGGTGTGTTTGGATACCACCCAGAAAGAGCCCTTGGCGCTTGGGTTTCCCTCACCCGCTCGCACCACAGAGCTGCCTTTCCCCAGCGCCCTGCCTTCGCCGCATTATCCGGCGTGGCCTCCGGACGGGAGAGCCACACTTGAGGTGCACCGCCCGGGTCTGCCGCCGAAACGAAGCGGGACGGCAGCAGCCG
>NW_008795259.1:3979433-3981083 GCF_000699145.1 Aptenodytes forsteri | reverse complement strand
GAGATGTCAGAAAGGAAGATGAGAGCGGAGCGGCAGGCGGAGGGGCTACCATTTGACCTGGGCAAAGCCCAGGTGGACCCAAACAATTCGCTGTGGGTTGTCCTCTCCTCTCAAAGACCTGGAGGTGAACTGCTTTCCAGCCCCGGGCTGTTTATGTTTAGACGTAGTCAGAGCTTCGCTTCTCTCTCTTTCTTTTGGCTCCAACATCACAGCAGTATCCCTGTAACTCCGAAACCAGCCACCCAGCCCGGCTCCTTGCATCTCAGGATGCAGCTTTCCACGTTCCCTAAACAGCGGGCGACACCGCAGGAGAAAACCGCTGACATCCTTTCGGGGGGCAGGGAGGGAAGCGGTCGTATCAAATCTGTGCTTCACCAGTAGAAAAATCTATTGTGCCGAAAGTCCCCTCTCTCTGTTTACAGCCGCTGGACATAGGTGACAGCCATCCTTCCCTCCCTCCCTCCTTCCCTCCCTCCCGTCCTTGCAGCCGGCACCTCTGCCATCTCAGCCTGTTGCAATTAAGCCGAGCTCTAAATGCACGGTCTGTTTGCGTGGCACTCAGTTAAGCAAACAGGCGTGATTGTTATTTTATTAACGTGGGTTAACAATTCCATAAATAAGCCGAGGTAGTTTTCCAATCCAGGGCGTCTTTTATCTTAAGACATAAATAACACAACTTAATACGAAAATGAGCGCTCCATTCCCTCTGGCATCTTTTAGGCTCTCCTTCTTGAATGAGAAATAAATTATCCTTTGCAGTAAATGCGGCAGCGGTCATCGGCTTCGTGTAATTCGCAAGAGAAATACCTTAATTTCACGTTCGGTATCTAAAAGCGAATTTTGCATTTAATTTACAAGGGAGAACCGAGACCGTAAAGAGGTCGGAGCCCGCGCGTTTCATCTTCCCACGATAATTATCGCGGTCATACATGTCATTCGTCTCTGTGACACAGGTTGCGTCCCAGAGATGTCGCGGCACTAGGAATAAAAACAAAAACCAGGCTGTGGGAAACTACTTGTGTTGTTTCTGCTATTCAGGTAGAGTACTATCACACACACAGGAAAAAAAACCGCAAGCGCGTAAGAAACCTTTAATTTGGTAGGTTCTCTAGCTGTGGCATCTCACGGTAAAATACTAACATCTGGGGGATTGGGGATGGTAAAAACTCTCTCCTAAAACGACAAGAAGATAGCCAGACATGGACTTTTTTTTCTTTTTCTTTTACTTTCCAAGGTCCCCCGTCCCTTTTGTGTTCCTTTTCCTCCCTTATTTCCTTCCTTTCTCTGGGAGGGGCGGCGAGGGCGGAGGGGGGCTGAATCCATTGGATTCTCTGGAATCATATAAATGAAAACACACACGGAGCAACGAAACTGGGAGCGTGAACCTTTGCAGCCCTGTCCTGCTCCATCTCCACCTATTGCCTTAGCAGACGGGAGGAGAGAGAGAGAGACTTATTTGTATAAAGGGTTTATTTACATTAGAATGAAGCGACAGTTCCTGGTCTGGGGAGTGATAAGTACTTGGCAAGTCATTAGGTAGCAGATAGAGATCAGCCCCTGGGTACATTATTCCCTGCCTTTCGCATACTCGTTTTTGAGGGCTGAGAGGTTTGGGAGGGTGCTGCGCGGCAGAGGTGGGGGTGCGGAGGA
>NW_008795259.1:3938367-3979032 GCF_000699145.1 Aptenodytes forsteri | reverse complement strand
CCCGCCGGGCACCCGCGGGCTCCCTTCCCTCGCACGGCGGCCCCCGCCCCGCGGAGCGGCCGCGCTCTCCCCTTGCCCACGCCACGGGGGAAGAGGGATTTAAAAAAACCCCACCAACCACCCAACCGCTTCCCGCCGCCTTTTTGCCGCCGTTGAGCTGCTGGGAGCGCGGCCACGCGGTGCCGATTTCGCGAGGCGCAGCTTGCTGTTGGAGGTGAGCGCTAGAGCGATGCCAGCTCTGTCCAGGCCATTATTTTCTTCGCTCTGCCAAGGAATGCCTTTATTGGTTGCCAGGTTTGCCAATAAAACTTGCGAATGAAAAAGCGTTGGTTTCCAGGAAAAGCACTTCTGTTTTTTAACCTCCCCCTTGCTGTCTAATTACTGATGTGTTCAGCCTCCGAAGAACAGCTTCATAAAACTGTCTGGTAAATCCAGAGGCAGATGCTTTCGCACGGTTGTAGGGTTAGAGGGATGTGTACCTATACACACACGTATACACGCACATGCTCATATATATGCATAGCTAGATGCATGCATGGTTTCCAGAGTTTTACAAGGCATTTATGGGTATTAAGTACAATCGCACCAAAGAACTAGTCTCCTTTAAGGTTCCTAGGGGCTATGGTAATACAAGTAATAAAACTTAGATATCTGCATATGCGCTTTTATGAAGCCACAAATGCTCTCTCTGCACAGTTATTTGCGCGCTGCTGGAAGTAACCCATTATAGTTGTTTACATACAGAAAACAATGTCTCACTCACTCTGCAAAAAGTAAAGTGTAATAAAAAGAGGTGAAAGAATCATTTAAAAGTAGAGCTCTCAAGATGTATCTGTTATTTTCCATAAAACACGGGGAATGCACAAAAGAGATGGATTTTTAAATGCGCCCTGTGTAACAAACACATGGAACTTGCAGCTGCAGGAGTCCCGTGGGCTGTGACCCCAGGCAAGCCCCTCTTTCTAGTAGGGCTCTGTCCTCAAAACTAAGCAGTGTACCGTTTGAAGGTAAAAGAAGTCATCATTCCATTCCAGAGTGTGTTACTTCCGCAGTTTCCGACTCTTTCTCGCCCTCCTGCCTCCACAAGGGCACGTGCAGTACCGTTTCTGCCAATCTATAAACAGGCTGGTAGGCATGATTTGAAACAGAAAATTTGCACCGAAGCAGAAAAGAGCTCTGGCAGTATGTATTTCAGCGTCCCTTCAAACAGAGCTCTTTGTTCTCGAAAACCAAATAAAAGCAAAGCTTTTGGTCATTCTTTTTTATCCAGGTGGCATTAGCCCCCTTCGCTCGACCATTGCGTGTTGGATGTGTGGCTCTGGCACACCGCCTGCCCCACTGCACAGCTCATGCCCCAATTCCTGTCCCAACGAGACCGGCTGGCCAACTGTGATGGCAACATGGCTAATGTTTGCGTGTGAGGATGGCACCAGCTGAACCAAACAAGGTCAATTCCTCTATTTTGCAAAGCAGAAGAGATTGCAAGCCTATAACCAGTGCTAGTCGATCAATTTAGAGGTGCTTCACTTGATAAATACAAATACAGGACTTTTAAGATGGCGTAGCATGAAGGAAAAGACACTCGAGGGATTATTTTTAAAGATAAAGTTTTCTATTTAACTTGATAACCCCTAAGTAGAGCCAGAGATTCTTAGCTGAGACTTACGTTTAAAAATAATTGCACGCGTATAACTGTGGGGTATAAGTGTGGTTGGTTGGGTAGATAGGCAGATACATAGCTTGCTTTTAATACACAATTTTTCTCTCAGAGTTGTGAACGCTGCAAACATTGAAACAGTAAGTTACAAACAGAACACTCGTGGTAGGACGCTTTGATTGGTAGCTTCCCCCCAATTTAAACAGGCTGGCCAGGTAGCAGAAAACAGCATTTCCTTATTCACTGAAGCCTTCTGGAGAGCTGCAGCACGCTCCCTGCGTGACGGGGAGGGCCACGGAGGTAGAAGGAGGGTTTGCATGGGATGGAGACTGAAGCTACCGTAACCGTCCCTGTGGCAAGAACACCCACAGAAACAGGTAATTTGCCCCTCCCACACCAACTAACAGCCAGAAGCAAAAAATGTTAAAGTAACTTACATCATCGTTTGCCTGTATCATTACTAAGGAGGAACTGAAAGCTGTTTTATGAGGAGCAGACAGACAAGACTAGCTTGAGCTTGAGACATAAAAAACCCAAACCACTAAGATACCTGAAGGCATCCCAATTAAGTGATATTACCATCCCGATCAAGATGCAGTCATTGTTAGTAAGCATCCCTGATTTTTAACAGAGATATTCCAATTAGGTAGATTTCCTGATTAGGCGCACTTAAATTAAGTGGAGAGAACAGCGTGGAGGAAACGTGGATGGCTTTTATAAGGGCCAGCTTCAGAGGGGGACTTTGTCACTTGCAACAGGGTGTGAGTGAGTTCAGACCGCGTAGCCCAAAATCACAGCAATGCCCCTTTGCTCTACGCTGAGCAACCATCTAACCTTGAAGACATCCAGCCTTGGTCGGTGCCTCCGTCTTTTACCTGCGCGTTCCCTGGGCACCAGTAGCTCTGCTGCTGGGCATGCCTGCAACCGCCTGAGTCAGAGCATCTTGGCACCTGTTTTCAGCCTAAATCCCAATGGGATCCAAAAAGTAGGCAGAGTGGCGTCTAAGCACCCGCAGGGGCTGATCCAATAGATAATGTCTTGGGCTTTGGGATAAATTTGAAAGGAAGGTCCTTATCAGCCCTGCACTGCATATCTCTCTGTTTTATGGGTCTCAACTCTGGCCAGAGCCTCATGGTTTTTGGATGGAGTGACTCGAGGTGACACGTTTAGGCAGTAGTCACAAAGCTTTTTATGCCATTGCCTCTCTCCTTGTTACTCAGGCCTTGAGCTTGAAGGTCTAAAGCACGGTTCTGGAGGAAAAAAATGCAGACAGCAAGACTTCCAAACACTGGTCCTTTTGAAAGCCCTGAGCTGAACCTGCCAAGTGTGCTGAGTGAAGAGAAGGGTATTAGACTTACACCTAGCTGTGCTGTGCTGCCCTTAATATTCACCATGGGCACAGCTACAACTGAAACAACTCTTCTGGTCAGGAGAGAGTTCTGTGAAAGGAGGTTGCAGTGGACAGGGATGGCCTCCCTGGGCCCTGGGAAGAGCTTTGTGTCTCTCCATGAATCTATTTCCCTCCAGAGGCTGGGCTTGTCTTGCATCTACCCACTGAATAAGGGAAGGAATGCAAGCCCTCCACCACACCTCTAGCTTTCAACATTTGCTGAGCCTGTTTGTCTATTTTGGGGTTTTTTTTTCCCCCTATGACTTCTGAGATTGTAATCTCGGCAGGGTAGGGACTGCCTCCTGTTCTACATTTGTACACTGTCTAGCTCCTGACTGTGCCCGGGATCTCAAGCTGATGTGCTAATAATGAATAAGCATAATTATCTTGGGGATACTCTTCAAGGATTCATCTGGAACAAATTGGAGCTGGGATAAAATAGACCATTTCCTTTGGAAGAGAAGGGCCTATGGTAATCACGCGATTAAAACTATCGTTCTCTGCAGAGGTGAACACAGGTGTTGCATTCAGTGGTGTTCATCACAGATTTGCATCATTGTGTCCCTCTTTCTTCTAAATTTAGAGGAATGGCAGCAGCCATCTAAACCTCTTTGAAGAAAAAGATGACACAGAGTTTTCTTGCTGACCTGCAGCAAAGGTGTGCTCTTGAGGTGTGTCTGGTTTTCAATTTGCCTACTCATAGAAATTCCAAATGTAGTAGTTTCATGCAGTTATTTCGTCTTAGAGGTCTCTTGCATGTGTGTCATCCTGACTTTGCATGGCTGCGTGGCATGCAGTAAATAAGTCCAGAAATTCATGTTTGAATTAATGTTTGAAATTCATGTGTGAATTTCTTCTTTTTTTTTTTAATATTTCTTTTCATATTCTGCTTTCCCTTTCAAATAAGGCCAGATCCTCAAGCCATTAAGCTGAATTGCATCAGCTGTGGCTCTGGCTTGGAGAAATTAAAGGCAAGCACCTGTGCCAGCTCAGCACCACCATGGTGAATGAACTCATGGAAGTTAAGTCACTGGAGAGTGAGCAAGACTAGAGCTTGGATGACGCGGCTAGATTTTGTGTATGTATATTATGTGCCAGGTAGCACCATGGGGTAGTGGTAGGGAAAGCTGCTGCTTTGGGCAGCTCCAGGATTGGTTTATTACTCTGTTCATTTTGAAAACTGTCCATCAGAAAGTGCAGTGTGCAATGGTGGCATAGTTTTTTTGCAGAGTTAAGTATGCTCGTTAACTCTTCAAAATAATGTTATCTCTTCCAGCGCATTTCCCATTGAAGTGAATGGAAATGTTCCCATTGACTTTAAAGCACAATTTCCTCCACCTCCTCCTTCTTAAAAGACTTAATCAAGCATGTTTAGTAGAAACCTATGAGAGCTGTCTAATGACTGGCTGGCTTTGCCCAGGGAAAAATGTAACTATAAACTGAAACACGATGCTGAAAACTAAGTTTAGTAGAAAGTGTTTAGTCTAGTGCTAGATGAATGATGGAAGCTTGTATTTGTGAATAATTTATTTGACAATTGGTGGGGGGGAAAAAAAAAAGACCAAGTAAGTTCTTTGCTCGTTTTTCTTTGCCTGTCTACAAAACTGGCTGAACAATGCGCAAACAAATTGCTAATATTTATTCAGGAGCGAAGAGGTCAGCTTTTGTCAAAAGTGTTTTTAGCAGTGAGTTGGACTAGCACCAGATTAGCTTAATTTTCTTGTATCCTCTGCATAGTAAACAAAGGAAGCTGTTCTATTAGTTACTGAATTCACTGTGAATTTGCATCTCACCAGCAACACTTATATTCTATTGCAAATCCTGTGTTGTAAAGACTCTGCAAATACTGGAGCTTGGCTTTCGTGCCCGTGGCCAATTTACTGAGACTTTAGAAACCTCAGTGAGTTTCATTTTATGGCCCTTACAGTGAGTCCTGCCCACCTTCAGCCCCTTCTGAAAGGGGCTTCTTCAAAGTCACGTGCGGTGTTGTAGATGGCAGCTATGTACCGGGCTGAATGAGCAGAAGCTCTGCTGCTAAAGAAAAGGTGTGTTTCGTGATCAGGAAGGCTGCCATCTTCATATATGATGATGCAAATAGTTGCTGATTACCAGACAGAAGCTGCTCATTAATTATTTTTCCTCTTGGTGAGAAAGGAAATACAGACAGACAACGGAGTCTCTCTAAAGAGCTGTCTTTATTAGCTTGACCTGACAGCAGTACAGAGGTGTTTTGCTTGAGAACAAAATCCACATTTTGCTTTGCAATTTAGTGAGCTTGTCTGCATCACCTCCTACACTTCCTCCTACAACCTTCCCCTATGACACACCCAGGCTTCTTTCTTGCTAGTCCTTCATCCTCTGCTACCTTTCTACCTTTTCCCATGCCACCAAATGAGCTGAAAAATGTTCTTAAATAGGTATTTTTAATGCTTTTCTGTCCTCCTCACCCCTTCAGAAAGACTACAGACAAATCTTCTTTCTGCACAAAACACTGAAGGTACAAGAGCATGCCTCTTTCCACAAATGACCTCTCTGATCCCAAATTCAGTGCTATTGCTGTCAGTAGGTTTCGGATTAAGACAAGGACTTCTGTGCGGCTGGAATATGACTGTGGATTTGCACCATGGGTTCCCAGAGAGGCCCCATAGGAGTCAGGGGAAGCTGTAGGTACTCAAACATCTCTTGAACTGGGTCCTGTCAGCTTGGTGCCTGCCCATGCCTCCTCTATATGTTATCAGCTGCAGCTGTTGCCTGTGCTTATCCTCTTTGAGAGGATAAGTTTTCAGGTGCTTACTTCACTTCAGTATTTTCTATTCAGGTGGGAACAGCCCACCCTTTTTATGGCTTCACCTATTCAGGACTGCCTGTGTGTGTGTGAGTGCAGAAAGGGGAGGCAAGGTGGATCCTTCTAAGTGATGGTCACCTGCTCTTGCAGGAGTTGTGTTTCCCAGGCTTTCTTAGTTCCCATCTATTCCCAAAAGCTGCCTGGCAGTGTGAAGGAGGTGGGTCATAGCATCATTTCTTCTTGGAGTGTGGGGCCTACCTGCCCCCTCATGCAGAGAGGTTCAAAGCTGATCAGAGCTGTTGCAGGACAAGGGAGGGAGGGATGAGACATGGAAACAGCAGGTCATAGGATTTCTTTTCAGCCCTAGCTCAGGCAAGCTCCCAGGGCACGTAGAGAAGCACTGCCTGATTAAATGCTACAGCCCTTGGCTGTACGTGCTGTGTCACAGAGCCCAGAGGTGCAGAGAAATACAGTTAACTCCATGCCACAAACTGAAGCGGTCACTCATGGCTTTGACTTAGATGTGACCCAAATTCAGCACAGCCTTGTTTATGCTTGGCTACAGAAAGCCAGCTAGGTGTCAGCCCAGCTTCTGGCATAATTTGGAGCTGGTGCAAGGCGGTAATGAACTATATGCTGCTCTCACAACCTCCTTCTACCACCTGTTTCTGAGAATAAAGAATGGACTAAACCAAGGGGCTTTTACCCCGGCTACTCCCCTGGGCTCAGTGGTGGCAGTGCCAGACAGACACCGCAGAGGAATCGTGCAATGTACAGGGAAACTGTTCAGGCTCACGCCTTTTTGCAGTGCTGGAACGTCAGAAGAGCCTGAGCTGAGTTCTCAGGTGAGTGTGTTTCCTTCTGCATGATACTCGTAGGATCAAGCCCTGGTAAGCTGCTAAGAGTCACTGCTGCTCCTCCTGGAGCCAGAGGCAGCTCGGGGTAATCAGCATGTATAGGAATAAGCTCTGACAGTGGAAGCCTAGTAAGAGCACAGTTTAATTTCACTGTGGTATGCAGCACTCCAAGAAAACTCCCAGACTCAGTCCTTTTCCTTCAAGCACAACCCCTTATCAAGGTCCTTGGCAGCAATTCACTTACAGAAAGGAGCAGCTGTCATGGTATTCCCACATACAAACACAGAAAAACAACCCCTCCCTACTTTCAGTGCAGCAATGTTATGTAGTAAGAATAATTACAATATTTAACACTTGTATCTGTGCTTTTAATCTTCAAAGCACTTAACGAGCACTAGCTACAGGTAATTGTAGCTGCAGAGTGATGTGGCCGTTTGCAAAAAGAGGAGAATTGTGTGCATGACTGCTCCAGCGGTCCTGCGCAGGGTGGGCACAGTGCAAATTAGGACGGTAAAGGCTTAGTGACATGGACTCTTTTGGCTGCTGGGGTTGATTTTTCCTTTAACTGGTCGCTGCCCTCGTGCCGGAGGTTACTGACGACTTGGGTCTGTTGGTGGAATTGCCTTACGGTTTCCCAACCCATCTCAGTCCCAGTGAACCGGGTTAAGAAAGACCTATATGGCAAGCCATGTTAGCTGACCTGGCTTGTTTTGACTGGAATGGATGAGGGAGTGCTCGGACGAGCAGCTCAGCTGGCAGACCTGGGAAAGTGGTAACTCCTGGCAGATGGGCAGAAAAGAAGGTGGCTGTGGAGAGGCATGTAGGAGGGCTGTAGGAGGCTGGCAACTGTGGCAGCTGGCACAGGAGGTGTGTGTCTGACAAAGAGAGACGAGCCCGTGCTGGTTCCTCCTCCTTTGGTTTGTCTCCCAGTCCTAAGGAACTTGGTATGGAAAGCCTCACTGTAAAAGGCATTATTTGTTTCCTTACCCTTCTCGCTGTATCCATGTGGCTCTTGGCTCACACTGGAAAACTAGAAGAGGTAATGAAGAAATTGGTGCTGCTTTTAATGTTTTTGCTTTCAGATGTTTTTTGTGGGGGAGAAGGACAAAAGACAGCTGTTCAGTCCTACCATTTTTATGGCCATCCGTTATTGCCTCAATCTGCAAAATTGGCCATTTGCTCTTGCAACGTTGCTCCTGCATTCTCTTGTTTTGCTTTCTTACCAAGTTTGCACATCCGAAAATACTCAGGTAAAGCCTCTGTTCTTGCTTAGAGTAGGCAAATGAGATTAGTGGATGTGAAATGCATCATCAGAGCGTGCAGCTCTACAGGGTACCAGCTGCCCGCAACTGGGAAGATAGAGCATAACCATACAGAGGACATCCTGACCATCCAGTTCAACTCCTTGCCTTCACAGGCAAAAAGGCTTTATATTTACTTATGTAAAGTGATCGTACAGGCAAACGAAGGCTGTGTTGGTCTGGTCCCTTCCAACCTCAATGACTCTGTAAGCCTGTGTACTGACTGTACTGTTTAGATAAGTTTGAGGCCCACATACCTTCCAATTTGATTTTAAACAAAGCAAATCGAAACCTAACTGCTGGAACCTTTGTTTTAACTGGAAATCACCCTCTTATCTATGCAGTATGAATGTCTGTCCTTTCTGCTCCTTAAGAGGAAAATTAGGGTAATATATATTGTGAGGTAATAACAATACATTAACAGGAATTGGTTCATTCAAAGGGGTTAGCTCGGGTTTTGCTTTTATTTTAACTGTTCACGCACATTATCATTTGCCCCTTGAGGATTGTTTTGGGAAAAAAAATTGTGAAACTCTGAGCTAGTTCCCTCTTGTGCTGCAGCATCATTATTATGTGCATAACTCCAGAAAATGAAGTCTCTACTTCATGAAAATATGCCCCATAATAGTGTTGTCTCTGTCCCTTTGGTTAGAGAGATTTAGTCATATAATGCTTCCAGATTTCATTATTATGAATTGGATAACATTTTTCTTTTAAGGACTCCACTCCTGAAATGAATTGATGAGATGAGAATCTTGCCATTCTCTTAAAAAAAAAAAACAAACCTGAAAAGTTTCTAGTCCTTGTCGTTAGTGAGGAAAGCATCCCATGAATGTGAGCCTACCTCACAATCGAAGAAAAAAAGCTCTGGAAAGAAATGCATACACAAACCAACCTCTGAAGTTTAACCTTGTGACTCCTCCTTTTTGAGGCCTCAAATACTGCGGTTGGCAGTGCTGTGGAAGGGGTCAGCTCTCAAAGCCAGCTGCTTCCAGGCAAGCAATGCCCTGGGAGAAGGAACAAACCTAAGCTCTGAGCTCAGTAGCTCAGTCTCTTGCTTGTACTGTTCTGTGGCAGGACTGTCTGCAAGACCAGGAAAAAAAAGACCCCGAAATCCTCTCCCTTGCTTGCTCAGTTCCAATTAAGTGCAATCAATTGCTCAATCAATCTTTTGCTCTTAATAAAGCCAGTTATCTTTTTCCTTCTAATTCCCCTCCAGGTTTTTTAACAATTGTTCAGACAGACACAACAAGCAGCTTTTGTAAAGGAAGAGTGTAGGCGTTTCCTTTGGCTGTTTTCACTTTCTGCCTATGATGATGTTATGCTCCGCACCCTCCCCAAATCCTAATCATATACAATGAGTGTGCTAGGAGCCCATTTTTTTTTTTTTCCAACTGGCATGGATCAAGTACCCTAATTTGATAGCAAAATTATGCCAAAATATTTGGAGGGGGGGAATAGACATTTTGTCATCTTTGTGTTGCTGATGAGTCAGACCATTTAAACTGAGGAAAGGTTTGAAAAAGGGAAGGGAAATGCTCTCCAGCCTTATCTTCTCCACCATTAATTTGGGTAGAAGGTAGGAGTGGAGGAAGTCTGAGTAAATCTGTTCCTCGTTCAAGTTGCCTTTAGATGGTTACCATCGTCTGCAAGCTGAAAGAAGATGCATTAAATTGTTGCCCACCATTGAGTGACTGTGACAGAGAGGGAGAGGCCCCACGTGTGCTCACCTTGGGTTTGTGTGTGTGTGCAAAAGCCACGCGCGCTTGATGCACGTATGTAAAAAAGGGCAGTGCTGGCTTCAGTTGTATTGCTTTAACTCCCCTGCATTGCCATGTGGGAGGGAGGGAGGGAGACTATGTTGTACCCATACTAAGCATATTTATACCTGAATAAACCTGTCCCTCGTAGGTTTAACTCTCCTGGCTTAAAAAAACAAACAAACTGTCCTTAATTGACATGGTCATGCAACTGCAAAGTATCCGTGGGGGTCAGGCCATGTCTGGAAGCAGAACTGGTTGGTCCCATTCAAAGTGGATGAGAAGATTAGATTGAGCAGATACCAAGTAACTTAAGAAAAAGGCGGGGGGGGGGGGGGGAGGGGTTTTAAGGGGGGGGGGGGGGGGGGGGGGAAGAGGTGTAGTCAGGAGAGTTATGAGTGACCTGAATGGGAAGAAGAGGCAAGAGGGTGTGGTACTGCAGAAAGTGCCAGCAGCACAGTCGTTACTTAAACTTTACTTAAACTTGCCTGCATGTTGATTTTAGCGTAGAGACAGTCAAGTCAGGCCTATATGTTTAAAGGAAAAGAGAGGAGGAATGTCAAGAAAGTGGCGTTACCTCACTGTGAAATAAAAACAAACCGAGCTAGTGGGAAGCCTGGTGTCCTAGGGGAGCTGGTGGAAATCACGTTACACGAGGGCGCATTTGCACTGCAACAACTCCTGCTCCTGTCAACAAACTCAAGCCAGCCTCGCGCTTGCCCGTGGTCTTGCGGGCACTGACTGCTTGTGCACTGGGCCGGCTTCTCCAGCAGGTTTTGCAGCCTGTAGCGGGCCCTGTGCTCCTGTGTTTACATTGCTATCAGTCCCCAAGTAAGGTGATTTGAAGCTAGCTTAGCCGGGCCTATCCTGCATGCAATTGCTGCGGTGCAGACATGCTCTGGGAAGTTTAAAAGTGGCTAAAACCCAGACGAATATGCTAAAGGTGGTAACAAAATAACGAGAGGGAAGTGCTACCCTACCTGATGGGCCATTTTTAACTCTGTTTTTGAGGCTAACCCTGCCGGAAGATGAAGAGGTGAGGAAAAAGTTTTCTCATTTCATTATCCAGCTGCTTCTGTCCCTGGTCACAGTCTCCAGCCGGCTCAGTTGAAGGCAAATCCTCCAGCGTAGCTCGGAGGAAGGCTGCTCCAAATGACAGTGTCTCCGAGGTGCTAACATGGCAGCGGAGACCACTTGGATACTGAGATTTCTCATGAATGCTCCTTTGCTTGGCTTTAGGGATGGAGGAGCTGTGTAGGAGCTGCTGTGCTGGTTGCAAGCCAGGAGGCTATCTCCTTGCACTGGGGTGATCCTCCCTTGGCTGGGTCTTCTGGCCTCGGGGCTGTTTGCATTGTGAGGATGGCACAAAGCAGCCTTACTTCAGGGAAGGATTGGGGCCCGGGCCTTATCTCGCTTTGATTATATTAAATAATCTATCTGTCTGCCACATTATTTACATAACTCTTATTTAAATAGTTTTACATCAGACACACTGAATCATGAGACTGAAAGTCTAGACGATGCTTGCTAGGCTCAGCCTGCCTTTAACCCTCCTGTGTTGCCATTTTTCTTGTCTCTCCCTTCAGGATTACCCTGCTTTGCGCTCTGCATTTGGTCCATGCGGAACGTATGAAGTGCCTGGCGGTCCCAGGACTTCAGAGTGAGCAAACTTAAATTGCTGAGGGGAGGGAGCGAGAGCACAGAGGGCAGAAATAGGGGAGGGGGAGAAGAAGGCAGGGAGGAGGGAGATGGCTGCGAGTTGTTTGTCTGGTTTTACTAGGTCAGTTCTGAGTGAGGCTGCAGGGCAAACGGCTTTGGACAGCCAAACTTAGGAAAGGACTTTACTCCTGGAGCTTGCCTTCTGGCAGGCGCTGCCCTGGAAAGCTGCTCTAGGAGATAATTCATTTCAGGAAGAGCAGAAGAAGGTGTAGAGTTACCTCGTGCTAAGTGGGCTTATAGGCAGAGGCTGGAAGCTGGGAATTGGGAGAGAGTAAATGGAATAAAAAAGACATTTGTCATTTTAGAGAAAAGCCAAGAAAGCCCATTCATTTCCCTAGGTTCTCCCCACTCCTCTAAAAGTGCATTATAAATTACTAATAATTCATAAAAGGCTTGTGTTATGGCACGCTTGACAAATCCATCTGTCTCTCCTTCTGAAGGCACATTCCAGGTTTTATGCCTCACTGTCACAAGCCTTGTTGTTATGATTTCATTATATATTGGTTTTGATATATGTTTCCTGCGATACTGTGTGCACTGGAACCGAATCTCTGCTTTCGAAAAAAAGGGGACCGAGGCTTCTGGTTCCTCATCTTTCGCCTCCCCATGAAAAAAAGTTTGTCAAGGGTTGCTCCAGCCCTGGCTGCCGCTTCCAGAGGGCTTCAGGATGGCAAGGCTGAGATGGAGCAGCACTTCCACCTAGTGGTCTGCAAAAAATAAGGCAAGTGCTTCAACCGGGGGACTTCCAAGTCACGCAACAAAAGCGTGAAGCCAATTTCTGAAACGGTGGATCTTGCCCTAATATGTAGCAATGGATTATTCATATCCCAGATATAATAACACAATAATCCGTTTTTTTTTCTATTTTCAAGTAAATTCTTGGGCTTAGTTCAGTGGGCATCAATGCAATTTGCTAGACCACAAGTTTAGGGATCCCATGACAACAAGGTGAAGCCAAGAAGAAGATCATGCATTCCTAAATTGAAAAGCAATGCAACACAGCAATGTGCTATGTTTACAAAGTGCTCTGCACCTGTGTATGCATCCCGAAGTATTTTACACAGATCCGTATTTTCACCCTTAGTTTACAGGTGGAGAAAACGGTATGAGGGAGTATGGCAGATACTTTAACAAATAGCACCTGTTTTGAACTCTAATTTTCGGGTGCTGCGTGTAGATACCGTTCTCCAGAGAAGCTGAGCAGTTAACTGGAGTTGGTAAGGGTTTAGAGCGCATGTGGATCCAGCACGGCAGGATCCTGGTCTGCAGGATACTGTTCGAGCGCAGATAAATAACCACCACAGCAGCAGCAACAGTACAGTATAATGTAATACCAGAGGAACCTTAGACCCTCTGAAAATCAGACCTAGTGCCTCAAGCCAAGCTCTCAGAGAACTGACACCTTTGAGACGAGCAGATACTTCTGAACAAGTTAGAGGGGTCAAGCAGAGAATAACTCAGTGGGATTAAATCACACCGGCGTGCCTGTCGGTAGCGAAAGACCTATAAACTTCTCAGGGCAAGGCCCAGGTTTGCTGTCTCCTACTGCCATTGCCAAGCTGTGCTGCCTCCTTTCAGCAACTAGCTGTTGTGAAAGAGGAACTTGCTGTTCTGCAAGGGCTGTTTCCCAACAAGGAGGCTCAAAGGGTGGAATTGTTATTGTGGAGACTGGGGAATTACACACACACACACATAGGCACACACACAAAAACACACACACATACCCACACCCCTCTCTGATTCCTGTGAAGGGAAGTTGTAAGTTCAAAAGTGAGGATCAGAGCAACTGAGGTGATTCTGCCGTGAATGGCAGTATGTGATTGACATCTCTGGGCTGATTCAACATCCAGGCATGATACGAGGTGTGTTTAAGTTATTTTAAGATGCTGTGGCCTGCCTTAGGGTATCCTGAAATTCTGACACGCCGCCAAATAGATTTGACTCCCTGGGGGAGGGGGTGATTTTCTGATAGCCAAACCCTCCTGATTGGCTGCCCAAATGCAATTATATTAAAAAAAGTCTTTATTGACAGAGAAAAATGAATAATTTGTACTGGAGGAACATACAGGTCATTGTTCCTCTTCTGCCTTGTGACTCATCTGGATCAAGCTGTCTGTTTAGTGTATCTACTAATGCAGCAACTTGGAAAAGCTAACCCATAAGTGCTTCTTTTGTTTCCTAAAAAACAATCGCTGGGTGCCTTTTGAAACTTTTCACATTTTTTTTTTTTAAGCCTGCCGTGTTTTTGGAACGAGAAGAGCACAAGCACTTTCTTGGCAAATCTTCCATAACCTTTTCTGTTCCACCCTTAGACAGTACCTTCTTTTACTGGGCTTGCAACAGAAGTGCTTTACACCTCTGAAGAGAGGAAACCTTAACGACATGCCTGTGAGGTGAGCGAGTCTGAAGGCTAGCATAATGTCACGCCTTATCGTTACATCAGGTCCGAAATACGTTCCTGAGGTCCAGACCCCGAGCGTGACCTCCCTTGACCCGATCCGTCAGCACTCAGTAGCGATCTTCCTGGGACAGGAGCAAGATGTGAGCCTTTACCCTGGGCACCCCCTTTCCTCCCAGAAATACATAACGTTTGCACTCGCAGCCCCTTGTGCCACTGAGGTGGCTGCGGTGTCAGGGTAGGAGCCGCGTGGATGCAGATCCACCCCTGCCGCTCTTTTCTGCCCATCCGCCTGTTGCACAAGTGAGCAGCACCGCGCAGGGAGTTTGCAAGAGCACGTTGCCTCCCCCAGCCTCCCCCCTTGTGCAGCTGCCCGTGTCCTGCCCCTCTGGCACAGCAGAATTGCCCCATGTGCAATGCAGCTGGAGAGGGCTCTGCCCGCAGAGGAAGCACGACATTCATCCCTAAATGCAGGAACATTCTGAGTGCTTTTTCCCTTGGGTTTTGCTGCAGTTTTTGGTTTGGTTTTTTTTTTTGTTTAAGGTGGCTGACTGTTAGCTCCTAAGTTCTTTCAGATAAGGTGTTAATCAGAAGTAGGCTAATATGCAAATAAATATATTACCCCCAATTAGGAAAAAAAGGACTTCAGAGAATGCACTTATCTCAATACTGCTTGGGTAGTTGAAGCAGCTGCAAGAAAGCTAATAGCAGGGTTGAAACCAGACTTGCCAGCAATTTCATTCTTGGCCAGACAGTCAATTTTTTCATGCTTTTGTCTGGCTGTCTCTCTGTAGGGCTGCACAAGGAGAGCAGTTTTACTTTCTTTCGTTATTATACGTATATTTTTCTGCTGAATTCATCTATGACTGCCATAATAACTCAGTGGCACTCTGTTTCCAAGGAAGCTTGAGTGACTGAATAATGAAGATGAATCGGGATTCCAGAAAAAAAAAGAAAATTCTTCTTTTCCATGCAGCCCAAACCCAATAATCTGCTTTTGCCAACCTGTCCCTATGAAATAAAAAAGAGGCATTCATTTGTACCGCCTCATTTTCCTCTGCATACAGTGAAAGGATTTTTTGTTGCGATCTGTCACCCTCATGTGCACTCTCTAAACAGCCTGTGCCCCCTTCTACTCCAGGCAGTACGGAGAGCAGTTATTTTTAATAGGAACTCATTTAACATACCTATGTGTTGGTTTGTAGCAGAGGTCACACTCTCTGGACTTCGTTTCAGCTGGGATCCTCCTCTGGACAAAGGTGATGTGTCTTAGAGCGTCTTTGGCTTGGCAGGAACGTTTATTAAAATACCACAAGTTCAGACAATGCTGGTTACGAGGAGTGCACAGTGCGTTATATGTGGGAGGACTGGCGCAGAGTTTCCAGTAAAAATGAAGTGACTTAGAAAACTCTTCTTCACCCTGGCACATCCCAGGGAGCATATTCTGTGTCTGTGTGTCTGGTGGAGCCTGCTCTCACTCGGTGCACAATGTGTGCTTGTACATGTCTCACAGAAGATCTTGGGAATCGTTTAGCTCCTCGCTCGCACACAGGTTTCAAAGTGTCCCAAAGAGTATTCTTTTGTGTCCAATGACTGTCTCAGATTTTAAACATAGCAGGGGCCAGAGTTTCAGCTGCTGTAAATCAATGGAGTTCCAGGGAAGCTGGTGGGGCTCCGCCAATTTACGCCGGCTGAAAGTTTGGCCCTCAACTATCCCTGATACTCTGCCCTGAAGATGTAGGCAGCATGGGCAGGAGGCAGCGCCACGCGTAATGACAGCCTGTGGAGCTGTAGCACAATGCCCGCAGTGAACCGCAGAGCTAATGCAATGCGGTTTCATCATCCGCCCGGGCAATATGAGGACACTGATACTGCAAGACAATTTCAGGCTGTTGCCACAAGCTATTTTGCATCTCTTAGAGACTTCAGCTGTCACAGGAGCGGCTGTCTCTTCTCAGCCTTCCTCGTTGGTGGTGAAAGGAGGGCTGTTTCTTATTCCCTCTTTCTCTGACCTCTCTGCATTTTGCAGGGTGGGGAAGGTTTCCCCTAGCTTTTGTTCGTTTTTTTTCTCAGTGCTACCTTTGAGCTCCAGTTAAGCCCAGGCACTTTTTGTGATCCTGGCAGTAGATCCCAAACAGTCAATGAGGGGCTTGAAGAAGAACTGCCTCAGAAGGTGGAAGTTGATGGCTTCAGAGGATCGAAGGCACTTTGCACCAGCTGACTTTGCAGTCCTGTCCTTTTCAGGAATCCCATGGGACCTGATTTGATGGCTGCACCCTTTTGGCTTTTGCTCTGTCTCTTGTCGTCTTTGAATTCACTGTTCGACTGATAGGTCAAAGTATATATCAAATTTGGTTTAAGGTTAAAAAAAATAAAATTGAGAAGTTAAAGAAAAGGAGGAAAGTATTTTCAGCTTCATTCCTTGAACCCAATAGTATAAGATTTTTTTGAACTTTGTAGGCACTTGTAGGTCATCCTCCAACTGGGTCAAGTCTACAGATAATGTACCTAGTGAAAAGTTAATGGAGCTATGCTCATTTGTACCTGCTGACCCAGTGGCTTGCCATTTTTTTTTTCTCCTGTTTTTGATCCATAAAACCCTAACTGGGTTGGGATCTGACAGCCTGAGAGTGCACACTTGACTTGTCAAGGCAGTTTTGCTGCTGATAGCGCTCAGCGTACAAAGTTACAGTACTCTGGTTTTCACCTGCACACCTGCCTTCCCCTACATCTAAGACTGAAAAAGAGTCCAGGGAAGGCTGGAGTCAGAAGACCGATGCCAAAGGCTTAAAAAGATACAGCTCTGCCACAGAGACCTGTGATTTCAGTTTAGATTAGGTGTTCGCCTGTGCTCCCGTGCCCACCTTTTGATAATACTTCCCTATCTCTTGAGACCGATGTAAGGACAAAATACAGTCACATTTGTGAGCTGCTCAGAAGTCAGGGTGACTAGTCTGTGGTTATAAAATATTGCCGACTTTTAGTTGTGTCTTAAGGCTCTGGGTGACTTTTTCCCTCAGTTGTCTATGGGACAGGACACAAACATGTGAGTCTGAGAACTCAGACCTTCTGTCCCTGCCTGCTATTGAAGCCAAAGAAAACTCTAGGTGAGGCTGTAGATTCAAGTGCTATTTTCATCTGGGATGTGCATTCCTTAAGCACTTTGAAAATCCCATTCTGTGCCTGAGTCAGCAATGCAGCTTTTGGCCCGTAGCGAGGTACCTACTCACCGATCCTTTTGCCAGCAGCAAGCAGACAAACCCAAACCTTTCAGTCTGGGCTGTGATTTCACTGATGTCACGTTATCTGAAATACAGATGAATATGACTCTGTTTCAGATACCAAGTTGTCTTCCAGCACCTCAAGATGTACATTCATCTTCAACAAGATTGGAGGATTTCAGTGGTTAGGAGTACTGTGGGATTCCCTTTATCCATTTATCCCAGTTATATTGGCAATAGTGGTGGATAAAGGCAAGCAAACAGGGTCCTGGCACCATAGTTACCACTTTCCTGAGCTTATAAGCTAGGTAAGTGATGGGGATATTCTGAGCTGTAAAAGGTGTGATAAAGATAAATGGCAGATCAGTGTGCGGGTAGACATTGTAGGGGGAGAGAACTGGCAGAGCCCCACCTGTAGCATGGGCACTTTAGTTCACACTTACATCAGCCACTTTCCTCTCTGAAGGGTGAGCTCAGCTCAAGGAGAATGTTTGGAAATAAATGTGGGAGGAGAGAAGACAGATCTGTAAGGTGCTGCTTCGGGATTTCAGGCTTGCTTGTCTTCGCCTTTTCTCTTTCTTTAGGTCTCTTAAAAGAGGTTACGTCCCTTGCCCACATTGCCACTGCCTCCGGGTGCCTCGCTTTCCCTGACAGGCTGAGCAGATGCCGGGGCTGCTGTGAGCAACCTGAGGAAAGTCTGAGTTGGGAGGTAGAAACTGTCAGTCCCTGGGTGTATTCCTCTTCTCCCCCACCTGCCTCTTAAAGCCTTTTCTTCAGTCATTGCCACTACCTGAGCTACTACCCCAACCAGGGGAATGAACAGGTCATGGCTGTGTTATTTGTGCTGCCAAGTGTTGTTGTCAGTCCTGGGGCAGGAGCAGGGAGGAAGGGGAAGGCTGAGCCCTGCTTATCCAGGGTCTGCTCTTGTCCTTCCCGCATCCCCCACAGCCTCACCTCCCCTTGGGAGCAGCTGCAGTGGCCTGAGGAGGCTCAGATAGTGAGAGAGAAGGTAAGCAGCATCTGTAAAAAGCCAGAGGAGGCTGCGAAGAGTGGCAAAGGGGATGTGGGAGAGCAACAGGGTTCAGGCATGCCTGCCTGCCCTGCACCTTCTCTCCTTGCAGTCTCCAGCCACAGGTGGTGGGAAGGTGCAGGAGGTGGTGCCCCAGGCAAGCTGTCCTCCAGCTGGGGAGGGCAGATGAGAAGGACTTAGTGAGAGAAGAACATTTGCCTGGAGATATTCAGAACTGGACAAGGCTCTGAGCACCTGGATCTGATTTTGAAGTCACCTCTGCCTTGAGTGTGGACTTGGACTAGAGATCTCCGTAGGTCATTTCCAGCTGAAGTTGTTCTGTGACTTGTCGTCTTTTCCACTTAGTCTTTGACTGCAAAAATCAAGCGCTGAGGTTAAATCAGAGTCTGTGTTTGGAGCTGCTGAGTAACAGTACACTTTTTTTTTTTTTTGCCCTGAAGCTATAGCTGGAGGGAATGCACCTAATTCAGTCAGCTTTGTCTTTTAATGTCTGCATTTGACACAAGGCACGTGTATTTTATTCCTTGCTTAGCATTTGTTCCAAAGCTATTGCTCTGTGTTTATAACTAGGATGCACTGCAAAGAGCTGCATCTATGGGAGATGTTGCCATTTTCAACTGCAGATTGCTATCTACCTTCTGAAGGTCCCTCTCAATCTTCTGGAAGATTTGCTTAAGTAAAAGCTCCCTGAACCATTTCAGTCAAAATGGATTGGTTTAGCCAAGCCCTGCAATTTATATCATTTGAACTACTCAGGTGCAATGTGCTAAGGATGGCTGAGGACTCCCTTTAGCTGAAAGGACAGTAACTGCTGGCACTGACATGTAGGTAAGGGGACTGGAGATTGCACCCTTTGTGGATGGCACAGCTGGGGCTGGAAGAGGATATTTGGCTAGAATGCCTGTAAAGTCAGGTACAGTTATGGGCCTACTGCTCCTCTTGTGATACTACTTTTATGCTGGTAGACAACTCTGATGTTGAAAGAATCACTCCTGAATTACAATGAAGTGAGGAGGATGAGGGCAGTCATTCTTATCTGCCATATATTCTGTTCCATGTAACTCTGCAGGCCTCAGAGGGAAGCTTTTTGTTCTTAAAATATATATCCAAAGCTGCATTCAGCTGCTTTTAAATTTCTATGTGGATTGGGAAGCAAATTCTGAATGCCATTTGCCAAAGCGTGTTATTAAAAACAACATGTTTACACTGAGAACGATCCGTGGGTGAAGCAGTCTTGAAGAATCTGAGCAATCTTCAGAAGTAACCTTAAGACTGAAGAAATTCCACTGAAGAAAGTAATCAAGTATATCTTCCTACCTATCCCAAGCAGATTGGATAAAGGCAAATGTGCTGATTGGTCTCAGCTCACCTTGGGGAGATCAAATGAGAAGGAAACATTCAGTATGTACCTTTCCACCTTCCCACACAGAGCATGCAATCCGAACCTTTTTTAGCTTCATGATTGCCACATTCTGGGACGCTGTTGTATCATTAGTCACATGGGGCAAAGACACATGCTGAGACTGAGTCTATGCTAGTAAATCCAAGCATGCCTGGCAGCCTTCCTTGGCCCTGGAAGATGATTGTCTATGCTAGTAAACTGCTAGCACATTCTCTGGCATGAACATGGCCCACTGCAACTGACACTCTCTCTGAACAATTTTTGGGCCTGATCTGGCAACTGGAGTGTGCCGGGGACCATACCCAGTAGGCAGTTTGCTTGCTGCCACCTCATTTAGGAGACCTGTTCACTACCAGCCTGTTCTCCGCCAGCTGGCCTGGATGTTTGGTCCTAATGCAATAATGTTCTAGTTTACTGGTATGGATATAGCCTGACTATAAGCCAGCATGGGGTGTGCATATCATACTGGAATTCAGCATGGAGCATGTTAGCTAGTCAATGGTCCATGCAGATATGTCAGTAAAACTGGACTTTCATGCAATGTTACCTTGGAGGAGAGAGAGGTGGGACAATAGGGGCAAATTCTGCCATGGTGGGTCTTGGGAACACACTAACAGGGGGAGGGTAGAGATGCCCGAAGCCCCAGTGTGTTCAGTTGGCCCTTGCCAACCTAGGATCCTTGCAAATGAGTACAAATCCTGCCTGACTCACAGAATGATGTGAAGGAAAAATCACAAAGGGAGTGAGTTTTCCATGGTGCTATCTCATTCCTAGAGGTTTTCCTATAGGCAAGGGCAGAGCTGGGATACTTTGCTCGTGACACCAAGTTGGATGCTTGACTGTGCCATCCCTGCTCAAGCACCTCGGGACAGGTTGTTGAGAATACCCACCTAATGAGGCTAAGCTCAAGACTTCAGTCCAAAATGTGCTGAGGCACTTGTATCATGCCTTGACCCTCGCAGCTGCGTTCCTAAGTTTTGACTGTTTTTTGTACTTTCATCATCTTAACGTCTCCGGAGTTGTATTGCTATATTTCCTGTACAGAGTATCTTTGGGGCTGGAAGGTAAAAAACCCTGTAGTATTCAGAGGTGCGTTGGTTTCCAGGTAGTGCTTGGTTGAGGGTGAAATGAATGTCTGGGACAAGGATCTGAGTGTGTTTCGGAGGAAAGGAGACATCCTCATTACTTTTGTCCTGCAGACACAGAGAGCAGAAGGGGAAAGACCAGGACGTGCTCAGGGTCGTGCTAGAGGCAGGGAGCCTGTGTGAGGCTGGAAGAAGAGGCAAAGGGAGTGAACGTGGGACAGGAGCCACTGCGGTATTGACACTGGAAACAGAGGACTGGGAAGCCCGTCTGAATATGAGAAAGGGGCTATGAACTGGTGGTGAGGAGCCAGAGACAAATAGTAGACTGCAGCCAGAGTAAGGAAGTTTCATAGGCAATTTATGGCTCAGACATTCATTTGATGTATGTCTGATGGCCTTCAAGCTGGGTATGGGACAGGGTCCATTTCCTGTGCACACCAGCTGTGATGTGCTGGGTTCTCCCCAGCTAGGCAGCGGCTCACAATGCTCACTGCCTCTCACCCAACATCTGCAGGTCTCAGGACCTTGCAATAGCTCATAGTGCAAGAGCTCACAGTGCTGAGGAAAGCTTTTCCAGCAGGGAGGCTTAATTCTGCATCCAGCACCTACACAGCTCAGTCTGTAATGCACACGGACGCTGCCATGAATTGACACTCCTGAGCTATCTTGTCGTGTGTGACAGCTACCTTTGTCTAGCTATCTCTTCTGTGGCACATGTAAAATAGTCTGGTTGCAGTAAGACGTACTTTATGTACAGTTTTTTAAAATATTGTATAAAGAATGGACAATCCATTTTCTGGGTGCAAGATATTACCATTGTCCTTCTGTGCAAAGTCTCTTCCAAGGTAGCATTAGGTTATCCAGA
Source organism: Aptenodytes forsteri (assembly GCF_000699145.1). NCBI lineage: Eukaryota > Metazoa > Chordata > Aves > Sphenisciformes > Spheniscidae > Aptenodytes > Aptenodytes forsteri. The sequence continues at coordinate 3,957,562 of NW_008795259.1, read as the reverse complement.
CGTGATAAGAAACCAGTCTGCTTGCTGACATACTGTAATTGTAAATTTGCATCATTTGGATAATGCTTGTCTAATTCTCAAATCCTTGTAAATTGGTTACCATTTTCCCTATAAACTTCTTGTTTTCCCTCTTCTCTCCCAGTCTTGGTGTCAACTGTTAATATTATTAATGTTTTTTTCCTACTTCTGCTTCCAGATAGCTGCTGAAAATGTTAAACAAACCAGAGCTCTGGCAGGACCCCACTAGATGTTTCATCCAAACATATCATCTTACAACTCTGATAAAAGGATCTGTTGGATTTTCTTTCGGATTAGATAGTACCTTTGTATTAATTGCAACCAATGTTAATGTGAGTAGAAAGCACTGAGATCTAAATTAGGTAGATAAGTCGTTACAATGAGGCTGTTTTCAAGAAAGAGCAGTATGAAAAATGGAGAGCCATGAACAATCTGCATTGAGTGCGGACTTCATTTAGTGCTGGGTGGTGCCAACACTGTGTGTGTTTGCAAGTTATTGAGTAACAGGCGGTTGGAACTGTTGGACTGTGAAGACTCTTGTATTACCCTATTTATTGGTAGAGGGCTGGAGAGAGTTGCTCTGAGACATCTCTTCCTGGGCTGACTGGTACACGCAGAAGAAAAAGGGGAATGAGAAGAACAATACCCATTTGCCCCTCGTGAAATTTAGATACAGGCTTTTATTTGGATTTCTTTTTGACTCTCCCAAACATCTTCAGTTGGCATATTTTCCACTGCCATTTAAAAATACTGCTTTGTAATAATAAGATTAATAAAAAGAATAAGCAAGACAGTAAAAATATATTAAACAAATAAATCTGATGGATTAAAAAAAGTGAGGCAGTGCCCACACAATGTCTTCACCTCGCAGTTCAAAGCCACTGCTGAGTGGCTCAGCACGCAGCTCGAGTGGAAGTCACGAAGAGCACAGATTGCTTGGCAGGGCATCCACCGCACAGAGGCTTGTCTCTCAAAGGACTGCAAGTTTGGCCCTCAAATACTGCTTTCTCCTTGTAGGTCTCCCTGTGTTTTGCCTGCTGGCAGGCAAGCTGCCTTTCGTTAGTGCAGCTAACGTTCCCGCCTAATTGTGTCCCTTGCTTTGGGCCTGATCCAAGGCCAACAGGGAGACTTTCGCTGGTTCCAGTCAGCTTTCGGAGCAGCCTCTTTGAAGGGAAAGGCTGGTAAAAAGGCCATGCGGAAAGCTATGAAGTGCTCATGCATGTTCTCTTTGAGCTTAATGGTGCTCTGTGCTCTGGAGTGTTCATGCATGAGTATAGGGTAAAAAAGAAAAAAAAAAAAAAAAAAAAAAGAAGAAAGTGCTAAGCCAGGAGAAAGAGGGCAGGGGAACCTGATCCTGCATGAACTGGAGTGCAGCTGCATAGCCTTGAGCGTTATTGTGCATGGTAGCAAAAGTGAGGCCCAAAAGGGGAACGCTTGACTAAGTACCTCAGCAGCACTACAAGATGCTTACGCTCATGTCTCTTCAGACATGCCTGCTGTGAGGCTGGGTGGGAGTATTAAGGGATCCTGAGATTTAATGCTTTATGGTGAAAAGGACCAAAACAAGCGTTTAACTTGCACCTGCACATGAGCCCATGCTGGGACTGGCACGAATACATTCTTAGCATGTGTGATGCTGCGTGGCCATGGCTTTTCACGGGCCAGTGGATATTTTCTAGGCTAGCAAACTCAGCATTTCTTGAGCTGTGGGGGTGATAAACAACCTGAATTGCATTAAATGAAAAAGGCATTCCAAAAGCAGATAAAGAGAGAACAGGGCACGCTAAAGTCAAGTAACATGCTAGAAAAATACTTCTGTACCATCAGCAGCGATGGAAAGAAGCAAGAGCTGAATGTGACCGGACAGTAAATATTATGGAATCAGTATTAGTGAACTGAGAACTTGTACGGAGCCAAAAGATTTCAGTAACGTGACAAAAAGGAATATTCTCCCTCAAGTGCAGTTCAGGAATTTGAATTGCTGTTCAGGGATGCTATCTCACATTTTGCTCCTTTTCAAAGTAGGAGGTGCAGCTACATACAGATGCAGAAAGAGAAGGGTGAAAACATCGGGAAGTAGGATCCCTACATCAGGCTTATGGTGTATCTGGGTGTGCCAGGGCTGAGCACGGGGTACATCTCCATTTGTTGCTGCCTCCTAGTAAAGAGCACCTCTCTGCAAATATTAACCAGGGCCTCAGTAATGGACCCAGGACAGAAATTTTGAAGAGCATGGCATATCTGAGAGGTGAAAGCAATTTGCTCATGACTTGAACCTAAACTGGAGTTTTCCGATTCTGGGTTCAAGAAACCCAGCTGGGATGCTTGAAGGCAGTTGTCATGGACGGCAGGAAGAGTGAACTTCCTTTCCCCAGACCCGGGGCTCACGTGGTCCTTAGCCCAAGGGTATAACGAAAGCTGGAGGAACCGCACTGACAAACATGATGATGTGGAAGGTTTCCCTGACTAAGAAACATTTGACCGTGAATGAGCTCCATGGGGAACCCAAAGTTAGGCTCCACGGAAAATGAGAGGAAAGTCAAGCGAATATGGACAGGTAAAGAAATAGCCAAAGACAGTATCTAAAAGAGGGAGGAAAAAATACAGGTATTAAGTCAAGGGGAAGAAAACTGAATGAAGACCTGGAAAAGAAAGGACCCAGAATTAATGGTTACTCTCGGGTGCTGTCATTTTGTTTCATTTTTAGTCATTTTCAGTCGATTTACTTAATGCTGAACTGGCTGTCTAGTGAAAAAGTATAGCTTTTGGGGACTTTTTTTTAATATTAACCTATGTTTGAAATTGAAATTAAGAGACTGACATGTTTTGTTGGCTCTGTTATTTGGATGCTTATATTCGACACATTCCTTCAGGCATTGTTTTGTCAGTGGTCATTAGGGTAATGTTTTCATGGCATGTGTGTGTGAGCCAGGGAGGAGGAAGAGGAGAAAGTGCAGCTTTTCCCAAATGGGGGTCATGACCCATGAGCTTAGTAGGTCAGAGTTGAGGATTTAAAAAAAAAAAAAAAAGAATTTTAATTTCCTTTCTTCCATGGGATGGGGACTGAATGAAAGTGCGACAGGCACACAATCTGCTGGCTGCCCTCGCTTTTCCTATCTTCAGGAGGGTTTTTTCTACCATCTATGCTGAAATGAAAAATGCAAATGCTGGTAGCTCATTACAGCTTAGGAAATGAGATGAGGACATTTTTCCCGATGCCAAGAGTCTTTATAGGGCAAACAGGTGGCTCCTTGACACGTGCTTCTAGGCTGCTGCTGTGCCCCTCGGTAGCTCAGTGCTGGCAACTTTATCATGCCTTTGCTGTGGAGCACAGATGCCTTGGTTATTAACTCCGCTGTGCTGGCACAGGGAGGACAACTGCACGAGGGCTTCTGCTTTAAAACCAGCTAAAGTCCCCACAGCTTGAGCAGAGGAAGAACCTCTCAGAGCTCTGGTGGTAACAAAGGCAGTAGGGGCTTCCCAAAACCAGGGGGAGACACACACACACGTGCGAGCCCGTCTGGCAGCCAGAGGGCAATTGCCATACATGACCCAGCCATTGCCTTCCCCATGCTACTTGCTCCAGAAAATTCTGGTGGTTTTAACAAATGCAGATTTCATAATGTTTGAAGTGAGGATTGAATCGAAGATCTTGGGACTGGACATTAGGAATATAGTTGTTTGGATTGCCTAAATAAGGGTTCAGTTGCTTATTTCCGGCACACTACTGAGCTTGCTGGAGAAAGCTAGCACAATCTCTGAGCCTGGGAGAAGTGATGTGGTGGTTGTTTGTTTGTTCAGAAGTATGTATGCAGCTTCCAAGAAAGCCAGCAGGGCTGCACATGTGTATTTGCAGGGAAGAATTCCCATCTCCCGTGTAAAACACATCCTTCTCACTATACATTCACCGGAGAGACAATCCACCGTTCCCTATCCATCAAAATGTTTTGTGCTAAGCGGTGTGAAATGGTCTGATGAATGGCAGGTGATTTAAAACTTCTTTGGTATCAGTTGAAAACTGATGGCTGTTCCAACCGGGCAGCAGGCTACATCAGATGCTGATGCAGGACATAACCATCTGACCCCTCTAATAAATATGGAAGGGCCGGGCAGTATGACAGACGTGATGTGCAAGCCAGCAGAGTGACTACAGCTTGTGGGTCACACCTCACGCCAGCCTTGGCAGCCGGGCATCGAGTCCCACGATGAAGCCAAGTCTGCAGATCTGAAGAGCCCTTTTCTGGGCTGACCAGTGGATAATGTGGAAAAAGGGTGCAGTGGGACTGGTTTAGTGCTTCACATATATATTGAGGAAATTCACACCTCCTTGTGCAAATAGATACCGACATTAGACAGACTTGATGGTGGTTGGGTCCTTCACTGTAGGAGGGAGCTGCAGAAGTTTTGCCTAAACTTTTTTTTAAATTTTTTTCCCCAGTTTGTATTTATTTAACTGATGCAAACCTCAATGACGCCTTGAGTGAGCTTTAAGCCATTGCACCTTACTTCGCATTGCAATGGCCTGGAAGCACCAGGTTGCTGTGACTCAGCAGAAGGGAGAGGACCTTTTCCCTGGAGAGGCAGTAACCTCTACCTGAGGTGTGGTATCTTTTTTTATCTGCTCCTGACAGTTCTGTTACAATCGGTGAAATATATTCTCCTTTCAGTTTGAGTAGATGGCTTAAACTGATTTTCTTGTTTAAGCTAATTTATGCTAATCTGAAGTAGCCCTATTTCTACCCAAAATAGCACCCAACAATTTTTCCATAGATTTAATGAAAACCCTTTACAAAATCGGGCTGTAAGTTAAATTAAAAAGCCCTGGCAGCAAACATGCACAAACCTGTCAATAATGCTGTGCAAACAGTACTATGTTGCCTTTCATAATATAATAAAAACATACTCGTGTTTAAAGAACTACAACAAAATTGAAGGCTTCAGGATACAGTGGGTTGAAAAACAACCCATGATGCCTCTGAGAGGAAATACTTTTATTTCTTTAAATAAAAAGGAGAATGAAAAATGCCGTACAGCCTTGAAATTATGAATAGAAATTGCAGAAAATTACGATGTGAGTATATGCATTTGTTGGTGTTGACTCAGAGAGGTCTTTTGGCTCTTCAGTGGCTCACAGCTGGAAAACGTTTAGAGATAGGGAGCCTTGTTAGCCTGTTATTAGTTTCTCCTATCATGTCTCATGGGTAACATCAAAAATACAATATGGCTTTATTCCCCTTTGTCACTCCATTAGATTTCCATTTAAACTTCCATCCTACCATGAGCTTTAAAACAGAGCCTTGATTTGCATATTCTCCTGTACTAGAGCAAAAGCTGTAAGAAACATTACAAAAATACAAACATAGGTTTGAATTATGACCATTTTTAGATGATTCAATTAGCTGCTAATAGGTGTTCACAGTGGTATGTTGTAATGGGAAGTCAGGTTGTAGTTAATGGTTACCATAAGTTAGAACGGTGTTAAAAACAGCCGTCCTGTTTGGCTCAGCTATACAATCAGAGCTCTGTCTTTAGAAGTTAGCATGGTATACTGAAAAGGCAGGAACCTGGGCTTTTGCTGGTAATTTTATTGCTTTCCCTCTAGTGCTCAGTCGATATGAATAGGAATGGCTCTGCGTAACTGTGCAAAGAAGAACCCTATTAACCCCCGACGATCCTCTGGAGGAATTTTGCATCCCTGTAGGGTGCTTGTTACTGCAATTATGTTTTCCATTATGGATTTTCTTTGGAATGTGCAACCCGCATACAAAAATCAGATAGCTGTGAGTATGACTTAGTTCATCACAAGCATGAAGAATGAACCCATTGATGGTTTAGAATATTAAAACACAGGTAGCCACAGTAGAAAGTTAGAGAAATGGAAAAGAGACTCGTCATCTGATCTTTCCATCAGTGCTACGTTTCAAAGATAATTTCACTATTCTGTCCAAACACGTGCTACCGTGTTACAGAATGTTCTGTCTTAGTCAGGATATTAAGTGACATATGATTATGAAAGGAAAGGATATTACATGAAAAACATACAGTGCGCAGACAAGCCAAATATACAGTGGTATTAACCATTGCAGGCACATTCACATATCAGCATGTATAAATATAGCGGGGGCGTGTCTTGCAATATGTCTGGTATGTGAATCTGCTGATCCTACTAATTAATATTTATTTTTTGTATTACAACAGCATCTAGACATCTTAATTAAGGCTCTGCTGAGCTTATTGCTGTACATGCATAGCAAAAGGCAGGCATTGCCCCAAAGAGCTTCCAGTCTATCCAGATGGCATAAATGAACAGGGATGGAGACAGCAGCAAAAGTTAAAACTTAGCCCAGGGTTTGCTGAGCTGAAGGTGGGATCCTCAGCTCTGAGTGAGGTACCCGAGTTCCACAGATGATGCACAGAAAGAACAAGGCATTTAAGACAAGGAATGGCAGCAGCTAACATACTAAGCACCATGCCAGCTAGCTGGTAAAATGCGGGGAAGGTTTATTCCTCAGACTGTCTGCTTTCCCCAGGCAGGATTCAGAGCCCAGAGGCCTTTTCTGGAGCCAAATACCACAACCCTGTGCCTAGATGTCAGCCCCAGCCGAGGCTAGGGGACAGCTGGGTGCATGCCCTACCACTGCTTGAGGACCTCTCAAATTGTATCTCTCAAATGAGCACCTGGCGGTGAGAGGGTGTCTTCAGGAGATGAGAAGTGGTGTCGTCTCTCAGCCCAGCTAGTGCATTTCACCCAGGACAGCATCATGGGGAAGACTTGGAGAGCAAACAGAGAGGAGACTGGAAGCTCCAGCTCCCCATCCCAACCCAGCTGTGCTCATCCTCCCTCGCTCCAGCTATCCTTCCTCCCCCACATCCCGTTACTGGAGCAGAGTCCTTGGGGCAGCCTAGTGAAAATCAGTGGAGGGCCCTACAAACTGGAAAACATGAATATTGAAATAAAAAGTTAGTGAGTGAATCTGCCAGAGGCAGGAGGAGGAAGGCTGAGCAATGTGCCTGAGAGGCAATTTAACAGGGAGGGGCTAGGCCTAATTAATCTCTAGGATGAGGAGGTGGGTCAAGCAACAAGTGTACTACTGAGCATGCCTCAGGCTGAGCCTCTCTTTCAACACCTGCTTTATTAATACTCTGAGAGCAGTGCACTGTGTATGGGGAAGGACTGGGTTTGGGGTGTGGCGGGGGTCCTTCTCTTCTCTTTATTAATACTCTGAGAGCAGTGCACTGTGTATGGGGAAAGACTGGGTTTGGGGTGTGGCGGTGCTCCTCTTCTCCTCTTCCTTTCTTCCTTAAGCAAAGACGTCCCATGCAGGCAGACCAAGGTAGCTCTTCTGCTTAAGAGGCAACCATGGCAGGGGCTTTAGTTGCACCATTGTAGGCTATGAAGTTGCTTGTAGAGATTGACTGAGTTAGGTGGGAGTCCTGCTATAACACAGGAGGATTTAATAGGGGGAAAGAGAGAAAACCTCTTAAGCTCCGGACCACAATCATGACATTCAAAGCAGAAGGATGGCTTATATTGCTAGTTGTAGGTCAATGAGGCTCTGCCACAAAATAAGCTGAGACAGGATTGTCTGCTTCCACTGGAAAACACAGGTTCGAGATGCATGCTTTTAGAAAGGTGCTGGCCTTTCTCTAATGTGCCATTACAAGGCTATTGCAGCTGCAAATCTAGCTGCTATTTCTGCTGACTCTGCTTGGCTGGGTCAGCATTTTGGGCATGAACAAGCTATGTGTATGCAGACTTGCTTGCTTTTTGATTAAAAAGGAAAGCTGGTCTGGAACATGTTGTATCTCCTCAGGCACTTTGAGTGCCAGATAGAAAGAAATGGGCTGAAACTCTGAAACAGCAGCAAAGCTCCAGTGAGCTGGCAGCCATCAGCTCGAATGAGCAGACAGTTACTGTGAAGGTCCTTGCCCACATAAAGAAATGGGAGCAGCTGACAGATCGTTCTGCTCACTCACTGATCCTGCTGTGAGAGTGCTTCTTTCTAAATTTTTTAATGTGGGGATTCAAGGGCTTGTTGCTTCATCTTAATGTCACTTAATATGACTTTGGTCTTAAAGATTTGGAAATGCTGTTGTAACTTTTTGGGCTGGTCAAAATACAGGGCAGCCTGGAAGGACCTCATGAATGCATTTGGAAATTCTTGGAACAAAGCCTAAGGAGGTAGTTTAGCTCTGTGAATGTTGAGAGAACCACTTACAGTTCAGCAAGCTCCACAACTGGTTGCAAGGGGGATATTAAAAAATTTGAGAAGGTTCAGAGGAAAGTTACAAAAGCAACTGAAAGAGTGAAAAGAATCAAAAAAACCCCCCTCATGACAGCAAAAGATGTGAGGGGAGTTCTACTTATTTAGCTTTCAAACAAGTCGCTTGTCGCAGGCTAAAGATACCTCAGTAGGATCAGCGGTGCAATGGGAAGGGTTCTGCAGTTCGATAGACATTGGTGTAACAACAATACGGTGTTGGCCGGGAGTTGAAGCTAAGCACCTTCAGACTGAAAACCAGCTGCACATTTTTAACAGTGAGGGTAATTAACCATTGGAACAACTTACTAAGGATTGTGGTAGATTTTCCATGATTGCATGTTTATTGTGGTTGTTGTTCAACCACAGCTATTGAACTTCAAGTATGAATTACTTAGCATAATCTTATAGTCCACGTTGTTCTAGATGTCAGACAAAATGATCTCAGTAAGTCCCTCTGGCCTTAAAATCCAAGCATTTGTGTAGGATGGGGAAGTTTATTTCTGCATCCTAGCACAACAGCCACAGGCACTGACGTGACTGCTGCTGATATTATGGAAAGGGAAGACTTGTAAGAGTTTAAGTCTCCAGGCACACCAGCTCAAATCCAAACAGGCTAACCAGGTCTGAGAGGGACCGTACTGAATGTGGTGTTGAAACGTAGGCAGACTGCATTTAATCAATGTATTCCTGGATGGGTGTGCTACCTGCAAACTGGAGCTGGGTAACCCAGATCTCAAAAGAGACTCTTTGGTCCTTGGAGAATGGGTTTAGTCTGGAAGATAGTTAAAAAAAGGAGTGAAGTCCTCAGAAGTGAAGTCAGCTTCGCACCGTTCGTGCTCTGTTTCGCACAGCTAGTGCTGCTGAAATGAAGCTACTCAGCTGCTGACGCAGGATGGGACACTGAAGACTTCGATCAAAAAACAATTTCACATTTGGGTCCCACCCCTTTGGACTGGGTAGCAGAGTCAGAAACACTCCTGAAAAGACCAAGGCAGCAAATTGCTGCATAGCTTCTTTCTGAGCCAGAATCTCAGTTACTGTTTTCTAAGGAGAACTCTTTGAGCTTCTGACAGCCTTTGAGAGCACTGGAGGGTGACTTGGGACTGTGGCCCTCATGTTACCGTCTCATTTTACATATACGCATATCCTCAGAGGGGTAATATTTGAAAGGAAAAACGGTACAAAGTCTCTGAAAGCAAAGCTGCAGAAAAATTACATCTTACAGCTCAAATCTGCCTTTGAAGCCAGAAAACTCCAGTCCACTATGGCACTGTGCAAACAGCATCTGATGTTTTCCTTCAGTTGACCACAGCGTGAAGAGGGAGAGGTTGTGCACAAATGGGCATTGCCTGTAAAATTATACTCATGCCAGCCTGCCTGCAACAGTGACAGTGGATGCACACTCCTATTAAAGTCTTCAGCTGTCTGGCTCCCCTTGTTGCTCTTCTTGGTGGCAGTCTCAGCATGCCGTAGGGCTGCAGTAACAAAGCAGAGGTCAGTGGACTAAAGCAAGCAAGCCTGCACACATCCATGCTCAGCAAACCGCCTGCCAGGGCTTGAGGTAGAGACTAGCAGGCAGTCGGCATGCTGATGATTCCCTGCTTTGTTCCGCTGCGTTACGTGGAGCCAGAGTCCAAATGACGAGAGGGTGAGCGGCTTGTCTCCGCACTGGAGTGTTTGCGGGTGAATTCTGAAGGATTTCTGTATCTTGGGGTTTGTATCAAGAAGTGGGACAGCTGGAAAAGGAATTGGAGCAAAAATATTCTAATCAAAATAGTTGTGCTCCTGAGGATGTTAAATCTTCTTATAATCATTTATGAAATCAAAGACTGACTTCCTCTCTAAGTGGAAAGTCGCTTCCACCAGATGGGGGTGGGAAACAGGGGACTGAACCTGATTAAAAAAAGATCACCATTAAATGTTATTCTCCAGGAGAGAGACCTGCTGAAATGAGAGAGATTTATGTGTGAGATTTAAAGTGTCCATGGTGTGGGAAGACTACACCAGAAGGAAAGTTTGTTTGATAATTACACTGGGAATATGGGAAGGAAAGCCTAATTCCTGTGCTGTAAGGGAGGCACGGGTTGACAAGTATAAGAGAAGTGCAGGAATCCACATACGATTATTTATGAAGGAGTCCCATCTAGGTGTGTATGGCTGCGCGCAGTACAGCACAAGAGAAACATGTGGAGATGTAGAGCACAAATTCCTCGTGCCTACAGGGAGGTGGAGAGGAAAGACTGATCATGTGCGATTAGACACCGAACGCTGGCTCTCAGGAAACAGGGGGTCAGTTCCTGCCTTGGCTGCAGACTTCCTAGAGCTCGACATTTAATATCTTTGGTCCTGGTTTCCCATCTGTAAAATGGGAATAACATTTCTTTTGGTCTTATTTGTTCAGGTTGTAAGATCGAGAAGACAGGTCTCTCTTCCACTGTGTGCATACGCAGTGCCTAGCATGATGGGGGCCCCAACTCTCCTTTGAGCTGCCAGGTGCTATATTGATACCAGCGTGAAAAGGGGAGGCAGAGACTGGGAAGAAAGCTAGGTTATCAAGGGAGTCTTTGCCACTGGCAAGGCAGAGAGCTGTGTCCCTGGCAAGGAGAAGTATTGAAGAAAATGGAACTTGAAGATAGGGAGAAGACGAAAGGTTGATGGGGAAGTGGCTGAAGTTGAAGGTTGGATCTTCCGAGCTCAATGAGGGTTTGTTTTGAGGGAGATTATGAGAATCTGAAGTCAGCACTTGCAGATGAACCTTGGTAATAGCTGTGTTGGCACAATGCTCATGCAGCCCTTGTCACTTAATGTTAGCACTAACAAGGATGGGATCACACACTGTGGGAAGCAAGGAGAGTGCAGGCAGTGCTCTCGCTTAGGAAGGGTCTTGGGACTAGGTTCAGCGTGGTTGTCCTGCCATGACTCTTCCCCCTGATGTGACCCTTATTGTCACAGAAATAGTGGTTCAGGGCACCAGGACAGTGAGGCAGAATGAAGTGCAGAAGGTGCCTGGGACGAGAGACACTTCCCATCCACATACAGACCAGAGAGGACTTGTCCTGGTCAGGCGTCTCACACTGTTTCCAGATTAGGCTTGATCTATGTCGTTGCAGAGTTGGCAGGTTCGAAAGGGAGTTACATGATACTGTTGTGTGGAAAGATTGGTGAGGGAGGGATGGAAAGGAAGAGAGTTAACAATAGAGCTGCTCCTGACGTGTCCGGACTGCTGTTCTCAACAGCGTGGGCTTCTTGCAATGCTTGTGGAGGGACAGGGGTGTCTGAGAGTCTCATGTCAGACGCATGGTCCTAAAAAGTGAGCAACCCGCTTCAGTCTATGCTCTAAACTGGAATCCTGAGAATGGCCTCCCTGGCGGGGCTCTGTCAATGCCTGTGGGTTTGTCTGACACCAGAGACAGACCCCTCTCTGTCGAGGGGTGATTGTTGTTTCTAATTTGTCTGAAAACATGTGTATCAACAGCTCATCCAGATCTCAATTTGGAACGAAAATATACCTTTCACTTGTAGGAAAAAAAAAACTTTAAAAAAAAGAAAGAAAAAAGAGAGTGAGAAAAAATTTATTGCTTGGATATTCCAGGAGTTGCTATTTTCCCTTCTTTTTTTTCCTCCCTCTCTCTCTCTCTCTCTCTGAAAGACCTGCCTAGTTATGAGTTTGAGAGTCTCAGGACTTGTCTACACAGGGAAATTTATCGGCCTAATTATGCCAGTATAATTAGGCCGATAAATTTGCCTGTGTATACAAGCCTTAATTTTAAAAGCTCCATTGTCTCTGAGTGCAAGCCTCATAAGCAGTTGTATTTTAGGCCTCTGAACTATGCTTGCCAGCTGTGGGCTGGCTGCCGAATTCTTTTACCGAGTTTCCTCATTTCAAAGCAGTGGGGTTCTTTGGATACTAAAAGCATGTATTAAATTAAACAGGAAGGTATCAAAGGAGTCATATTTTGCTGAAGCAACTTGCAGTTTCTTGTGAAATGTATTGACAAGGGTATATAGGTCACCGCTGCCTCCTGCTTGGTGGAATGTCAGACCTGCTTCCGTCTGCGTCTCTCTCTGGTCGCTGGCTTATCCATGCAACCAGCACCATTAGCAGAGATTCCCCTTTAGGTAAGGGATGGAAAATTTGTGGGTTTGAAGGTGAATACCCAGAGATCTGTTCTGCCTATGGCATAGGTGCATGGTAGAGGTGATACTTATAGCCACAAAGATTTGTGCAGCACATGAATTTTGTTTTGTTACATGTACTTGTCTTTCTGTGCAATCACAGAAAAACATGGGCATGGGTGTAGAAAAACTCTGGGCAGTTTTGGAGAAGAAAAACGTGTATAATTGTGTAGCTGATTAGCTGTTTCTCACTGTGGCTGTATACAAAAACGTCTTGGTCTGCACATACAATTAGCTAGACAGCTGTGAAGCTCGGTATTTACAAAGTGAACACACAGTGTGGTCTTGTGGCTCTGGCGTGATCGCTTCTCCACAGCTATTTAAAAAAGTGAATACCCAAATAAGTTAGACTCCATTACAAAATGAGCTGGATGAAATAATAGCTGTCCCCTCCCCAAAAATATGCATTGTCCAAAATGAAGGGTTGAGCTGGCTTCAATGTGCAGAAGAGTTTCGCTAGTGGATGCTCTGTGAAGATTGCGGCAGAGAAACGGGAGATAGCTCCTCAGGAGTGTGGGCAAAAGAACCGAGGTTCTAGAAAGTGATGAGTGTTTAAAATAGTCCTGAGAAAAGTGGGGAGGAAGAGCCTCTGAGCAAAGGTCTGACCTGAAATAGGCCTGAATTTGCGAGTGTTGATCCACATACTTGTGTTTAATTTCCAGTGTGGGAGACTCTTGGGTGTATCAGTGTGCACGCAGAATTACAGGATGTCACCGAGAGACTTGTACGTTGATGCCCTGGCCCATGTGATGCTTGCACGGAGCTGTGTATCCTCCTTTTGGAGAACTTTGTCTGTTGGGTGGCTGCTCTGTTTTCTTCCTACTGGAGATGTCTCCCGAATTCCTGGGGACGGATCTGGATTTAACAGATATTCACAGGAGCATTTTGCATTTCTAAGCCCATTTAAGATCGTTTTCTTTGTGTTAGGATAAAACTTTGGGGCCTGGTCATGGTGCAGAGAGAGCGGGATTTAGGGAGGAGTGACCTAAACTTGGAGTCCTGCTGGGCTAAGTTGGGCAACAGTGCAAGTCATGTCACATGCGGGTGGGAGGAGGAAGGGGTGCACAGCTCAGTTTCACCTTGAGGCTCCTCCAAATCACACCAACAGGCATGTGTTGACTCCCCTTTTGCAGGAGTAGATATTTTCACGTTTTCCAGCGCTGAACAGTGTAGAGTACCTCTGGGAATGGAAGGCGTGATCCTGACCTTGCTGTTCATGCACCCACAGGAGGGAAAGCGCAGTGCAGGTCCCCCACTGCTCATGCACGGACACGTTTTATCATTGAATCAAGTATCTCCATGAGCTGCAGACCCAGTGAAACCTGGTTTCCTGTGGGTTTGTGTGTGTAGGGTGTACTCCGGTCTCATGAGAGCGGAGCCGATCCTGCTGCCTTTCCTACAGTTGCGTTGCCAATTTCCTCTATTTGGATGTCTGTTTTCACAGAGCTTGTGGGAACTGTGTGTCTCAAGAGGTGTTTGCCCCTCTGTCAAACTTGGTTGAAACTGGAAAACAGGTTGAAAAATTACTAGGGAGACACAGGCGCCCATGCCTTAAACATGCAGCCTGTGTACATGATTCACCCAATTAATTTTTATAGGTGGTGCTGAAAGATCTCATTGAGGTGCAGATCCAAATAGTTCACAAATGCCCCAGCGAGTGCAACAGAACAAGTGGAAGATGAGAAACAACACGTTGCTGTAGCAGACAGGCGTAGGAGGGGCACGAAGTAGCGGTGGGATGATGGGGATGGCCATCAACGCGATTCTCTCAACGGGAAGTGCATCCTTTGTGCCCAGGAATTTGAGAGCTGTGGGACGCTTGCTTTTGGAAAAAAAAAATGTTTTGCTACTGACAGGAGAGGGCACGTGCTTTTTGGAGTCCCATTCATCTTCCCAGCACGAGAAACCATTTCGTAAAGGAAAGAGATTACCTAATCGCGCTTTGGCGTTTTCCTTTGTCCGCTTATCTTACATTTCCTAGCCATTGATGGATAGGTAAAATCATCCAGTCGTGACGGTATGAAGTCCTACGTACATGGGTTGGTATGCAGAGCTGATACAACATGAGCTCTCTGTGCTTGGGCGATGTTAATGTGCGTTAATGACAGAAGGGTCTAGCAGCAAGGTGCAGCGCAACCTTTTTCACATGTGGAGGTGCTGAATGGAAGTTTTAAGATTTTTTCACTGCCATTTAGAAGATTTTCCTTCTCATCTGTTGCATACTGACAGTTAAATAAGATCCCATTAACGATCTTTGGTTAAAACCCTTTTTTCTGTTTAATTGTTACAGTCTTCTTTGTCTTCTCTTTTTTTTTTTTTTTGCCTTTAAAATTGTGTCTGTGACTGTAATCTGTGCAAAGTTGTATAACATAAGAATCCTGTAAAGGCTGAAGGTTATTTTGTTTGCCAACTTCTTATATACCTAATGTAAATAATTTAGCTTTTTTTTTTTTTTTTGCTTTTTGCTTTTTTGTTTTTTAATTTCATTATTAGCAGATCTGTGGGGGGAAAAAAGGAAAAACATGCTTTCAGATGGGACAGCAGAATATTAAATATGCAGTATATTAATATGCAGCTTTGCCATAAAACTTTGCGGTGAAATAGAGATGCCCGTCAAGGCATTTAGTTTATTTTTACTATTCATTATTCATATTCCGATACCGGCCAGGTGCCCCACACAAATTAAGGTTCTTTTGTGCTACAAACGATATAAACACATAGGGAGAGGCAGCTCCAGGCCCAAACACATTACAGTATAAATATCCTGGCAATAATTTGACATCAGTTCTCTGTAACCTTAAAAGCACCTAATCTTTTGCTCTTTTGGTAGATTCAGTGATGGTCCTTCCCCAGATAATTCCAGAATTAAAATTACAGTATTGGTGTACTGGTGTTTTACTGGAGAAGTGTTTCAAAATTGTAAGTTAAAGAGCATCCCAGTAGTATTTCTATCTTTTACTAAGTTGGTACAATGGAGAGGTTTATCCTTCTTCTAGATGGCATATCATCTAAGAGCATTTGCTCTTTGAAAAATATAGAGAAAAATGTGAGTTTCCACATTCGGGCTGCGTAGGGTTCAAGACTATTTATTCACTGTGTTTGGCTGAGAAATCAATTTTGTGAATCTTTTACGCATGGTAACATGTAAACTAAGAGCTCCTTTTTTGACAGTATTTTTGCAATGAATCAGTACTGAAAATCATAAGACATCCTGGGGATTTTACTAAACTTTCTCAAACATTAAGTCTCATGAAAAAATTAATGGATTGTGTGATTTTGTGTTTGATAGCATGCCCTGGGACTTTTTTTAAACCCTCTACAGCAGTCTAATCATTTTAACCCCACTTCAATAATGTTATGTATTTACTTTTCCAAGTGAAATGTGCTGTTCCCTATAAAGTGTCTGTAAAAATTTACATCTGTTAATTTGAACTAGTTTGAAGTCACAGTTTTACCCCGATTAGATGATTTTATAATAATGTGATTATTTCTTGATAATTGTATTTGAAAGAAGATTTGAAACAGTTAAAAGGCTGTTCCTAGTGATCTTCTGGAAAAAGTAAGTATAATGAAAAATGGTACATGTACTTTATTGTCTTACACTGTACAACCTTGCTATATTTTTGGTGCTTTTCCACTAGTTTGTAGCTAATACCATTCCTCATGGAACATTTGCACCCTACTTTTTCCTTGTGGATGTAAAATTTTCTTTTCTTTTATTTTATTTTACTTTATTCTATTTTGACATCTGTAGCATTTCCCCTTCATCTACACAGCTTTTCACTGCAGCCAGTGTGTCACATAACTTCTCTTACGGGTCTCCCAAAGTCCTGGGGGTCAGGCTGCAAAGTGAAAAATGCAGAGATCTAGGAATGGCTCAGCCAGCTGAAAGTTACGGGAAGGGAAAGGCTCCAGTTTCACTGAAGGGGAAAAAAAAAAAAAAAAAAGAGAAGAAGAAGAAGAATGGCTCCTTTCAATGCAGACGGAGGCAGTCTGGCTGAGAGTCAGTGAGGTTTAAAAATCCAAGAGGTCCAATAACTGAAAATCTGTATAGATTCAAAGCAATATTTTAAATACCGCACAAGTGCAGATAAAAAAAGAAGTGTGTGATGGTTTTTCCATCCTCCTGGTGCATATAGCCAACCACGTTCCAAAACCAGGCAGTATATCTTTCCCCCAAACCCTGAGCACATGTGGCTAAGTCCAGTCCATGTCGTCAAAGGATGTGGGTGAAGACCTCCTGTTGAAGTAACTCCTTCAGTCACTTTTCATTGGGATGGGGATGATAGCCGGTTGTTCCCAAGTGAAAACCCCCAAGATGTTACTCTTGTTATTTTGTTAAAATATGAGCGTTGCTGTTATGAAATGGGTGCTGAGCTAGGGATCCCACAGGGATGCAGCCATTAGCATCTCCCTTCTGCTGACAAGGCTCCAGTTTGCGATTTCATGACAAATAAAATGACATGAAAAACCAGGGCCATGGGTTCTGGAGCACCTGGTTGTGGGTTTGCACAAGAAGCTGCCTCTCCTCCTCCTTTCTCATCCCTCTCCTACTCTTTGGGTCTCTTTGTCTGTCTGTTTGCCTGCCTTTTTCTCCTTTTCATGCTCTTATTCACTGTTCCAGACCCTTCCCATCGTCCCAGACAGGCTCTGAAGCCTTGTATGAAAATGTAGGGAGAGGGCAAAAGATCAGTGAATAAAGCACTGAGTACTTACCTCTTAGAGCCTGTTATACTGTCAGCTCAAAGTTAAAGTGCAATAAATCTGGTGGTCTCACGTTGGTCCCCTGTGTGCTGCAGTCCACCTCATAAAACTACTACATAATTAAGTACAGTGCAGTACAATTGGCAGTCTCTGCTCAGCCCAGGCCTAGCAGTGAGCATATAAACCCGCTCCCGGTCCCTGAAGGTGGAGGCTGAAGGTGACGAGGAGGCGGGGGACGGCTCCGGCTGCCAGTGCAGCCCTCCTGCCTTCCTGTGAGGACGGGGGAGCTCGGCATTCCCGGTGCTGATACGCCCCAGGAGCGCAAATATTTAAAGAAAGAAAAGATGAGATTTGGCAGCGCAGGTGATGCTTGCAGAGGAATGGTAGCAGCCTGACGAAGGTGGCTTGGCTGGGGATGTATGCTGGCTGGCAATGACAAATGGGGGTTGCTTTGTGCTGGCTGGGGTGACTCCCTGGGGCGAACCCAGAGTGGTGAGCAGCCACCTCGGGCAGGCGACAGCAGCTCAGGAGGTCCCTGTGGAGAGCTGAGGGGTGCCGGCATGGGACTTTCTGGGGTGGTCGGTCCCGCTGCCTGCGTGCGGGTACAGTGGGACATCCAGTGCTGCCGCTGCCCCAAAGCAGAAAGGTGGCCCTGGGTCCCAAGGGTGTCAGGGCAGCACCTGCTGTGGATGCTGAAGCATCCTCCAGGAGCAGAGGGGGGAAAACAGGGAGACTGGATCACAGAGCTCCAACTTGTATCTTCTTTTGTTTCCTTGGTTGCCTTTCCTGACATCAAGTTCTGAATATTACAAACCTCAAAGTTTGCTAAATAAGCAGTTTTCCTTCTTTGGAGGGAAGCTGTGCTGCCCAGACTGTCTGAGGTCCCCCCTCATGCTCTGTGCCTGGAGTATCTTCTGCCGCTCTGCAGAGCGGTGAGGAGTTGCAAAATCTCTCTGTATGGGCTTAGCACCCAACTATTCTCTTTAACAGAAGGGTGCTCATGACTCTGGAGGACAGAGGCGTGTGTCGCTTTCTGGGAGTGAGTTAGATCTCCTTTTTAAAAAAAAAAAAAAGGAAAAAAGAAAAGAGAAGTGTTTAATCCCTAGTTAGGTATGTTAGCTCCAGCAGCGGGGGGACCGGCCATATCCTGCTGGTGCCCTCTAGTGCTTTGCTCCCTGGCTGCAGCCGCCGTGCTGGGTGCTGCGGGGCTTTGCCCAAAGGTTGCCCGTAAGGGAGAAAATGATTTTTGAACTGTATCTTCACGCTTTGGGGCAGTAGAGGCAATGGGGGGAAGGAATCCCTGAACACAAATAATCCTCAGTTTTCATTCATATTCGTGGTGCTGCTGTTTTTTCTCTCTGTTGTTTCGCAGCCGGAGGTGTGCAGATGTGTACTTTGCCCATACCTGTGTCTATGCAGTGATTTGGCTGTTTTGGGGAAGGACTGGGTTTATTTTGCACACTTGCACGTGTGACTAGCTGATCCTGCTCTACCCCATCCCTCAGGTGAATTTTATTTTCCAGGCTATAACTCTTCACAGAATCAGAGTGGTTGAGGTTGGAAGGGACCTCTGGACATCACCTGGTCCAACCCCCCTGCTCAAGCAGGAACACCTAGAGCCAGTTGCCCAGGACCGCGTCCAGATGGCTTTTTAGTATCTCCAAGGATGGAGACTCCATGACCTTGCTGTTCCAGTGCTCCGTCATCCCCGCAGTAAGAAAGTGTTTTCTGATGTTCAGAGGGAATCTCCTGTGTTGCAGTTTGGGCCCATTGCTCTGGTCCTGTCACTGGGCACCACTGAGAAGAGCCTGTCTCCATCCTCTTTGCACCCTCTGTCGTGGTTTAATCTCAGTCGGCAACTAAGCACCACGCAGCTGCTCGCTCACTCCCCCCACCCGGTGGGATGGGGGAGAGAATTGGAAGAGCACAAGTGAGAAAAACTCGTGGGTTGAGAAAAACAGTTTTTAATAATTGAAATAAAATGATAATAATAATAATATGATGATAATAATAATATGATAATAATAATAATA
>NW_008795259.1:3937413-3938299 GCF_000699145.1 Aptenodytes forsteri | reverse complement strand
CCCCCCCGGCCAGCTTTCCCCAGTTTATGTACTGAGCATGACGTCACATGGTATGGAATGTCCCTTTGGCCAGTTTGGCTGTGCCCCCTCCCAGCTTCTTGTGCACCTCCAGCCTTCTCAGTCAGTAGAGCATGGAAAACTAAAAAGTCCTTGGCTAGTGTAAGCACTACCTAGCAACAACTAAAACATCAGTGCGTTATCAACATTGTTCTCATCCTAAATCCAAAACACTGTACCAGCTACTAGAAAGGAAATTATCCCTGCCGAAACCAGGACACCCTCCTATCAGGTATTTATATTCAATAACGAGCCTGCTCTTCTCCAGGCTGAACATAATTAACCCTGTCTTTTTCATGGAACAAAAATATGGAAAGAGTTACTGGTAGCAGTTAAGTACCTAAAACACTTTGGAGGAGCTTGATCTGTAAATTCTCAGTCCTGTGATGTGAAACAAATGGCCCAAAATAAAATCTAACTCTAAAAACTTACCATACTGCTGGATTGACCTGATCCACCCATGACTCCGGATCTGCATGCAGACTTCATGGGTGGACTTCATTTCTTTGTAGATGGGACTGACTCACACCCCAAATATAAAAAGCCCAAATGCTGAGAGGTTCAAGATCTGGACTGAGAGTCCGCTCCAAAACGTATGCCAAAATATCATATTGAGGGTAGGACATTGGCCTTCTGTATTGGGTTTACATGGCAAGGTTTTGGTAGCAGGGGGGCTACAGGGGTGGCTTCTGTGAGAAGCTGCTAGAAGCTTCCCCATGTCCCATAGAGCCAGTGCCAGATGGCTCCAAGACGGACCCACTGCTGGCCAAGGCCGAGCCCATCAGTGACAGCAGTAGTGCCTCTGGGATAACATATTTAAGAAGGGGAA
>NW_008795259.1:3919440-3936752 GCF_000699145.1 Aptenodytes forsteri | reverse complement strand
GAAATTGGGAGTAAAGTTAAGCCCGGGAAGAAGGGAGGGGTGGGGGGAAGGTGTTTCTAAGATTTGTTTTTTTTTCTCATTATCCTACTCTGATTTGATTGGTAATAAATTAAACTAATTTCCCCAAGTCGAGTCTGTTTTGCCCGTGACGGTAATTGGTGAGTGATCTCTCCCTGTCCTTATCTCGACCCACGAGCCTTTCGTTATACTTTCTCTCCCCTGTCCAGCTGAGGAGGGGAGTGATAGAGCGGCTTTGGTGGGCACCTGGCATCCAGCCAGGGTCAACCCACCACACCTTCCAATTCTTTCAAGAAGTTTTTATCCTCCATTTTTTTAAGGAGGAAACGAAAGTTACTGACCTGTTTTTCCAGAAAGCAAACTTTTTGGTCAAAGTCACTTTTGGTATTTGGGGAAAAGTATTTTGAATGGTCAAACGGTGGATTTCAGCTGTAAAGCTCGCTGAAGTCCTCTTCTGTCGGTTTGTCTCACAGAAGACAAGTTGCCTGGGTTGTGCTTTGGCCAGATTCTGCCAATGAACTGTTTATTCGTAACACTCATCTCTTAGCATTATTGTAGTGCATTTTCACTAGACGGTCCTTGTCTTGTAAGCCTTTTTGTGAGCTGGAGCACGGCTTCAAGCTCTGCATTGAGTGAATGGTGGGAGCAGCGGGGGTTGTATGGTGTGTACATGGACATCGTCCACAGTGACTCCAACTTATGCCAGCAGCCCTTGCTCCTTCACAGTACATTCTGGCACCACCCTGACCCTCTTCCCCCTGCCAGAGGTGCTGCATTTCAACACAGGTGTGGTGGGCAGCAGCACCATAACTGCTCCTTGCCGTGGGGCTGTTCTGGCACTGATGGCAGCCTGGTGGTCTCAGCATGAAACAGCTGCCTGTTTGGACGAGCCCAGGTGCTGCACCTGGATGGAGTGACTTGTTGGAAGTACCTGCGTTGGCTTTGAGTAGGTTTAGACAGTTGAGTGCACAGAGATTCCAGAGCCAGAATTAGGAGGGCAAGTCCCGTTAGCACTGTGCTTTGCTGCAGCTTATTGGCCTTCTGAGGTGCTCTGGGTGAGCTCTTTGTGTGACACCTCACAGGGATGAAATGTCGGGTATGGCTGTAAGTGCATGTCTGGTGAGGGAGCCGGGTATGCTGTAGACATCTGTGACAGGCGTGAGCTCCTTGCCATGCCTTGTAGAGCTCCCAGGTCAGGAGAGGACAGCCAAGAAACAGGTATAAAGTGACTGACAGCGGGGCTAATTTTGTCTAGCAGGAGGTGCCAGAATGGAAATACTTACAGCCAGAGTCCTGGATTTGGTTTGCTGAAAGCAAGTGCTGGTGCGTAAATCTGAGTTTTTCCAGATTGCCCTGGGACAGCATTAAGCCTGATTATAGCAAACAAGATCAAGTCACAGTATCAGTGCAAAGTGTTTCCTTGTCCAATTACAATAGCCTTATGCAGTTCTTGGGTGAGATAATCAACCTCAGGCTGCTGAAGCAAAGCTACCTGCTGTCAAGCCACAGCATTGTGGCAATTTGGGGCTGGAGCTAAGGCCCCTTTTGGTGGCTCAGGCCCCTTTGGTAGCATAGAGCAACTTTAGTCCATGTCAAAGAAGCCGAAAGACTCTTTGCCCTGTAGAGGTGCCTGCTTTGGGGGTTTCTTGCTGTCCCTTTCTGCCATGTTGCAGAGGACCTTGCTGTGGGAAAGGGCTTATAGTAAAGGGTGCCCCAGGAAGCCAGGGGCCAGGTGCCCCTTGGCCCAGGAAACCCTGCCTGGTAGTATGGTCTGAGCAATAGGCAGCTCTGGTTTATGTCAGAACACTGCCCTGGCAGCCAGGATAAAATTATATGTGCATACCTCTGGCCTGTGAGGATGCACAGAGGCTGGACTGAGCAATCCAACCCTTGGTGTCCGTCAGGATTTTAAGTTCATCTACAGTACAGATTAATGTAAAGATGTCAGGCTAAAGTGCAACATCTATTAACTGTACATGTGGGCACTTTAATTTTGGGAGAAAGTTCCTTGTTCTGGTTAGCATAATCCACTCTCAAAGGGGATTCCTGAGCAATTCCTCCTGAACAAAACCCTGTAGAGAAATGCCCTTGAGATATCAGTTCCTGCTCTCCTATCCTCTGTGGGACTGAGAATCAATTACGGATACGTGGAGCTGACACCACTAGCCTGTAATTGCCAGGATTAATCTCATGTTGGGCCAAAGTAAGAGAACACTCCCTGTAATGGGTCCAAAAAGTTACTGTGGGGGTGGCTGAGTTTCCCTGTGATCCAGACCTTTTAAAGTTTGACTCCACACAAAAACTCAGTTATCTGTTCACTTCTGCTGTAGCCATTTCATTCCTACTTTTCTTAATCGTTCTGGGCTTTTTCTGGAAAATACCTCTGAAATGGTAGTTCCCACTGAGACAAACAAGAGCCCATTCATTAGCGGGAGATATAGGCAAGAGAGACAAGCATTTTTTAAAAACAGGTTTAAAGACATTCCATATTTCCCTTCCCATTTGATAGATGTCCATCTGGCTACCAAATGCATCATAACCTCTCTGGGCTGTTGCTCCAAAAAGTCAGTCTGGCTGGCCCAGAGGTGAGGATGAGGAGCCGGTGCCGTCAGGATGGGTACCTGCCTCCTGCACATGGGTGGTGGAGCCCGACACCTCTGCCGCCCTAAAAGCCAGGCTTTTTAACCTGCAGCCGAGGATTACAGGCCCCAGCAGCCAAGCAGAGGGGGCCCAGAGGTGAGGATGAGGAGCCGGTGCCGGCAGGATGGGTACCTGCCTCCTACACATGGGTGGTGGAGCCCGACACCTCCGCCGCCCTAAAAGCCAGGCTTTTTAACCTGTAGCCGAGGATTACAGGCCCCAGCAGCCAGGCAGAGGGGGACACACCATCTTAATGTTGCCATGCTGGGCCTGGAGTACCTAACTCCTGGGTACTGGAGTTTTAATGCCTACCTCTGAATTTCCTACCTTGTTGGTTTTATTTTTTTTTGTGGTGCTCTCTCGCGACGTTAACATTCTTGTAATACGGTTTTTGTTGTGTGAATACTGCCACGCTGCCAGCTCAACACTGAAATGCCATAAATCTGGTGGTCTCGTGCCTGTCCCCCGTGTGCTGCAGTCCACCTCGTAAAACTACTACTTAATGAAGTACAGCTCAGTACAATTGGCAGTCTCTGCTCAGCGGCAAAGGCTAAGCACATAAATGCACGCCTGCCAGGCTTGTGCCGGGAGGTACAGCCAGGGACCTTCCGCTGCTGAAGTGGGGAGAAATTTCTAAGTAGAGGTGACTGAGAAATTGCTTTAAAACTGTAGAAAAACGTTTTGTAAATTGTTAAATGCCTACCCCTCTAATCACGGGCCAGCGTTTCTGGGCCTGCTGGGGAGAGGACACCTTTCTTTGAATAAAAGACTGCGTATACTCAGAAAAGTTTAAGAATTAATTATGATGGATTTGGGAAATGAAAGAACTTTAATAAATTGTTAGTATGCAATGAAAGCAATACCTTAAGGTTACCCAGAGGCCTTGCTTCCATCTATTTCACTCACGATAAGTAAGAGATCATTAAAATTTATATTTTAATTTACTGTAGAGCCAATATCTGAAGGAACTTTACAAGCATTAGTGTATTGTTTCTCCTACTGCTCTTAATTCTTTCCTTTTTTCTTTTCAAGTATGCAAGCTGAGTGTTGGAGAAGTTAAACGTTTCTAGATTACTTAGCAAATCATGGTAGAGCTTCAGTCTCTTGACTCCTACTGACACTCTAAACTAGTAAAATGCCTTTATTGTTGACTTACAAATTATAAGTATTTTAATTAGAATGTTCCCCCTCACCTCCCTTCAGCACCTTTTGCCTTCCACCTCAGCAGGGTGGCCATCACTGCGATGCCAGTACTCTCTCTCTTACATCAGCTTATAATAAATCTCTGCAGTCTCTTTTCTACAAGGATGAAGTTACACTAGCTTCCCTCATGCTCTCCCCACAAGTCAGTCTGGATCCATCCACACGCCATTTAGGACAGGCAGGCAGTATGCGTGTAAGCTCAGAGCAGCTTGGGTTGGAGCTGGCAAAAGCTGGCTGGCTTGAAGCAGAGCTGGAGAGGGTACAGGTCTTTGCAAGGGGCCCTGACACCTGGTTTTGTGAACTGGAAAGCGTAGACATCCAGACTTCATCTGCATATTTAGAAACCCTGCCTTTGGAGGCCGAATTTAGAGCTGTGGCTTTTGTCTGAGCACAACCATTATTTAAGTAAAAATGTTGCTGCTATTAAAATAACAAAGTCTGAATAGTTGTGAAATTGACTTTTTCTTTGCTTTTTAGTGATGTATAATGACTGAATAACTGCTGACATGTGACACTCACCACGAGCTTTTCTTCAGACCCTGATGTCCTGCATCCACTCAGTCGTGGCTACTGCTTTACCAGCGTTTGTGCCATGCCCATCCTTGTATGCTCTGAGCTATAGTCACTTGTGCAAATCAAGAGCAAACAGCGAGGAAAGCTTAGTGTCATCAGGCTGGAGAAAGCATTTGTTGAACCACCAGGCCCTGGATCTGCGGCAGCGGAAGCGACGTAGGAATTGTGTCCTGCTGTCATCTCAGCTTCTTTTCCAGACCCTTTTCCGTTCACATGAAAGTCCTTTGGAGTCAATGGAGATTTTGCTGTAACAATAACAACAGAGTGATTCCCAAAGTTGCTGGCATGAGAATTTTATTTAGTTACAGCTTTATTCTTTGCGAGGTCTCCAAGGAAGGCAATTGTTTTCTTCTGTCTGATGTTGGTCTAGGGAGGTCTAGGGACAGGTCGTGGATTTCCTCTGCCTTCTGGTCTTGGTGGTTGAGGGAGAGATCAAGGCCGTTATTTTCCTTTCACTCTAGTTTCAGTGCAAATGCATCCAGACCTTACTGAGTAAACAAAAAGCTTTGGTTTCCAGTGCTTGTTCAAATGGATGCTTTTCAGAACAATCCACACCAGTGGAAGCAAAAAATACCTGGTATGGGTACAGTTGTAGACATGCGTAAAACTGAAGGAAAAAGAAGAAACCCTTTAATTCACAAAATGTGGTTTTGCACATTGTCTGAGAAAGCTATTGCAATTTCCTCGTTACATATACACAGTAAATCTACAGTGGGAAGAGACACTCAAGGCCAGTGAGGTATTTACCATGAAGCTAGACGGCACAACATGTCAAAGCAGTTGCTCGGAGCAATTCACGTTCCCCATGTTGCACTGCAACTGGTGCAAAGGCGGTGGATCTCAAAAGGGAGAGCACTTTCCTTCAGATCTTGAAGGACTGGGAAGGAATGAGGAACAAGTAGCAGTCTGCCAGCACCGAAATGGCAAACTGACACCAGAACTCGGCCTTTCTGTAAAATAACGCTTGCTAATATAGTCATGTGTTACAGAGATTGAAAATCAGATTAAGGTAATTGAGAGTAGTCAGGCAGCGTAGCAGTGTGTGCAAATGGTTTAGTAAAAAAATTGTAAGGAAAATGCGGTTGTTAGGATTTGGTTTGCCTTTCCATTAGAAAGGAAAAACGAAACTAAAAGGTGGTTTTCTCCTGTGTTCTGCTGTGGGCATGAGTGTACAGGAAATGACCCAGCTGATGAGGCCAGACGGCAAGGATGAAAACCGGAGTGCAGGTACTGTGAAGCACTTTCCTGGGGTGACGACTGCCGCCACACCGTGTTTTGCCACCAAATACGCATCCTTCTCAGCTAGACCCCAGGCACCTCATGCCAGTCACCATGTTGCTGATGAGCTGCCAGCACCCCACGCAAGCCAAAAGCCGTGGTGCAGGCACGGGTGCGATGGTTCCTGGTGCAAGGGCACCGCGTCAGCCGTGGGAGGGAGCCAGAGAGGGCCTGCCAGCCAGCGCTGGGATCCGGGACGGTCACACAGTGAAACACCCATGCTACCTCCCGCAGGCACTGGCTGAAGGTTGGCTGGATTTTGGTGGCCAGGCGCTGACATCCGCTGGAAACTATGCTCCTAAATGTGAACTGTTCCCATGAACTTTCTCCTGGCTTAGGGCTTCTGCTGCTCCAGAAACACCATTTCTGCCTCAAAAATGCCTAGCAGATGCTTCATAAGTAGCCCGGATGACAGAATTATCATCATCATTTTCTTTCCCTGCAGTATCAGGCTCCGTCATGGGAGGAACTCTGCCAGCGTAGAGACAGGCAGCATCCTTGCCTCACAATTTGGTTACAAAAACGTCGTATCTAATCATCTGGG
Source organism: Aptenodytes forsteri (assembly GCF_000699145.1). NCBI lineage: Eukaryota > Metazoa > Chordata > Aves > Sphenisciformes > Spheniscidae > Aptenodytes > Aptenodytes forsteri. Next base: position 3,930,496 of record NW_008795259.1, on the reverse strand, counting down.
CCCAGCGTGGCCTGTCAGTCTTCGCTCTGGCCGGGCTCCCGGTGGATGCCTGCCCTTTGTTCACTGCTCCCACGCTCCTGTCGGAGTGGGCGTGTAAATGACTCAGATAAAATTTGACTGACTGGTAGAAATCTAGTGTAGGGGTAATTCAAGACAGGAACTTTGGGGAGTCTCTTCTGTTGTCGAACATCGGCAGATGTGGCAGACAGCTTCCTGAGAATGCTCTATCACCAACTTGCTAATACCCTGGCTAGAATTCAGTATTCACTGACCTCATAGTTCGTTACTTAAGATTAATCTTGACTTTGGAAAAAGTTGGTGAAAAAAAAAAGGTAGCTCTTCTTTCTAATGCTGTATAGGAAAAAATAATTTAACCACAGGTACTAGATCTTCAGCTGACAGAAGTCAGCGTGAGTCCATTGTCTTAATTTATTGTTATGGTCTGAATACATCTGAGATGTGGAAGAAAATTTTTGTGTTAAATGGAAAATGTTGAAGTCAGTGGCAGAAGCCTTGTTAATAAAAAAAAAGGCACAACAAAAAACCCCAAAACACATGTTCCAATTTACAGGTCAGTTGATATCCTCCCCTGAGGCTGCCTTAATTTCTAGTTCAGGCATGTCAATAAATCAATGCCACAAGCCATCAGCGAGGCAGTATCCAGCAAAGCAGCTGCCATGTAAACACCACGCTTGGAATCCAAAAATGTGTAGCCAAAAATCTCTCAGTACATTTTCTTACTTCATTAGGTTCTGCTTTACATAAAAATAGCTGTCTTTTTTGCAATGAATAATCATGTCTGCCTTAAGATAGATATGTCTACATGATATGTTTGTTAAATAAAGAAGAGGAAATAAGTTCCTGTATGGAACCTGTAATGCAATTCTGAATTACAGTATTTATTTTCTTGTTAATGTATGTTTCATTCTTTAAGCACAGATTTTGTGCTTGTTATATGTAGCTGCAGAGGCAGTAGATAAAGCAGCATCATTACGTCAAAAAAAAAAAAGTGATGATTTTATGCGTATACATCACAGGAGAATATTATTGCTATGATTAATAGAGGGTTGTAACACAAATAAGACTCTCCAGAGAGCAGACTTTCTGCCTCATGCTATGTGCATTTTTCACTGCTATGCAGAGTGGCTATAAAATGCTCTCTTATTGGATCCTTAAGGTTTGATTTTCCTCTAATTTGTGCTGAATGCACTTGAGCAGGTGAATACAAATCACTACCATGACCGGACCCCTGCCGTCCACTGAATCTGCAGAAGTGCAAATGACTGCATGATCTGCAAGGCCGTGGGAGTCAAGCCTGGTTTGTGCTGGCAGGTGGGGACCTGGGAAAGGGAGCTCCCCCAGCGCACCCCGGAGTCTTCTTGCCCCAAGAAAATAAAGACATCACAAAGACAGGGAGATGGGTGACAGAGAAGCATCAGAATTTCTTCAGCCTTCAAAGACTAACACAGTACCCTCTCAGATCTCTAAAAAGATCTGTAACTTTTGAAAACTGAAATGTCCAGCTTCAAAAAGGTATTATGGGGCACTGCCTGCATGGTGTGTGTCATGCTGGATACTTCCTGTGGAGATTAAACTAAACAAGTAGTTCCCGGAGCAGAGGAACTAACACAACCTGGTTTCCTGCTAACCTGTCCCACAAGGTCTCTTTCCCTCTGGATTCTCTGTCTCAGACAGAAAAAGCATATGATAAAGCTTTTCTCTTAGGGGAGACATAAAGAACAACAAACGCTTTTCTCCTCTTGGTCACTGAGGTGCAAAAAAAGCTTAACGTACTGGAGACCGTGACCCCCACTGCCAAATCTGGTCAAGACGACTAATGAGAGTTAGGAGTGGGGAACAGAAACAGACAGACAGACACAGCGTGACTGCATAGACCTTGTTTCCTTAGGAAACTGGGCTCAAAACAAAGCACACAAGTCTGGTATATTTATAGCAAAAGAGGTGGGGGGCTTTCCTTTCCAGAGGAAATACACTGCTTTCCTGGGCCTGATCCTCACTTTACTGGAAGCTACTTCAGTTCATGCCGCCTGCAGATCCTGTCCTGCTTTTCCCAACCTGGAAGCCTGTACAAGTTCTGGAAGAAGTTAGCAGTGCCTGCAGAGGTGTCAGAAGATACCTCAAGCACTCCAAGGGAACATTTATTTCTGTATTAATGCTATGTATAAGATAGGTCTAAGGCTTTTATGCTATATAAAAGAGTCAGTCAATTGAGAGAAAAATCAGCAAAAGTGAAAGGACCACACTGAAGAGAAGCTGCCCCAGCTCCATCCCATACAGCAACTTAGCAGACACTACACGTTACCAAGTACAGATTTGTACCTTTTGAGTGGTATGATGGTAGCTGCCTGTAAGAGTATGGTGCTCTCCTTTGTAGGTGGGAAATGAAGAAAGCAGAGGGCAAGGCTGAGGCAAAGTCAACCCAAAGTCCAGAGACCAGGCAAATTGTTTCTGCTCTCAGATTTGAAGATCCCTCCCAAGGGAGAGAAGAACTGTGTGAGCTAGAAGAGGCTGTATTGTTCAGTGAGCTAAAGCACTTGGAAATCCAGAATTTTTCGGCTCTACCACAAACTTGGAAGTTTCTACATGCCTCAGATGCAGCCCAATCTCTCAGGAAGCCAAGAGGCGTAGATATTGGGATACTGAATACTAAAGACACCTATTAAATCTAGTCCCTGACAATGCAACATTGTTCTCAATTTGAAATTTGTTGGAGTTCTTTTGTATTTCAGGTTCTTGTGTTTAGAATTGGCTGTGGAAAGGTTTTCTGCCTTGTACTCAAAATAGCCAAACCAGGCTTAGGTTACTAGTTAAACATTATGAAGTGTTTTTTAAAGACCTGTAAAATACAGTTACTTGTTATATAGCTAAGCTTTTATTATTTGGTCTTTCATCCAGAAGTATTTGAAAAGCCAAGAATAAAATGTCTTTCCTCCTTGATACACTGATCTTGTGTCTACTGATCACAAATGCAGATTAGAGTAAAACTCTCCACCTTAACTGATACTGTGTGTTTCTTGACAGCCCCCTGTAGCCTGTACTACATAATTGCCTGTAGGTTTTCTTTTCAGGGTGTGATTTCCAAGAGTAAAACAAAGCAAAGCATTAAGTGATATCTCTAATCTGTCACCCTATCTCCTCTACTACTCCCCTATGGATTCATACAGCCATGCCTTTCTGGCCCTTCTGTGGAGCTGAATGTGAGATAATCTTAAGTATTTCAGTTAATTCCAAGATGATTCTGAAGCAAGCTTAACCATAAACCAAAGCAAACTAATTGTTTGAATTTCTCACAGTTTGGTCTTGCAGCAGCATGTGCAGGCCTGTTTCCGAGTTTTAAGGTAGTCATTGTTTTTCAGTGACTGTTTTATGCCCATGATCAATATACATCCTTAACGATAATTTATAAGAGGTTTCACCGTGCATCTTGTCCAACATTTACTGACTTGTACTGTCAACAGTACAAATGTATCATGGTGTTTAATGAATGTCTGAGGAGTTAACCCATTTGCTATGAATAGCAGCAGACTATAGCAGAGGAGCTCTTTGTGGTTGTGAGCAAAAGTTAATAAAAGTTGTATCTTCCTCTTCCTTTGGTACCTATTGTTCTTCCTGACACTGACTTTTTGTTGGCTTTCATTAAGATCTATTTAAGAATTAGTGATCTGATTGCCTTTCTTCGTATAATGTCATGTACTTTATGGCTCAGTGGGGAGGAGGCACGCTGACTGTCGGCAGTGGAAGCGCTATCACATTCTGGGAATGGTGTCATAGAGGTAGTTGAACAACATGCTTTCTATTGCACTGGGTTTTTTTAAAGTCAGGTCTGAACATATCTCTGTACAACTCCGTAAGGAAGATTAAAAGCAAAGGCCTGATCCTTCTCTTGCTTCTGCTGGACTAAATGGGGAGAAGCTTTGTTGGAGTCAATGCAGTTATATGAGTGCAAGCAAATCATAAGACTTGGTGTTTTGAATTTTGCATAAAAGGTGTTTTTAATAGCCTGCAGTTTTCTTGGCATGAACTGCATTCATGACTCAAGACATACGTGGTAGGCTGAATTTATGCTGTGTGCAGGTTTCATCCAGGTGGGATTTAATACAAAACTTGTTAATGTTCACACATGTATCCACTGACCTCTGCTGCATAACTGCCACCAGAGTCACAAATAGGACATTGGTATCTCTGAATCTAAGACTATTAGTGTTGGCAGGGCCAAATACAGAGGCCTTGTACAGCCACTTGTGCAACACATGACTGGAAACATGCGCCCCACACCACATTTAACCTCTCCTGTTAAATCCATGCTTGAGTGAGGGTGTGATTTATTGCATAGTGACCAGGTTAATGTGCATATCTGTACTCAGATTTGGAGTGAGAATAACAACATGTAGACAATAACGATGGAGTTTCATTCACAGACAATAGGTTTGGAGCCCTTCAATAAAACAGAGCGCTGTGGATAAAAGGGGTATTTAGGAAGCTTCTGTGTATATGATATTTGTGCTTTTGTCGCTGACTTACTTCCAATAAGACAAATAACAAGGAAATTACAGCATTTTTATAACCAGTACAGTGAAATAGTATTTAAAACCCTTGTTATTTCAACATCAAAGCACACATAAAAGAATAATTTGTTCCCAATGGAATAACAAGACAAGACAGGACACTTTGCTGTCTTCTAAAGCAAGAGTTTTTTTCTTGCCAAGAACTCGAAGAAAATAGATCTGCTCAAAGTGGCGAACTGATGCTTTTTGGCCTGTTAGCAAACTAATGCCCTCAATGTGGGGAAGAGTCAAATCATTATTTGATTTGAGAGAGAATAAAGATTAATGAGGTAAATTACATGGAAAAGAACTAGAAATACTCACTATCAAATGCATATTGTAATTATATTTGTTCCTTTGAAAGCTTAAAGGAATACCAACATTCAATCAAAGAGGAAACCGTAGCAATTTAAGAGCCGGGAATAATTTTCCTCATTAAATCAGCTCCAAATCCCACTGCAATCAGTACAGAGCCTTTCTTCCATTCCTCCTTTCTCCTTCCCTTCCACCACCTTCACTGCCTTAAAAGGGTGGCGTTGGGAGGTCTGTAGGAGCAGTACGCTCCGTATCTTGCCCGTGTGAGGTCTTGCCTGTTGGTAGGAGCACATTTGTGCAGGGTCCCGTTCCACCCGGCTTGTGCCTGAAGAGGCTTTGGAGGAGGCTTGGCTGTAGGGGACTCAGGTGAGCCTGGTCCAAAGGGCTGCCCTTAACGGACAGTGTGGACCGGGGCTGGAGGAGAAAGACTTCCCCGCTGCGTGCTGTGCCCGCCAGCGTGCCTTGCAGCCGGGCCGCATGCTCAAAGGACCTTTCCTGCAGCAGCCGGCACGTGCAGAGTGTCAGCCGCTGTGCTCCTGCGTGCACGTGTGGGCATCCATCACCGCCCCCGGCGCTTTGAACAGGCACTTTGTAGATGAGTAGGGAAGAGGTAAACCAAGTGCGTGGGGGCGGGAAGGAGGATGGGGAGGAAGGAAAAGAAATGTGAGAAAGCTTTAGATGTAGTCCAAGTGTCCATCTGGTGGGTCCTTCTGATGTTCCCTCGCCGAAGCCCTCCCACTGAGCATGTCTCAGAAGGATCCCTCCTTTCTCCCTCTCCTGCCAAAAACTGAGTCAGAGGCTGGTTTTGTTAGAAAGGGGTCATGAAAGCTTTGTTCAGCCTGTCCCTGTAGGGTGTTCGTTTCTTTAGGAGGATATTTAGGCTGTCTGAGACTTGGTTGTTCTTATTCACACAAAGTTGAACAGCCTCAGCCTGGGAAACTGGCGCCTCCGAAACTCAGCTGGAAGGTGCCATGCTAGAAAAAGCCTGAGGTTGTTTCAGTTCCTAAGCTGACTGCTGAATCAAGGGGTACTTTTGGTTGCTGATTAGTGTTCCTAATCATGTTTCAGGTTGCTCATTTATCCTGACTTAGCGAGGGAGAAGGAGCAGGGGGAAACATCTGCTCTGGGCACAGCAGCTAGGCTTTTGACCTGCTGCTGCTCCAGGGGAAGAAAATACCTTGCTGCGTGCCTGGTCTTTTCTCAGCAGACCTGGTGAGGGACGGGAATTCAGGCTTCACCTATCTACCTCTTCCTCCCGCTTTCCCGGGGCTCTCCGGAGCCTGCATCCGCAGCTGTGCTGCTTCTGGTCATGTCTATGGCTTTTGCAAAGGCTTGAGAGGGTATCTTGTCTTCCCATTGCTCCCAAACCCAGCGGAGCTCCCAATCGCAGCTGGGGCTGCAGGAACTAGCTGTAATGTTATTGGGCTGCTTCAAAATCACCAATTTGGAAAATGAGCTTTGCTGTTTACTAAGCTGGATTTTGACTTTTAAAATTCAAAACTTTTTTTTTGAGAAGGGGGTGGATTTCGTTTTACAGGTGTTCATTGGATGGGGGGATTAATATAATACACACTGGGAGAAGAATATATGGCATAACAGAGCTCTAAGGACCCACAGAGAGAAAGAGAAAAGAAACTGAAATACTGGAATGAAAGTAACTGATTTCAGAAAGACTTTCATGAAAGTCTGGGGGATTTAATAGTTACATAAGGGAATAAGAAATAGAAGAGAATTGTGCTATTCTACTTGCTTTAAAAAACACACAAAAAAAAGTTTATTTTTTTCCATTTTACTTTCGGTTTGGAACCTACAGGTTCAAATTAAATTTAAACAGATGTGCACCAACTATTTAGTTTCAAACTCCTGAAGAAAGAGCACGTCTGCATTTCCACTGATATAAAGTGACACACAACTACTATAAAATGAAAGCCATTGTACAGCAGAGCTCTTTGTCCTGCTCATTTAAGATAGAGAAACATTTTAAATGAAAATATAAACGGACCATTAAACCTGAATATAGGAGGATGCCAAAAAGGCATCCTTCTAAAAACACATGCTTGAAATCAGAAAACAGAAAATGAAAAATTAAGGACTGTGGCTGTTAAGACCTCATCCCTGGCTGGGAGGGAAAATGCAAAGTGGGGATGGAGGGAGATACAGCAGGATTTGAAAAGAGTCTTGCATCCAGTAGTTATTTTAAAGACTTAAAAAGAAAATATATGAAATTTTATATTATTGAATTGCTGGTGGGAGGTTTCTTTTGTTAATGCAGTGCTTGGTTTGCTTCTCAGTGAAGGTCTGGGCTCAGAGTCTGTTCACAGAAAAGAAATACACACACTGTTTCCTGCGAATGATGGGAACACAGGGGCAGCCTCTCAGCACTGCTGTAAGTCAAAGCATCTCCAGCGACATCTGTGGAGCTACGCCAGCTTATATGAGCTGAAGACCTGGCCTAGACTTTCCAGCCAACTGAGTGGCTGTGTTGGAATCCATTTTGGTTTGCTCTTTTTGTTGGTTTTTGTTTTTTCCAGTGCTTAGCAGCATGCTTGGGTAACCTTGGTGGGCATTTAGAACACACAGCCTCTGCCACAGCTCAGCTCCTAAGTGGAGTTGGGCGCAGCCACCACGTACAGAAAGGGGAGTGGGAAGAGGATGCACGTGTGTGTGCAACCATTCAACCGCCCCATGTCCATGCAGCTAAGAGCATGGGCTGCATCTAGTGGCAGAGAGGAGGCAAGAATCTTACATGTCCAATAAGCCTTCTCCAGTAACTCTATTCCTGCTATTCAAAAGGTCTTTCTCTTTTCTTTTTCCACGTATATGTGTATCTTTTTTTCCCTTAGCGCCTTTCTGCACTTGATTTGAGCTCTTCTAATCTTGAATGATTTCCTTGTCTCTCTTTTTACCCTGACATTCCTGCTTCCTTATTTTTCCTTCCCTTTAAAGGGAGTAGGAATGTTTCTAAATGGCTAAGTGACATTATTCAGTGGGAGCTTTCTCTTTCCATTTCCTCCTGCACTGCTCTAAATTGTGTTTGCTTTCCCTCCCTAGTGCTCCAACAGGAATAGTCTCCTACTGTCCCCTCTGCCAACACTTGAAGCCTTTCTCTGGTCATTTCTTGCTCCAGTTATCACATCCCAGTCTGGGCTCAGCTCATTTTGCTCCCAGTCCCTCGGACTGTTCCAAATCCCTCCGGCAAGCTCACCACCTTGTACCATTCATTCCCTCTCTCCTTGGCTCTGCGTCTCTGCGCTGTCTTCATCTCTTCTTTTGCCTCCAGAGGTGTTTGAACTCCTTAAGCCCTTCGCATTTCATACCTTACCTAAAATAGTGCTTTTATTTCTGCTGCGTTCTTTCCTGCCCTTGGTGATCTGCCGTGACTGTTCCTTTTGTCTGCTTTCCCTACTCCTGCCTCAGGGCCCCTTTCCATGCTGCCTTCTGATTAATGTATGTCAGTGCCCTCCATTTCCTTCTCCAAATCACTTCTTGAAAGCCCACCTATTCTATAAAATGCAACCATTTGAAAGTTGTTCTTTGGGGCTGGCAAGGAGCAATTCCACCTTACTTGATGGCGTGAAGCCAGTACAAAACCAGTACAACCATTGCTTTCACACTTGGTATAGCCACCGTTACGCACTTTGCTGCAATACCAAGCTCTGTGGTGCTGATTTTCACCTGTGCCATAGATAGCCCTTAAGACATTGAGAAGCAAGGTAGGAAAAATGGCTTGATGGCTTCTGCGCTTCCCTGATTTCCTGGGCTTGCATGGGGAAGAGTGGCTGCGGCTGGGACACTGAGGTTTTGCACCACAGGGGCCATCACCCCAGATGCCATAAGCTCTTCCCATCCTTCCTACTTCTCTTCCAGACATGCACTCGATGGCAGAAAAGTTTAAAGGGTGTGAATTCTTCTGACTGCAGAGGCTCTGTGCCAAGCAGGCATTTATTTCCCTCACGTGGAGGAAGCCCCAGATGGTCCAAGCTGGGGAGTGGGTCTTTGGGCCAAGGCATGACTTTCAATTTTTGCTTAGTACTGTGTTTCTCTAAGGGCAGCAGGCAAAGTTTCAGTGCTTTATAAATATGATTAGCTCTAATAACTCAGTAATAATAATGATTTTTTGAATTACTTTATTTTTATGAGTGTAATTATGTTGCTTGTATTTAATAATTCTAATTTAAAGACATCTCTTTGCAAAATTCCTCAAATTAAATCGCAATTATCTCTCTTCCTATGCAATGGATTATGAGTGTATATTGGATCTACTCTTACATTTTTTTCTTCTCTCTAATCCAGCCAAACCCTTATAAGCAGTATTTTACTTATATTAGAGCTGCGTCTCGTTGATATTATGGGCACTTCAACCTGACTGTGTTTGGGGGTATTTATTTTGGCTGTTGCATCATCACATATTTAGACGAGAGGAAATAGCTATGTGCCTTCTAAATTGCTAACACTAAGGGGAGCACTTAATCTTTAGAATATCTTAACTATAAATCCAACATCAACATGTGTGTCAGAAAACACATGAATTCTTTGTGCCTAAGTATTCAGGGATCATGATTAATGCTTAATGCAAAACACACACGAGGTGCGTGGAAATGGAATGCCAGTTGCTTTAGGTCCCATTAAAGAACCTCAAAATCTACATTTAACGATATTCCTGAAAAATCCTTTGTATACCTCCTGAGCTATTTGTGTTTATTTACCGCTTGCTTGCTGTAAGTCTCCCAATGTCAAGCACCGTGCCTTTTTGCCCACTCTCCAGCCTTCGAGTCAGAGTCACCCTTGGGAAAGTGAACGTGGGGATGGAGACAGTGGGAGTAAAAAGAAGAGCCTGTGCCTTGCCGACAGCTCACCGCTGGCTGAGTCAGCCAAGGGGATGCAAGGGGATTTACACAACTGGCAGGACAAAGCGGCCCATTTCCCTGCTGCGGGCAAAGGCAAGACAAGGATTTATGGATCCCAGTTCTTCAGGGTCTTCTTCCTGATGCTCCCAAGGCCCCTTCAGAAAGGCAGCTCCCCACTGGATCCAGTGCCCTGTGGCTTGTGTAAGAGCTGAGACTGCACGGGCAGCCTGGTCATGCCGCTGGGAGGCTGGCCCCATCAATGCTCAGGGCGACCGGCAGATCCCCTCTGCCCCGGGACTAGTGCAATGCTGGGACTTCAGAAGCAATCGTTGTGTGAGAAGCTAAGCAGATTCAGCCCCAGATATATACTAGTGTTCAGCAAAACCTCCCTTTGGAAGGCAAGTCCCCCTTGACCCTCATCACTGTAAATGAAGGTGCTGAGAAATTTGTGAACGCTGAACTGCATGCCCCTGGTGATTCAGTGTGTGGCCATGGACCCTGCCCTTCAGAGTTAGCTGGTGATGTTGCTTTTCCCTGGGGAAAGGCTTTTATGTAAATGCTGCTTCAGCAGTTGTTAAAGCAATGCCTTCTCGCATTCGCGGGTGTGATGGAGATTGCTGATTGAACATGGGCACGCTCGTTAGATTTACTTGTGTTTTTCATCCTTCACATTTTCTTTAAGTATGTTGCACATGTGGTATGCTCTAAAATGTAATGTGAACTGAAGGAGCAGTTTTAATCTCATTCCACGAATATGTTTTACTGGGTCTGTAAGACCTCTTCGAAGAAAGCTGTCTCAACAATTCTACTGCATTTTCCCTAGATCCCTTATTTATTCAGCAGAACAGAAGTTGTATCTTCTCTATAATAGGAAAAGTTTGTGAGTGTTTGGAATCTTATTACACACCTATTTTAAAATGGACCTTTTCTATATTATTTATTTACTTTTTTTAGCATTGCAAGACATTGCAAGTTCAGTATCACCAGTGAAATGCCCAGAAAGTTCAATATTATGTGAGGTTAAAAGTCTTTGAAATCACAAGCAGCACTCAAACACGTTTTGACTCTTCTGAGCAAAGCAGCATCTGTCAGAATCCTGCAGCCACTGACGCCGGAGCAGGTGCAGGGATGTTTATCCTGTATGAAGTGAGTGTTTGGAATCTTATTACACACCTATTTTAAAATGGACCTTTTCTATATTATTTATTTACTTTTTTTAGCATTGCTGCAAGTTGCAAGTTCAGTATCACCAGTGAAATGCCCAGAAAGTTCAATGAGGTTAACGGTTAAAAGTCTTTGAAATCACAAGCAGCACTGAAACACGTTTTG
>NW_008795259.1:3894386-3919408 GCF_000699145.1 Aptenodytes forsteri | reverse complement strand
TTTTTTTTTTTTTTTTTTTTTTTTGTTCCTGAGATAAATTCACTGGAATATCCTATGGATAAATAGTTGATCACACACCCATTTTTACTGTGGAGGATATATCTGCCACGACAGTATCATTCTGGCAGTGTGAACAGATATGCAAAATGTATTAAAGACTCACAGGCTGCAACTTTATCTGTTGATGAGCTGGGAAAAGACTTAACTATGACACTGCAAGTACTAGTAGATACAGCAGTTCCATGGTTCTGTTATCTCCACGGTGATATTTCATAGTCCACTGTTCCTGGGAAGCAGCATTCTTAATCCCCTTTAAGTTGTGAAGGTAGCACTCATGAGCATTTTTGTGGGGATGCTATAGGCAGACCAAGAATAAAGAACTACAAGAAACTGGAAGAGACCTTTCCTTAAGGGCCCTTCAATTCAGATCAGAAATTCTACGAACAACTTTCCGGGGCTCAGAAGGAAAAGTGCAGTGATTAAATGCAGACATTACCCTGTTGCAAGCTTAAAACTCTCTCTCCTGGGCTTTGTCTTGCGGTGCAGTATGCCTATATTATCCACCATTTACAAACTGCAAAATCTTTCCTGACCTCGCAGGGAGAATGCAGGCCTGTGTGTTGTGGGATCCAGATGAGACTTCTGGATAGTGAATTAAGAAAATCGTATTTAATTTGGCAAAGGGATGATGATCGTCACCATCTATTAGAAAGTTCAGCTACCCGTTTTTACTGATGCAATTGAAGAAAGTTGGTTGGTGTCTTGGTTCAAAGCACGTACCTTGGCAAAAGAGAGTTAATGCTTCAGCTTTCCTCCCAGTGGTAAATGGCCACCGCCTACTTTCAGTAACTGATGTACTGGAAAATAAGCAGAAGCATTTTGCTTAATTGTGTAGGAGTAGCAGCTATGATTTATTTCGTGATTGTGGTGCATGTGTGGATTATACAAGGAGGTGAGCTGATTTTGGAACTTAGCACCTGTTATGGTTTAACCTCAGGCAGCAACTGAGCACCACACAGCCGCCCGCTCGCTCACTCCCCCTGCGCCTCCCCCCCCGCCCACCAGTGGGATGGGGGAGAGAATCGGAAGAGTAGAAGTGAGAAAACTCGTGGGTTGAGATAAGAACAGTTTAATAATTGAAATAAGATAATAATAACAATAACAATAATAATGTAATAATAATAATAATACACAAAGCAAGTGATGCACAATGCAATTGCTCACCACCCGCCGACCGATGCCCAGCCAGTCCCCGAGCAGCGGCCCCCCCGGCCAGCTTTCCCCAGTTTATGTACTGAGCATGACATCACATGTTATGGAATGTCCCTTTGGCCAGTTTGGCTGTGCCCCCTCCCAGCTTCTTGTGCACCTCCAGCCTTCTCAGTTGGTACAGCATGGGGAGCTGAAAAGTCCTTGACTAGTGTAAGCACTGCTTAGCAACAACTAAAACATCAGTGTGTTATCAACATTGTTCTCCTCCTAAATCCAAAACACAGCACTGTACCAGCTACTAGGAAGGAAATTAAATCTATCCCTGCCGAAACCAGGACAGCACCATGTTATGACTTACCAGTGTTACAACTGAGGAACACCAGTAATGGCAACTGTCCTTCTCTCATGACTCTCATATTTTTTTTAGATCCAGTTTTCTTTATTTCTATTCCACTTGATGTTATTTGAGTCTCTTGTTTTGTTTTCATTTAAGAAGGAGTCTTGCAATGGTTCAGCTCTACTCCTGACTGTTGCCAAGTGCAGTTTTAGACACAGTGTGAACCACTCCAGGTCCCATGACCAGAAATAACTCACAGAGCATTTAAATCATTTGCCAACCACAGGTATGTGATGAAGAGTGACTTGAGTGAGAAGGTCCCATCTGGGCTGCCATGCTGCCCTGGCTGCACGGTCCCGCACTGGCATTCAGAGCAGTGGGAACCCAAGCTGCTGTGCAGAGAGCTGGGAAAGCAGCAAATTCTGGCACCTGCCATGAGTTTGCTCTAGCTGACAAATCCAAAGTAGTAAATATTGGACTAAATAAAGACTGCTGGGACTTAGTTTTACTTGAAAAATACAGGACAAAGCAAAGTATGAAGTAATGGCTTCCCATTCCTTCACTTTGCCATCACCCTCTTTATATAGTCCAGGTAGCGATGCCTCATTTTAGAGGAAAGACTGCATTGCTGTCTTGCTGTTATCAGCAGGTATTGCTATACCTGCTGATAACAGGTATACGCCACTTGCATCTTTTGGCTGTGGTCCCTCAGCCCATGGTGTGCATCACGTGACCCGATCATTCTGGAGTCTCTCCTGCTTACGTGGGGTTGGGCAGGTTTCAATTCAATGAGATTCATACTGCGTAGATTTTCAGTACTCGGGTGCTATTTTAAATGAACAAGCACATGTCTTACATCCCACTCACAGAGCCTTTCCTATTCCTGAGCCCATACAGTCACTGTATGAGAGCAGGAATCTGTGTGCTTCCTTATGGTGCGCTTTCCCTCAGTGTTCCTTTTGCAACAGTGCTTGGATTAAACTTAACCAGAACACCCTGGAAAAAATTTAGACCTTCTTTCAAAACACAGCTGAGTATTATGGGAGCATCACATCCATCCTAAGTTATTAGAGGCAGTACTGGCAATACACTTGGTGACAGACTCTCACTTGACCAAACAGAAGAGCTGCGGGGGGTAGACAGGCTGGATGGGCTACTTTTTATTTGCCATTATCATTAGGCTGCATTAAGAATGACAAAAAATGCTTAACTCATCTGTCAAAATTTTTCCCACACCAAAACGTGCTGTTGTTGCAGATTTTGCCAGGTGGTATTGATAAATATAGACTTTTGAGTTAATTTCTCTAGTGTGTGAGGAAATGTTTGGGCTTGGGAAGAGATGCTGTATAGTTAGCAGGTTTTGCTGTTCAGAATTATGCAAAGACGCAGCAGTCCAAAGTGGACAATGTAAGCAAAGGAGAGTTTGCTGCTTGCCTGGTTCTCTGATTAGAGGAAACCTTTGAGGCAGGAATTGGTTTTCCTTGACATTCCTGAAAGAATAATTTACTTGCACATTCTCTGACCTGCTCTCTGCCAAGACTGGCATAGATGGGTAAATAAAACAGTTGATGTTTTGAGGCTAGCTAGGCTCAATATCGCTGGGGTTTTTTTCCTCCTCTGCGGGAAATCAAATGGTGCTGCCATTCAGTGCCAGAACAGGGATATCGTGTGACAGAAGAGGTGTATTATCAATTGCATCATTAATAGAGGTATGCTTGATGTGTAGTGCATATCTCCCAAGACACAGTCTGGCTAGTATGCTAGTCTGATTTTGTTACTCCCATCTGATCTTGAGGCCTCAGCATATTCATACCCTTTTTTTCAGTGGAGTCAGGAGCTGATATTCTAGACCCATACAAACAAAGTTGCTCTCAGTGAACCATAGCGTGCCATATCACCATCTGGAGCGCATTTCTGAGAGAGCAATCAGTGCTGTTGTCTATCACGTCTCTCTACCAGCAGCTGTTTCCTGCCGAGCTCGTTGCCTCCAGGTCTCCACTGTTGTCTGCTCAGTTGAGTCCTTCTAGGCTGTGCAGATCATGAGCAGCCAATCTGGGACAGCTGTAAAGCATACAGACCATTCACTATACAGACTAGCAATGTATCTGTTTCTGACTTTGCCTGGTCTCCTTACGACCTTGATTCCAAGCATTAATGAAGATATACTGTTAATATTGCATGACTTAATTTTCCCTTGGGAATTCTGTGGGAAAAAAAGCACAGTGGTGAAAATCCGTGGTTTTCTGGCACATAGATGGATAGGTATTGTCCATATAGCTTCTGTCTTCTTATGAGGTGCAGCACTGGTGTTGAAGAGCATAGGCTGGGATTGTATCAGTCGCCAGTAATTTATACTACCCCTTCCCTCAGGAAAAGATTCAGCAGTAGCATCCTGTTCAAAATCCTAAAAGTTTTGAAAAAAACATCCCCCCTGTTTCAGATAAAATATTAAACTGTGTTTTACCTGCTACACAGAAGTCTCCATTGAAAGTCATGGTAAAATGAATACTGAAAAGCTTAGCACTTATACATGCTATGACCATAAGATGGAGATATTGGGCTACAAAAGAAATTATGTACTTCATTCCCTCACCACTTTGGTTAGTGTGGGCTTATTTAAAGAAAAATGATGATGATGATTAGCTAAAATTAATATTGTGGTAGGGATTAGAGACCAGCAAAACCAGGATGGCAGAGTGTTAGAAATACGAAGTCTTGGTTTTAAAGTGCACTATTAAAAGTGGAAACATGAGCTGCTATTGTAATAGGTTCAACAGTGGATTAGGGTGTGCCTTTGTGTCACAAAAATATGTTGAAACATCGTACTTCCAAATAGCAAAGGTACCCTCCTTTATGATGAGTGGGAAACTATATATAGCTCTCAAGGCAGGTAAAATGGCTTGTGGATTACACAATCTATACAGTTATTTTCTAATCTTTAAGTACATCATCAGTGCACAGGGTCTAGCCGGTATTTCACTCTCTGCAAGAGGCTCCAGGTCTGCAATAACTGAGTGAAGGAAATTTTCGGTGGCATTAGAGAGGGAGGAAGGGTTTGCAGGGGAAACTGGGAGGGAGGGGTTTCAGCCAGCCACCCTTGGGGTGCATCTCAAACAGGCAACCTTTGCCAACCTCTGGGTAGTCATTTTATTAGTGAGAGGATAATTTTACTTTGAAAAGCATCTTAAAAATAGTACCTTCTTACTCAGCTGGTCCACTTCTCTCTGCAGGCTTTCATGTCTGGCAGTCTGTTGTCCCCTCCTTAGCTTGCCCCAGGCTGAAAGAGCAAGCTGGCCCCAATTCTTGGTCATGTGTCCCCTCAGAAGTGTCTGAACTCAGTGAATGCAGTATTTTTGCACAAGCAGAAATGAGGGCTTAATTTCGTTCATGGAAATTTTCAATTATTAGCTGTTAATTATTAATGGTGGAAGATGATGATTAGATAAGGGGAAGTGTGGTTTCTTAATAGCAAAGGTAATTACTGGAGAGATAACTTCATCAAGGGTATAGCGGATTTACCATCAGTTGAAATCTTACACGCCGGTCCAAGCGCCTGTCTAAAAGTGATGCTTTGTTCAGTTAGCATTTCTGACTTGCGTGTATGAGGAAGCCATGAATGAAATTCTGTGGCCTGTGTAGTGCAAGAGATTAGACAAAATGATCACAGGGGTCACAGGATCACAGAACAGCTGAAGTTGGAAGGCAGCTCTGGAGACTGTCTAGTCCAACCCTCTGTGTTCAAAGCAGGGTCAGCTATAGCAAATTTCTCAGGGCCGCGTCCTGTTGGATTTTGAGTATCTCTGAGGATGGAGACTCCACTACCTCTCTGAGCAGCCTGTGCCAGTGTCTGACCACCCTCATAGTAAAAAAATGTTTTTTTCTTATGTTTAAATGGAATTTCCTGTATTTCGGTTTATGCCCATTTCCTCTTGTTCTGTCACTGGGCACCACTGAGAAGGGTCTGGCTCCATCTTCCTTACTCCCTCCCTTCAGGTACTTACATAGATTGATGAGATTCCCCTGAGCCTTCTTTTCTCTAGGATGTACAGTCCCAGCTCTCTCAGCTTCTCCTCACATGAGAGATGCTCCAGTCCCTTCACCATCTTTGCAGCCCCCTGATGAACCTGTCCCAGTATGTCCATGTGTGTGTGGTACTGGGGAGCCCAGATCTGGACCCAGCACTCCCCATGTGTCTCACCAGTGCTGAATAGAGGGGAAGGATCACATGCCTTGACCTGCCAGTAACGCTCTTCCTAGTGCAACCCAGGATGCTGTTGACCTTCTTTTCCACGTGGGTTCATTGCTGGCTCATGGGCAACTGGGGGTCCACCAGGACCCCCTGCATCCTTTTCTGCAAAGCTGATTTCCAGCTGGTCGGCCACCAGCCTGTACTGGTGCGTGGAGTTATTCCTCTCCACATGTAGGACTTTGCACTTCCCTTTATTGAACTTCATGAGGGTCCTGTTGGCCCATTTATCCAGCCTATCAAAGTCCTTGTGAATGGCACCACACCCACCTGGTCTATCGGCCGCCACTCCCAGCTTTATATCATCTGCAGACTTGCTGAGGGTGCACTCTGTCTCCCATCGTCAAGGTTATTAATGAAGATGTTTAACAGTATTGGACCCAGTATTTACCCCTGGGGCACACCACTAGTCACTGGACTCCAGATGGACTTTGTGCTGCTGATTACAAACCTTTGAGCCTGGCTGTTCAGCAAGTTTTCACTCCATCTCACTGTCCACTTATCTAGCCCATACTTGATCAGTTTGTCAATGAGGATGTTACAGGAGACAGTGCCAAAAGCCTTGCTAAAGTCAAGATAAAAATCCACTGTTCTCCCCTCATCCATCGAGCTAGTCGCTTTGTTGTAGAAGGCCATCAGTTGAGTCAGGCATGATTTCCCCTCATAAATCCACACTGAATACTCTCAATCACCTTCTTGTCTTTAATGTGTTTGGAAATGATTTCCAGGATAATTTGCTTCATCATGTTCCTGGGGATCGAGGTGAGGCTGACTAGCCGGTAGTTCCCCAAATCATCCTTATTGCCCCTCTTGAAGCTAGCAGTGACACTCACTTTTTTGCAGTCCTGAGGAACTTCCCCCAGTTGCCCTGACCTTTCAAAGATTATCAAGAGTGACCTCACAATGATATCTGCCGGGTCCCTCAGCACTTGTGGGTGCATCCTATCAGGGTCCATGGACTTCTGTGGATCCAATTTGTTTAAATATTGCTTAATTGGGTCATCCTCCACCGAGGGTAAGTTTTCCTTGCTCCAGATTTTCCTATCCATCTTGGGGACCTGGGATTGCTGAAGGCCAGTCATAATGGCAAAGGCTGAGGCAAAGAAGGCACTCAGTGCCTAGGCCTTTTCCGTGTCTTTTGTCACCAGGTCCCCTGACCTGCTCAGCAGCCGGCCCACATTTTCCCTAGTCTTTCTTTTGCTGCTCATATACCTGTTGGATCCCTTGCTGTTGCCCTTCATGTCCCACACCAGATTAACTCCAGATGGGCTTTGGCTTTCCTAAACCCACCCCTGCACACTAGAACCATGTCTCTGTGTTCTTCCTGGGTTACCTGGCCCCTCATCCACCTCTTTTACACCTACTTTTTATGTTTGTGTTTAGTCAGGAGCTCCTTGTTCATCCATGCAGGCCTCCTGCTGCCTTTGCTTGATTCCTGACTGCTTGGGATAGACCATTCTTGAGTTTGGAGGGGATGATCCTTGAACATCAAACAGCTCTTCTGGACTCCTCCTCTCTCCAGGACCGTCTCCTGTGGGCTTCTTCCAAACAGATCCCAGAATATGCCAAAGTCTGCTCTCCTGAAGACCAAGGTTGTGATGCTGCTTTTTGCCTTGTTCCCTTCTTTCAGGATCCTGAACTCCATCATCTCATGGTCACTGCAGCCAAAGCTGCCCCTGACTTTCACATCCATGACCCATTCTTCCTTGTTTGTAAGTAACAGGTCCAACAGAGCATGTGCCCACATTGGCCTCTCGACCATCTGTGTCAGGAGGTCCTTTCTGACCTTAAAGATTCATGACTCCCTGTAAAGGGAAACTGATTTTCAGCGCTGGTCTGAATTTGCCATATTAGCAACAGGTAAAAAGATGTCTACTGGTAAGTGGATCAGAGTTCACGGGGAGAACAATGACAGTGAAACACAGAAATTTACTTTTACATTTATTCTTCTGGCTAGAACCACACTTTAGTAATTCTGTTTCACAAAGTAGAATTAAAATTTTCTTCCGTCTTCTGTGTCAACAGCAGTAACTAACTCTGAGCCAAGGAACTAAATTCCTGTGACCCTGAATTTAAAGAGAAATTCTCCTGAGAAAAGTAATTGATTTATGACAGAGTGGAAGGATCTTGAACTTAATATGACCAGACCATATGTTTGAAGTTTAGCAAGTGCATAAAAATGCTCTTATAAGAAGGCCAAATGGTACAAGATTTTTACATGGCTGCTTCTATAATGTCATCACACAAATTAAATTAAGAGTTATCTAAAAGAATTTTGGTTTTTTTGATATAACAGAAGAAGTCAGGGGGAATGCAGTTCAAAGAAATGTGTAGAATATACCACGTACTTTGGGGAAAGGAAAATATTGGTCTATTTGGTGTGCCCTTTAGAATGCAGGTAAGGTACATGGAGATAATAAATATTTGCATTGCCTAGGTTGGGTAGGTGCTGAAGATGGAAGCCCAGTGTCCCTAGACTGTGTATGGAGGCAGTGGGGAGAGACAGGATCCCCCTTGGAGAAGCCAAGTTTGTGTCTGCTCTGGAGAGCTCAGTAGTGCCATCCAGTTTCCTGTATGTGTGTGTGATCACCCAGATTCAACAGAAGGTGAAAGCCCCCCTTACTCCTCAATACTTCCTTCTCGTGATCTGTTTTCCATAAGAAAGTAGCCTGGGCAAGGAGAAGTGAGAGCCCCTTACAACAGATGACCAACCTGGACGCCTGAGGCACTGGGAACATGGGGTCCTCCGAGAACCTAAGTGTGGTTCCTGCTGTGAAATTCCTTCGAGGACGCTCTCTCCTTACACTGACCCTCTAAAACCATGAAAGTTAGGCAGCACAAATATGCAAACAGGTACGGTGCCATACACTGACCCCGTGGGAGCTTAGTTCTGCAAATCACAGTGCTTATTTCTGCCTGTCAATCTGGACTTAGGTGTCTAGCTACAGTTACTTTTTTTTCTGTGTGAAGATAAACAGTTCTATTGACATTGGAAATTACTCTTGCCAAAGAGATTTTGAATTTTAGGCAGCCAAATTGGGGAGTATTGGTGTAAGCAACCGATCTGGAATCGTATGATAGATGGGCAGCACAGCCAGGAAAAGCACCCGGGTGCCCTGACACTGGGCCTATGCTGCCTCCCCTCTTCAGCCACTGCACTCCTTAAGGTATTTTATTGCTTATGTCTTTCAGGACATGTGAAAAAGGCTTAAAATACACAAGACAAATTATCCGACATGATTCTCTGGAAAATGTTGTGTATCTTAAATGCAGCCAAAGTGCAGAGTGTGTGCCAGTTGTAACAGTAATCACTCATTTTCTGTTTTGACCTAGCTGAGAAATTACAGACTTGGAAAGGAGCAATTTGAATGTAAGAATCTTTGCCGTTTCAAAGGTTTTCTTTCTTTTTTCCCTTCTGGGAGCAGCATGTGCTGTGTGAGTTGTTTCTCTGCTTGTTCAGAACACATCCTACTTCATCTGGCCCTGCTCCCCTAAGGTAGTTAATCTATTGGAGATACGTAATTATATCATATCTCACTTTCTGCCACTCAAGCTCCGTCTCAGACATTTACCCAGAAGCCAGAAGTGGAACTGGTAAGGGTTAAATGTTAGAAGATCAGTGAATTGCAGAAGAATTTCTCACTGTTTCCAGGTCAAGTATTCATAGGTTGTTTTGTTTTGAGCTGTGGCTTCTAGACTTGGATCATGTCAACATACAGAGCAGGGCTGACACTGAGACATCCATTTAATAAATATTTACTTTTATATGTGTGTGTGAGTGTGTGTGTGTGTGTGTGTGTATGCTTGCATGTGTATATGTGTTCACTGTGCTCACATCTAATGTCCATCCTTAGTAGATGGATTTATCCCACTCTTTGATTTGCCTGCAAGACAAGCCCAGGCCACATATTTACTAGAAACAATACTCTGGAATGCATTTGTGGTTGTAGAGTGCATTTCATGGTATCCTGCTTTAAACTTACATTAGTACTACTATTTTTAACAGCAGGGTAGCTGCATCACTCAACTGTTGGCACAATGAACTGAAATAGAAAAAAATGCTCTTTACACTGCAGTCTCCACTGATACAATAAGTTACGTTAAAAACATTTCCTCACATTTATTGTCTCCTTAGAAATTAAATTAAAACATTTGAAAGGTTTTCATCCTTCCACTGGTTTGTTTTGAAAAGCTTGTTGTTATGTGAGCTAAAAAAGGAAGCTGACAATTTTTTACTATGGGTACAAAAACCATTGATATGTCAGTATGCAATGATTAAAATATCATACAAAGGTATAGGCAATAAAAGACAGTTATTTTCAAGCGCATGTGAAAAAATCATAGTTAAGATGGGACTTAAATGTACACGTTGGGATAGTGTACGTGGAGCAATGCCAGTGTGCAATAGTATTTGTAATTTATGCTTCTTTGAAACAATCTTGTTCCTGAAAATCCAAACAAATAACTTTAAAATTTCACAATCATTTGTTATGGTTAGGGTATTTTCATGTTCATTAGATTTCTTGGATCAGACTGTAATTTCCTCTTATTTATTTATTGCAAATTTAGTCTATTGTTCTTTGCATTGATAGGTATATTCTAAATTTGAACTGTAAAGTCCAAATGCGATTAGTGAAGCCAACAAGTGATCTTTCATGTTTTGCAATGGCACAGCTCTTTCTAGCATGAATACTGCCACTTCCTTTGAATATTTGTGCATGTAGCTTTTTATTTTTAATATTCTCTGTAGACCTCAGCTATTTTTACATTAAGCCAGAAAAAGCATGGCTAGTATGTGACTGACTTTTCATATCTTGCGAAAAGCCCCCAGATACTATTTATTCATCTGTGGTATAAGCCGTTGTTCTTCTGTGCACGTTTGCCTGCCATGAAGTGTCCTTTTCTAATCCTTGCCTTTTAATCAGAGCTATTATTCCACCTCCTCCCAGGCCTCGCCCATGGTAGCCAGGCCACGAGGTGTTTGCCAGTAGAAAATCGAGAGCAGACTGCAACACGCAATTTTAACTTCATGGAGCGAAATGAGGAAGGTTTCTCTTTTTGTGTTAGGGTCTCTTGGGCAACTGCTTTGTACCACCCTTGCAGTAAAGCTGACGATTGACTCCAATCCTCAGATTCATTGTGTAATTGATCCAACAGCCGTTCACGGCTTTATATATGACACAACAATAAAGTTTTCATCTTTATTATGATCCCTTAATCTAAAACAACCAACCGTCTTCCGTAATGGCCACTAACATTTAAACCTATCCAAACCACCAAAAATCACTGTTCAAACCATTGTTATTTAGAAAGTTATGAATTTGCTGCAATCACGTGAAACTGGCAGGCTATTTAGAAAGAACAAGCTTCACCTGAATTACTAGAGTTAAAATCTTTTCCTCCTGGGAAATGTGACCTAGAGAAATGTTTCACATTATCCCAGGAAAAAGAGCCATGCTGAAAAGATTAGAAACCATCCCATGCACACATGCACACATATGCTTACACGCACGCACACTCTCCCACCCCTAACAGAACTGTGGGTAGCAGAAGGAGCAGTGCCCCTTCGCAGACTCCTGCCTTGTGCTCAAAGGAAATGCAGCAGACATTTAAATATTTCCAAACCAAACAAGACATCCTGAAGGATTCTCCTCCTGTGGCCTCATTATCTGCTTACGTCTGTGTTTTTAATAATCAAAAGAAAGGCTGAAGCAGGCAGAGCCACCCTAGACAGAAGAAAGGGGAAGTGGAGAAGAAAGGAGAAAAAGTTTAATACCTTAACTCAGGCTGCCCTCACTTTCTGAGGAGACTGGGTTTAAAATGTGATGGTTGGAAATTAGAATAATCATTAAAACAAAGCATCTTTCTTTTCTAAGGTGTCACGTCTAAGTGTATAGCTTTTTAATGTATAGGAAGGCTGATCCTGCAGAGACAGTGGCAAGATCTGTTTGTAAGTACCTGATCATCCCTCTAGAGTTTAGAGACCAATTCTTCCCTAAAGCTGCACCTTTGCATTTGCTTTCCAATAGGAAGATCTGGGGCACAACTCTTCTGCCTATATGACCCTGGGGGCCCAGCAGGGCCTGAGGCTGACGTGATGAGCAAGCTGTTGACATGAGTAATAGGTTGATTCAGACAAGACCTTTTTCAGTGAGTGCCAAACGTCATCTGAGCCTCATCCAAGCCCACGGAGAACCTTCCAAAGGGTGTTCCCTACATCACCTACCTTCACAGTGTCTCCTCTTGTCCCTAACCCTCCCTGGATCTTTGCTTTAGTTTTGGGCATCTTTACACCAAATAAAAATATAGTCTGTGCCATTCTCCCTGATGGTCTTGTGCACCTACTAACACAAAAGGGTACCTGCTGAAAAATTCCCAATCATTTTCAGTGTGTGGGGAAGGAACTGCAATAGTGACCAAGCATTGCGGACTTACTGCCTGTAAACATTCAGCTTTGGGGAAAAAAAGAGTAATCAGCAAGGAATTTGGCTTCAAAGTCAATGGCATGATACTGTGTGGTCAGGCTGCATTCTCCAATGCCGGCTAAGTAGCCCCGCAGAGATTGTGCCTTGCTGATGCAAAGTGTCTGGAAAGCATCTTCAGGACAATCACTGCAAAGATGCCATCTCACCTATAAAACAGGTTAGCCACAACCCGTGAGCTGGGCCAGCTGGGGTGTCAGAGCCACCAGCAGCATCACCCCTGGGAAAGGGCTGTGAGCTGCACGTGTGGGCCAGCCCCACTCTTTGCCCCTTTCCACCACTGCTGGGAAGCTGTAATGTTGGGTCTGGGTACAGAGCTTGCAGAGAGAGAGGGAACAAAGGGCAGGTGTGAGGGAAGCGATTCAGATGTGGCTGAGAGTGAGGTGGAGAGAGAAAGAGAAGAAGCCTGAAGCAAAGGAGATGAGAAATGAGAAAAGGAGGACAAGAATAGCATCCTTGTTCCTCGCTCCAGCCATGTTCAGCAGCTCTCCTCCCACCGGGTATGTGCTCTGTTTTTTCACCTTGAGAATGTGGTCATCCTGTAAATAAACTTTTTTTATTTTTAAACATAAAAAGCATCTCTACCCATGACATGCCTGTAGGTATTTGCCTTAGCAAAACCATGAGCAGCTCTTAATGCTATAATATCATGGCCTTCCTTAATAGACGTGTGTATATGAGTCAGCCAAGGTAGGCTTTTTGGCAGTTTGTATTACAACTGAACGCAGTACAAGCTCTGAGAACCAGCTTCGGTGTTGCTTTATGTCATGAATCACCTCCTGCCTTGCATCTGAATTACCCTGCTGCAGAGGCAAAGGCTGCTTCAGGCATGCCAGGGAACAGACTGGGGTAAGGGCAGAGCAGAGCTAAGGAGAAAGGCATGCAAGTATCCGTGGGCACAAGGACTCTGCTCCCCTGGGCTGGAGAGAGCACGGGTGGACAACGTTGGCCTGACCAAATAGAAAACACACAAGGAATAAGCCCAGGGGCAGAAACTGGCTCCTTGCTTCAAAACCCTGCTTGCCTTTGCCCTGCTGTTCTTCCTGCTCCTCCGCTCCGAGCAGCTGAGTTGAGTTCAAACCAGCCCTCTTCTCCAAACTGGGTGCCTTGAGATATTCTGGATCCCAAAGGCCCTGGGAGTGATGGGTGACAAGCAGCCTCCAATTTTAGGCAACAGGCTTCTGACCCGAGAGATGGCTTATCTTGCTGAGGTGGCATGCGGTTCCCATAGCAAAGGTGTCTTGGGTTTCCCAGATGAAAACTGGGGTTCACCTTGAGACACGACATGCAGTGTCCCGCTCTGACCGCCCCGCTGTGCTGCTGCTCATGCTGTTGATGGTTGCTGCTGTGGCACTAAATCCTAATGGGGATCCTTCACATCTGAGTCTCTTTCTATGGCTGGGAGGCAGTTTCTGGGTACTGGCTGTCCAAAGGCTACAGATGAGCATTTTTACAGCCTCAAACTAAACACTGCGTCTTTCCTACTAGGAGAGTTGCCATCACTGAAGTCCAGGATCTACTGGCTGCTGACATTTACATGAGAATTTATTGCTGTAATAAATTATGCTTCAGATTTCCCTTATTTGGAATAATTTTGGAGTATCTTTTCTCCACATTTTTTATGGCAATGTAATAGACTACATTTTAAAGGACCAGGAAGATGTTAATGTTACCTTTACAGCATAAAGAACTTGGATACAAAGCTTTCCAAGAAAGGAGTTTTTGGACAATGCAATGTTATTTATTTACTTAAGCCATTTTATAATACTCTGGCAGTCTAGTCCAATGGTGAGGTCCCAGGGAACTTTGATTTTTTTATTTTTTTTTTTTAGTCTCTGTGCACAGGATGTACTTACTTCACTGATAAGACAAAAACAAGGTTTTTCTGAAGGACCAAATCTATATTCTTTCTCAGTGACTTTATCTCTGCAGACAGATTACAGGTATAAGGGAAACAGGAATACTGAGGTAGTTAGGACAGCTAAAGCTCATCTTTGAAGGAATCTGCAAATGTTACCCATGTGCGAGCTAAATGCATTTCCATCTGGTAGCTAAAAATGCTTTTGATGGGAGATACCATATATTGAGATCCCCATGTCCCCTCTGTACAGAGAAACCATGTGAACTTCAGTAAGGATCCAATATGCTTGTAGTAACCATTTTAGCTACCTGGAAATATTAGAGAGGAAAATAAAAGGCTTGAGGGAATAAACAGAAATCACCTGTCCAGGATAAATGAAGGATCATTTTCATCCCCATGTAGATTTCTCTTTTTCCCCATCCCCTATTGCCTTTCCACTTCATGCATTTCTGCATTTCCTTTTCTGGACTGAGCTTTCAGGGAAAGGTGATAGCTGCTCCCCTCCTATAGTGTACCAAATGGGAAGGTCTTCCCATCCCACAGGTCAGCCATCTTAGCTTCCCTCTTTTGTTCAGAAAGCCTTCCCAGCATCATCATTTTATGCTAGCTACTAGGAAGAAAATTAACTCTATCTCAGCCAAAACCAGGACATCACCCTCCTTCAGCCTCCTTCCTCTTTCAGCCTCCTTCATCCTTCCCTCTGTCCTAGCCTGCCCTTCGCCTAACACTTTCCTTTCTTTGGATTTCCCACCCTCTTTCCTCGTCAGAGTGACCCCAAACACCTCTCTTTTGTCCTTTTTTATCTCCTTTTTATGCAGCTGAATTCATACTTGTTTCCCAGCCCTGACCCCGTATGTGTTTCCCCATCCTATAGGTCAAAAGCCTTTCCTTGTAGGCTCACTTTTTGTAAAGCCACCCTCCTCCTCTAGTCATCTCTCTGGGCTTTCCTGCTTTCCAGGCACATTATCAGTGACACATCCCCTAGGTGTCACCTCACAGGAGCAAGTGGATGTCATGCTTTCCAGGTCCCCAGGCAATTTTGGGTTTGCAGGCTGTAGAACCACAAGCGAAAAAGGGAAAGCTCTGTCAGCTGTGATGGGCTCGGTCACATCGGCATGCCACAGCACCGAGCTACGAGAAGAGCCTGTACCCATCTGCCCATGTCAGCGTGACCCGTCCATGGCCAATGTGCCTGCTGCCTTCTGCATGCCTCTGCAGCCTCTCCATGGGTGCCGCTGCCCTGCACTCGCCATCCGTTCAGACTGGGGCCCCCTTTTTCAGACTAGATCCCTGGCTTCAAACCCCCGTGTCTCCCATGACTCTTTTTGCCAGGCTGGTTTGACTTGGATCTCAGCTGGAAGTCCCCCCTCTCCGGAGCCCTGTAACCAGACAATGCACCCAGCGACGCAGTTTGGCCTTTTCAAAACAAAGTAGGGTTTAAGAATCAACAGGAACACATTGCTCCGATAACTGGGTTACAATAACAAAAGAAGGCCCGCATGCGTGAATATGACTTAAGCTTCATTCTTCCCTTGCAAATTTTGGGCAAGTTCCACATAGTCTTGGCACCTCGGCGCTCAGGCTGGGAGAGGCAGGACACCGCTCTCTGTCCTTCTGTCGGAAACAGTGTGAGACGGGAGTGTCTGTCAGCTCCAGGTCCGGATAGGGCTGGTGACACACCAGCTCGCTTGCCAAACAGGCCAGCGCCGGGAGGACCAGCTGCTTCCCGGTCCCCTGGGCATTGCTTACCGTTTCTGGGGGCATTTTACAACCACCCTTATTTCATTTCCTGCACGTTTGCTCCTACCCGCCTCCTTTGTTTTGCTCTATACGGAGAGTAACAGCAAGGAAAGGCACAGCAACAGATCTCATACCAAATATTTTTTGTATTTTCTATGGGGTCTTCATACTTGCTGGTTTCCTTTCTCATTCTCATCTCTTCTTACTGCGTTCTCCAGATCACTGTTAGCACCTATTATTAACAGGTGCATTTAGTAACAAAATACTGGTATCTGCAAGTGTATTGTTCCCAGTGCATTGCACAAGGTGATTTTATAAATAAAATTGTTATTGATAACAACAGCTTATCAGCTTTATAATACAGTATCTGATCAGACTGTAAACTTCTCAAAACTTTTGTAGTAGGTTTTTCTTTCAGTTATGATAACTCTCCCCAAGTAATCATCCAAAACTAATAAAGCTTTTGCTTGTTTGCACCAGTGTAACTAAGATGAGAAGTTTATTCATGGGCTTGAAATGCATTGCATACACTCTGGGCACTAATCTTCCAATTGCATCTAAATATTTCCAACCTGATTTCTGTAAAAAAGGAAATAATTAGCTGAACTCCAGCATCCACCATCCTTCTATTAAAGACCTTTGAAAAGGTCTTGGTTAAGCGTTTGCTAAAGAAAATAAGGCTGTCACATGAGAAACTGTGAACCAAAAGCTGGCTACAAGAATAAATGGCAATTTTTTGTCCCTGAAAAAAGGTTGGCAGAGAAGTGCCAAGGTCTGGTATTGTTTAAGACAGATATTGGCAGCCTGGAAAGGGGAATGGGAGTAAGGAAGTGAAATGTCTAAATACCAGTGAAGTTATTTATGTTAGTCAAAGCTTGGTACTTCAGTGGGGGAGGCATGTCAGTGGGACTTAGCCAAAGCAGGCGAAGGACCACTATGATGGCAGATAGAGCTAAATTGGTGGCACATGCAAAGTTGGATGTACTGGAGGGGAAGGCAAAATATTCTTGTGACTCGGAGCATTTGAAATTAGCTCTGGAAAAAGATGTGGGGCATACTGAAGGCAGCTTAATAGAAACTTCTGCTCCCTGTGCAGCTGTGAGCTGCACATGAAGAGCAATGGGGACTATACAGCATCACGCTAGAAGCCAGCTGTACAGTCTTGTCTATGACTTGTTGTTCAGGACCCGGCATCTTGGCCACAATTCATCTCATCTAGCTACAGAGCAGTCATCTTCACCTGAGTCTGTCACCTGAACTCTTTTACAGCCAACGGAGACAAATGTGCATGCTGAGGTTAAGATTCATGTTCTGCTAAAGCAGAGATCTCCAAGAGTTCAGATAGCTCTTCCTCTGATGCCTATTCTGACTACTTTTTCTGTAGAAGGAGTTTTAACAACTAGCTTTGATGTTTATGCTATAGAAAACTGCAGTCTACTGCCTAAGCAGGTTTTACTTCTTGTGAGGTGGGGGATTAGAAGAATCACTATAAGATGGTAGGGGCCAGAATGTCTGAAGATGGTGGTTAGCTGCCTCAGGAAGGAGACAAGAGCAGAAGTGGTAAAACCACTTAAAAATTAATAAAAACCTAGTTAAGATGAATCAAGAGCTTCTGTCTTGGCATTAAAGTTAAAAGAAACACAGACAAAATGGACAGAAAGAAACCAGTCTTTTAAATACCACCTAAACAGCCTCTGGTACTCCCCAGCAAAGGATGCCAGAGAGGCCAAGAGTTAAGCTCAAAGCTGAGTGCAATCTTCACTGTCAGAATAGTTGGTGAGGATGCAGGTTATATCATACTTGCCTGCTGCAAAATTTCTTGCATCTTCTGAAGCACCTGGTGCTGGTGAAATCGGCTCAACAGGTTGAAAGAATATCTTAAATGGGTGCAGCATTCACCTAAGGGCTTGGAAAAGAAATTCATGCTGAATTTGGCATGTAGTTCTTAGACTGCCAAGTGGGGACCTTGGGAAATGGATACCCTGGCAAAATTAGGTGCAATGACTGATCTTCCTAAAACAATGAATGACATTCAGGATGTAGATTGCACCCTCCAGAGACAATTCACCATGAGCAAGCAGGGGATGCTAGACCCTTACCGCTTTTTTTAAGTCTGCCAATTTTCTGTCCCCCTTTCAAACACGGGATCCTGGACCATATGGGCTTTGAGTCTGTACTGATGAGGAGCTTGCTATACTTCCTAAATGACGTGAGTCCACCTGAAAGAACGTGAAAGCATGTGCACTTTATGGGGCAGATGTTTTTTTTCTAGGCTTCTGCCTACTGCATGTGTCTGCAAGGGTGTGAAAGAGCTGTGTCAGGTCTTCTTTCTGGTGGAAGGAACCGACCTTGTGAATGACAGCTGTGCAGGCAAGAGAGGAATTTATTATCATCTCCACAGAGCAGGCTATGCAGAACATATGCTATAAGTGGGGGCTTTCCCAGCTCTAGGGGTTCCTCTGCCCTCCCTGTGCTCAAATCCCTCCTGAAGTGCTGAGCCTGGGACTTTTGTTAGCTGCACGTTTCTTCTTCTGTTTTTATTTTACTCTGCATTCGAAGGACTAAATAGTGAGAAAGGGCTCTGGCTGTTTCAAACAGCGTACAGGAAATGAGCAAGCTGAATAGTGTCTTTGCCAGCACATGGATCTTTTTGGCATGTCTAAAGGCTGTCTGGACTATGGATTTGCCACATTTTTAGCCATTAGTAGCCAACCATCAAAGGCTTTTCCATACAGAAGGAGAGCCATGACTTACTGTGGTGCATGCTCCTGGCTAATAAATATGTCCTGAGATGACCCTGGATGGGATGGTCTGTTTCATATGAGCATCTGTTTTCTGTTTTTCACCCTCGGAGTGTGGTTCCTGCCTGGGGACCCTGGGGGTACTTAGATCCAGAACCAACTATGGGCAGGTGGAAACTGCTCAGATGTCTTATGCCCGTCTGTACTGCTCTTAGAGCCGCCTCTGGGAAGGCAGCCAGCCCCCAGGTGATGGGCAGCGGTGGCTGAAAAGGAAGACAGGGCATTCCTGGGATGGGCAAATGTCAGCTGCTTACTGCAGATGCTTTTCTACTCAATGAGAGCATGGCCTTTTGATCACATTTCCCTCTGGGGCTGAAGGACGGCACCAAGAAGGAGCTAATAAAATACAGTACTGGCTGGTAGAACTTGCCCATCTCGGCTGGGCTAAATACCAGGTTTGTCCTTTTTTTGCTCTTCCCTATGCCTCCTGTGGGCCTGATCTGCTAATTTACTATGAGTCTGCCCTCATCTATTCTGGCCATCTTCTCTTTTGATCTCTTCCTTCAGCAACTGAGTTGGAAAGTTCCTGGTATTTCCTTTAGGGACTGGAACTTAGGAGGAGAGAATCAACATGCTACAGTAAAAGAAAGTTTCAGGAATCCTAGTTCTTCTCTTTGGATTTGGGAAATGAGCACATGTGGATGTCTTTTCTTTTACTGAGGCATGCCTTAAACCCTGGTCCTATAGTAGGGCTGCAGTGCGAGCAATTCATCTGTAACAATAAGGAGGAAATCAGTGGGAAAATGTAGAGGAAATGTCAAGGGCTTACAGAGATCTGCATATCTGGTGTTATAATATTAGAACAGAAACAGTGATGTATGAATCATTCACGGTCATTCCTTGCCCTCATGGTTTTGGTAACAAAGGCCATTGTCTGAAGTAGAACAGAAGCAAGGCTTGTGTCCTGGGATTGAAAGAAAACTCACTTGGCAGAGGGAGAAATCTTCTGGGGTAACCAACAGGCATGGAAAGGTGAGAGGGGACAGCAAAAGAAGGTTGAAAATATCAGAGGTCTAAGGCTAAAGCATGCTGAGGGAATACCACTCTGCACTCTGTTGGCCAGATTAGGCTCTTGCTGCTGTCATCACCTTCCTGGATATTCACCACTGTTACCGTCACAAACACACTGACATCTGGCATCACGGCTCCAGCTGAGCTCCACCTTTGTCCACTTTGTGCTCTTGCTGAGGGCAAGCACAGAGCTGCGGTCCTTTCCTCTCTTGGGTGAAAGATCAGGCTTTGCTGGCTGGAGGCTGCAGTAACATGCAGCGTGCCAGCTGCACTTCCCGCGGTGTCTGCGGGGCTGGACATTTGCCATCTTTGGGGGAGCCTGCAATTCGGAGTAGCCAGGGACAAAGTAGTCTCCTGAAATCCAGGCTGTTGGTTGATTTTCATAGAAGAAATAATGCTTTTAGAAAGAAAAGATATTTGAAAAACCGCCAGCTCTGCACGTCTCTCCATACTGCCTACTGCTGGGAGCTTGAGCAAGGCTGGGCTGCTTCAGACATGCCTATGTCTCAGATAGGTTTCCCTAAACAGCTCCTGTTGCTTTCTTGACAGAGCCTCTGAGCCTGCTGAGTAACTTGGCTGAGCCCTGGACCCTGGTTCTGCTTGTTCAGACTACTTTGCACACTTTTAACGGAGAGTCAAGCCACATTCCTCCTACGCCCTGCTCCTCTCCTGTCCTGGGACAAGCCTCTGTTTGTTTACTGGAGGTTGCTTATCTTGAGCTATTGCTTTTTTCCTGTCCGCTTCTCCTTGCTGCCTCGCACTAAGTGAAACCAATATATTGATGTATTCAAGCGTCCCAGTTCCCAGATCAGCATGGGAGTATCTGTGAATCATTGCAGCACAGCTCTGTTGCTGCCTCAGAAGGGAAAAAGGGGTGCACTGCAGTGAGGGGAACTTCTCGTGTGCAAGCAGGATTTAGTGCGTGATATGAGGAGTGGAACCTGATGTCTATATTTAAGGGACCTAATTCTTTCATAGTTACATAGTGGAGCTTCCCATGATGGCTGCAGAAGTTACCGCTGTTCTTGCACCTCTTTATCAATGATTACCCCGACTTGATAACATTCGCATCACTCCCCAGTATCAGCACCCTCTCTATTACGGCTCTGCCTGTTAAGTCATCTGGGATCAAAGTACACTTCCTCCAGTGCTTTTCTGGTGCTCCTTGTCCTCTCTAGTGAACAGTTCTGCTCTCCCTTCATTAATGGCCAAGCGACCATCTAGCCTTACCAGCACTAAGAGACCATGTGCCAAAGCAGACGTGGCAGAGGCTGGAAACACTTCTGTGTTTCGGCAATTTCGATGTTGAAAGCATTTTATTCCTTTTTTAAAAGAGTGAATCATGCTGCTGACTGTAATCTTCACTGCATCTTCCCCCTCCCATTTGTTCATTTTCTCTCCACCACAAAGGATGAGAGGCATTGTCCCGTAACCAAACAGCTGTCTCTAAGCCACCCGCAAATGCTCTGCAAGCCACCAGTGGTCAACAAAACTCTGGCAGGGAAACCTCCAGATGAAAAAAAACCCTGAATGCAAGAAGGGCCAAGGCCTGATTTTAAAGCCTTGATTCCACAAGTAAAATTGTCCAGGAGCTTCCAGTATGATCATGCTTTAGATCCAGTGTCTAACATTCAGCTATCTCACAGGGAAAAGCTGCAGCCCTTTAACATAAGGACTGCCTAGCCACAGACACTGACCTGTTTCGTTTCAATCAGCTTTGGGGAGTTGATACCACTTTTAAGTTGGTCGTATCGGTGTAGCTTGCAGCTGTAGGTGTATAAATGAGGGATTACAGTGATGGAGTGTCCATAAACCCCAGCTATGCAGTTTGAACGAAATCATACCTTTCATTACATCAGAAAACTGTTGTGCATGAGACCCAGTCTCAGAGAGTAATTTTAAACTAGCTTGAACTGATACAAAAATAAAACCGACAGATTTTTCATCAAGTAAAATGTGTTTGGTATATGTTAATCAGGACAGGTACAAACCAATCCAAAGAGGATCTCGGAAAATGAGATAAGGTTGTGTACATAAAGGATTTCAGTAGCTCAGCTAAATCAGTTATAAAACTTCTAATTTAAACTAATGCTACCTACATTTGGACACTGAGAATTAATGGGCTGCAACTCTACTGCAAGGAAAATGTTACCAGTGGGGATCTAGTCCAAGAAAACTGTCATTTATCAGTTCCTCAAAAGCAGCTCAGTCTCTTTGAATTACCCCAAAAACATCAAATTACCTGTGAGCCCAATGGTTCTTTGCACAACGCCGCAAATTCATTTTGCAATGCTTAAAATAACCGATATAATGCAGTTAACATTGCTCCATAATCTCCTAAACAAATCTAAATCCACTGTTAAAATACCTCTAATTCCAGCTGCAGTTTGGTAGTGGTGTCCCAACAAATTTTAAAACCTCCTCCTCCTCCTGGCATATTTCTTTTTAGAAATGACCAATGGAGAAGCCAATAGATTTCTATAAATCACTGTTGGATGAAAACAAGCAGAAAAAGGAGGCTTGAAGTTGTTTAATATTACAGATGTTTTGGAGCTCTATTCAGTAGTTGGCAAGTCACACGAAGCTGCTCTGAATTCTTTATAATCTAGACACAAAGATCATTGAACTCTGAGAGAACCTCTGGGCTTTTATTCAAAAATATGTTGGCTTCTATTTACCTCTTTCTTCATTTGTATCTATCAAATGGCTCAATATATAAATAAAGCCCGGGTGTTCTTATTAGCTAAGGCAGTATTTCATGCAGATTAATGCCAGCAGGTTTTGTAAAATACATCTCTATTCAAAGCTGGAGTATGTTTTGAATTAATTTTCATCCTGTATATGAATCAGGTATATTCTACTCCAGTTCTTATACAGGGCTCAGCTGCAGCATATAGGAGGAACCTGTAGTGTTTAATTCTAGTCCCATCATTCTTCTTCAGCAAAGCACTTCTAACCCTAAGCATCTGCATAATCCCATTGACTTTAATGGGAGTACTCACGTGCTCAGGTATATTAAAATTATAATTGAAAACAGCACCTTGCTTTCTCAGGGCCTAAGTGACATACCTAGCATTTTATTGAACAGGCTTATTTAAATATTACCTCATGCATATGTTATGAGCAAATCTTTCTAGTTCAATAAAATCAGGCTTATTGTTACTGAGTAAAAAAAAAAAATAAAAATCTTTACTTTGCCTCCAAAGCAGGCTAAAACTCTCACACTAAGTGGAAAATATCCCTGGAAGTGTTCAAGGCCAGGTTGGATGGGGCTTTGAGCAACCTGGTCTGGTGGAAGATGTCCCTGCCCATGGCAGGGGGGTTGGAACTAGATGATCTTTAAGGTCCCTTCCAACCCAAACCATTCTGTGGTTCTACGATTCTATGATTAAAGTATTGTGTTGGCTAAAAGTACTTTGCCAGCTGAGCCAAAAAACAGCAAGATATTAATCTGATGTTGCGGTTAATACAATAATAGGCAAGGAGATTTAATGGGATTAATAAACTGACTGTTTTAAAAAGTGCTTTGGTCAACTACCAGCTAGAAATTCAACATCCCACATAAGAGATCTCTGCATTTGGCTAATTTTGCCAATGTGAAATTGATTGTTCAAATGATCCCAGGTTTGGAGTGGTTGAGTGGTTTTTTTCTGTGTAACATAAACACCCTCACAAGCAAAATCCCTCCACTGAGGCAGTAAGACTGTGATGAAACCAGAGAATGGAGAAAATATATATGTAAGATTATAGCGGATCACACGCAAACTGTTTGAGGCGCTCCAGCGTGATTTCATTCCCATCCTGTGGAAACGCTGCCTAGTGTGCTCTAATAATGGAAATGTTTGGATTAGTTTACGTTCAATCCATTTGCCTCAGCGCCTCACCAAATGTGAGCTACGCCATCAGTCTAGATGACTAACTATTTGTGATTTCGTTGCAGCTTTCTTGTAGCTGTGGTGGTCTGAGGTCATTAGCGAGGCGAGGTTTGCGGGAGACGCATTACTGATGCATTAGACCAACTGATCTGGTTGGAAAAACTAATGCAGCTTTTTGGGTACGAGATAGACCAGAAGTGTGCCTAGAAGCTATCTGCTCTCATCCTCCTTTGTGCTCACCTGTAAGGACAGCGTGGTTGTACGGGCTGAAGCCCTAGGCTGAAAGTCAGCGATGACCATATTTTCAGACTCAGTGGAGGTGCGTGACTGTTGGTGGGTGCTGCTTGGACTATAGCACTGCTAAAGGAAAAAAAGGTATCACTTAGGCATCTTGCAATCCGCACAGAGAGGACAAAGCAGTCAGGGACATGTTAGCAGGCAAGGAATGAAAAGGTAACAAACGATAAAGGGGGAGAATAGACTATTGTCATAGGAAAGAGCAGTAACTAAAAGAGGTGCAGAGAGACAGACCTTCTGGTGTTTTATACCAACTGATGCTCATTTTAGCATAGCAACTACAGGTTTGCCTACAGGGCGACTAGCAAATGCACGCTCAACTTCAGGTACGCCCTCCTGTGCTCTTTCACAATGCTCAGACTAAATATACACATCTAGATTTCTGGGTTTGTTTTAACACCAGAAATTTCAGCTTTCTCTGATGCCGTAGGTCTCCGGGAGTCTCAGAGATTAGTACTGCATCACTACTGCTGTGATTGGAAGCCTCAATGTGCTGGATGTCCAACAAAGAATTTCTTTTTCCAAAATATGAAGTATTTGGGCATGTTCAATGACTGTTAACAAATGTAAAAAGATGCAAAGAATTTTTAACTGCATGGCTAAAAGGTAAATGCCTTGTCCTCGTGGTGGCATAGCTCTTGGTCTTGACTCCCCCGGCTCTGCGGCCACTGGAGTTCTTTAGACTAAACAAGAGCTGAATTCCTAGGGTAGAAGGTACTGTAATAAAATCAAATATCAAAACAAAATCAGATGAAATTAACTTAACTTAAAAATCTGGCCACTTTTTTCCTCCCTGTCGTTTGCTGGTCACCCTTAAATTCAGAGGAGGCTGGGTTCATTTTACTGACGGCACCCAGAAACATACCGACGACTAAAGAGTACTGCTTCTGAAACGTCCTTTGTTTGGGAAGCTTTAACGGGGAAAAGGGAACCTTAGTCTGTTAAACGAGAATAGTCTTAAATCATCACGGGAGAGCACAGAAGCCCGAAGCTGAAGGATGCCCTAGCAAATCCTTCCCCTTTCTTAGGAGAACAGCCAGCCTGAGCGTTACGCACGTTTTCTGGGATAGAATGGCGTTCAGAAGGCGGGGGGAAAAGTAAAAATCGTAACGCCAAAACTCAGTGAATCTGCGGAGCCGGGACGCTGCCGGCAGCAGGGC
>NW_008795259.1:3893647-3894121 GCF_000699145.1 Aptenodytes forsteri | reverse complement strand
GTGGTTTGGGGGCGGCCGCTGCCGGCCCGGGGCCGCTGGAGGGCACTGGCGCCCCGCGCCCGGCCGCCGGGGAGGCGAAAGGCAGGTTTTTTTCTCTTTGAGGTCCTGTCATTCCTGTATAAACAAGTTACGTTCAAGTGTTTAGGATATAAATTACGACCATGCAGGCTTGCCTCGGAAAGAATGTAAACACAGCACTGTGGTCGGAGCATACTCTGAAACTGACTTTATAATTTATCACAGGCCCTGAGAAGCTCAGGGAAGAAAAGGGCATGTTTGAGCGCAAATGTATGTTTAAAAAGATGAAGAGTTTTATCTCTCCGTATCATTACAGAGATATAATTTTCTGTGTATATGTGTATGAATGCATTTTTATATATATGTACACGTATAGAACACCTTTCTGCTGAAACTCGCGCGCTTTTCAGCGTTTGGGCGAGGGGCGGGGGAGAGTCGGGGCGGCGTGGCGGGGCT
>NW_008795259.1:3890856-3893193 GCF_000699145.1 Aptenodytes forsteri | reverse complement strand
CCGCGTTGCACGGGGGCTCCTGCCCCCGCACCTGGCAAAGCCCCGTCGGGGCACAGAGGGACTCCGACGGGGCTGCCTCGGCAGGCGGGACGGGGACACGGGGACACCTGGACACAGCCCTAAACAGCGGGGAGGGCGTTTCGGGCCCGGGGGAGCCCTCGAAGAGAGGAGCAGGCAGTCCGGACCCTGCCGCTTTTGTGTCCACTGCCCCGGTTATTTCAAAGTCTATCCAGCAGCGGGGGAAAGCAGGGTGGGAAGTGGGCGAGGGCGGGAGGTGCAGCCCAGAGACCACGGCACTGGCCCCCTCGGGTCAACCGCTCGCTCCCCTCCTCCGCCTTCAGCGGCTGGAGGATTTGGGGTTGCAGCTTGAACGACCTCGGACGCTGGGGTGGAAGAGTTTTGTCAGAAGGAACCGAGGGAAAATAAGTGCCTGTCCAGTGTGTAGTCGTTTATATACATTTTATTGGAAAAAAAAAATTTGTACATCAAAATATTTTGGCAAACTGTAAAAAGTATACATAAGTGCAAATATATTCTCCTTTTAAAGCAATAGTGTGTGAGTATACACGAGATTTATTTAAAATATTTTTTAAAAAAATATTGTGGTAGAAAACAACTTTTGTAAAAATAAAAAACCAAAACGTTGTATTGCTGCAATACTGAAAAAAAAATTGAATTTTTCTTAAAGTCTATACACGAAAGGACTAAACAATACTGTTTTAATAATATCGATGGGTCGGTGCTGAAGTCCATAACAAAGTGTCCTTGGTGGGGCTCGGGGAGAGAAGAAAAAAAAAAAAGAAGTAAATTTCCCGCTAAGGCAGCAACGGAAGGGGGAGTCCTCGCAGGTGCTGAGCTGGGAGGTTTATTTTTCCTATTCAAAGACACTTTCTCGTATAAAAATATATCGAATTGTTCCCTTTCCCAAAGCTCGATTCTTTAGGAGATCACAGAAAGGCCGTTTAGGATTAAGCTGGTCAGACTTGGCATAAGGACACTGAAGTCCCGCCTAACCCAACACATCACTCAAGGCATTTTTCTTTTCGGAAGAGCATAAGTGCAAATATATTCTCCTTTTAAAGCAATAGTGTGTGAGTATACACGAGATTTATTTAAAATATTTTTTAAAAAAATATTGTGGTAGAAAACAACTTTTGTAAAAATAAAAAACCAAAACGTTGTATTGCTGCAATACTGAAAAAAAAATTGAATTTTTCTTAAAGTCTATACACGAAAGGACTAAACAATACTGTTTTAATAATATCAATGGGTCGGTGCTGAAGTCCATAACAAAGTGTCCTTGGTGGGGCTCGGGGAGAGAAGAAAAAAAAAAAAAGAAGTAAATTTCCCGCTAAGGCAGCAACGGAAGGGGGAGTCCTCGCAGGTGCTGAGCTGGGAGGTTTATTTTTCCTATTCAAAGACACTTTCTCGTATAAAAATATATCGAATTGTTCCCTTTCCCAAAGCTCGATTCTTTAGGAGATCACAGAAAGGCCGTTTAGGATTAAGCTGGTCAGACTTGGCATAAGGACACTGAAGTCCCGCCTAACCCAACACATCACTCAAGGCATTTTTCTTTTCGGAAGAGCTTTGGAGCGTTATATCGGCTGTCCGTGTCCTTCAAGGGATGGAGGGGGACCGAAAACACTGCTTCCTTAGGTAATTTTGCTAAGTGACTCGTGTACTATCAATGCTATCAGAGTGCACATTATATTTAATCTGCGTGGGTCCGTCTATACCTCGGCTCTGCTCAATGCCACCTGATTGTCTCTGTTGGGGCGCTGCCTTCACATCACGCAGGGCTTGATGTCTTGACAGACGCTTTGATGGTGGTGATGGTGGTAGTAAGATCCACTAGCGGAAGGGTGAAACGAAGAAATGCCATTAAAATTGAGGACAAAATCTTTCCTGTCACACACCGGGGAGGGGTGATGCTGGTAGCGAGGCAATCCCACTGCAAGAGAAGGAAATAACAAGAGCTGCTCAGAAGTCGGGTAGCTCTGCTCGGGCGGAGCAGCCCTTTCTCCCTCACCCGCAGGGAGGAGAGGCTACATACAGCAGGGCTGACACACTGCTCCCTTTCCCCCGGCCACGGCTCCCTCCTGCAAGGTTTGGGAGCT
This sequence comes from Aptenodytes forsteri, assembly GCF_000699145.1. Taxonomy (NCBI): domain Eukaryota; kingdom Metazoa; phylum Chordata; class Aves; order Sphenisciformes; family Spheniscidae; genus Aptenodytes; species Aptenodytes forsteri. The sequence continues at coordinate 3,891,073 of NW_008795259.1, read as the reverse complement.
CCCCTCTGGCTTTCCTGGCAGCGGGCCGGGCGCTCCGCCGGGGCAAAGCCTGTCCCGCTTGCAGGGCAGAAAGGGCGGCGGGTCCCACCGCCCCGAGCGGAGGGGACGTGGATCCCCCGGAGTGCCCCCCATCGCCCCCGGGCGGGCCGGGGGCTGCACCCGTGCTCGTACGGGCCCCCGTGCCCGCTCTGCCGGGGAGGTTTTAACTACACAGCCG
>NW_008795259.1:3890103-3890645 GCF_000699145.1 Aptenodytes forsteri | reverse complement strand
CGCCCGCGGACGCAGGCAGGGCCGCCCCCCGGGCGCCGGCATACCTGGGGGCACCCCTCCCGCGTGGGCACACGCGCGCTGCTGCCGGCCCCTCTGCCTGCGTGTTCGTCAGCGTGTGGGGTTAGGTCAGCCCCTGCGTGCGGTGCAGATGAGGGAGTGCGTGTGTGCGAGGGGAGGATGCGACCCGCGCGTTTTTCTGGATGCGCCGCGGCCATTTGAAGCCGATTCCCGTCTTTGGTCCCTCTTCCCCCTCCCCAGCCCGGCCCTGGGAGGTATTTGCTTTTGACTTGAATGGCTGCAGGTCGAATTCCAGCCACGATCCGTTTGTGCGTTGATAGTGTATTTATTTCTCTGTGTGTGCGTGTATACGAGCGTGCACGCCTATACGCGCGTGTGCTTTCATAAGCCTAAGGCAGAGACCGAGGACACCCTACGGTTCATCAGCAGCAACAGGCGAAGTACATCCGCGACACCGACATGTAAATGACCTTGCAAATTCCCATTTTCATTTCCCACAGCCTAAGGCAGCCGTTCGGGGGACA
>NW_008795259.1:3887570-3889903 GCF_000699145.1 Aptenodytes forsteri | reverse complement strand
CGGGATCCTGTCAAATCTGACGGAGGGTCAAGGGGGGGAAAAAAAAAAAAAGGCAACAAAAGAAGGAGGGGGGGCGGGGGGAAGAGGGAAACGTCCCCGGTTTTCCCCAGGGTGGCGGAGCCGACTCCTTTGGCTGCCGCCCGCGGCGCTGCGCAGGCGGCGCGCACAGCCCGTCTCCTCCGGCACTGTCCCCTCCTTCACCCCGCAGAGCTCACTTTATAAAAGTGATTATTTCTCTGGATTTCCTCGGCTTTCTAATAACCCTGCTGGTATGCTCACCATAAACCGGGGCACTTTATTACAATCCTGATTCAATCATTTAGCAGGATTTAATAGTGTGCGAAAAAAATCCGGCTGCCCCCCCGCCCCCCAGCTTCAAAATCCTTTTAGCAGAACCGAGCCTCCTGTTTCCAATCTTTTCCTCTCTTATTGCTGAGTCTGATGCAAATTCAAGGTTTTAAGTCCGCCCCGTCGCTGTCATGAGTAGAGGATTATTGACCGATCAACAGCGGTTGCCACCGAATTTACTTTGCATTTAACTAAGAGAAAGGGAAAGGCAAAATTCACTTGCTATTGCTGTTGTGGGGAGAGGAGGAGAAAGATTATTGCTGGTAACAATTACCAGTGAAGGAGCTCGGATCTTTTTTCCCCGTCTCCTTTTGCTCTACTAAAACTTCTGCGCCACAGAGATTTTAGGTAACACACACGAATGAGGATTGGATCCACGCAAAAAAATAAAGGGTTGGGGGTTTGGGGTTTTTTTAGCTAATCAAGGAATGGGGGTGGCTTCCACTAAAGTCCTGGGCCCAGATCCTGAAGCTGTAGAAAATAAGTGGAGAAACGCCGTTTTGCAGACCGGTGGCATTAAATCTGAGCTGCTGGAAACGGACGCTCGGCGGCGGCATTAAGAAAGCGTCCGTCTGCGTGTATATCCGTCCTTGAACAGAAACAATTCGGATTTAAACCGCCCCAACCTCGGAAACCGTGGTGGAGGCTTCGGGGGAAACCGTTCCCTTCCCCTCTCTCCTTCTGCTTTTTATTTTGAAGAGCTGTTCTTGGGCTGCTTCGAAATGAAAATTTATTTTCCAGGAATCGCCTTTCCCACCTCGAGTGTCTGTCAGGAGGAGGGGGCAGCCGCCTCCCAGCCAGCCCCTCTCCCGCGCCACGAGTGGCCCCGTGGGCCCTGCGCGGTGGCACGCAGGGCCGCAAGGAGTAAAACAAACAGAGAAAAAATCCAAAAGAAATTAAAAGAAAAGAAAACAAACAGACAAACAAAAAAAAAAAATCCAAGTAACCACAGCAATAACAACAAAGCAAAGCAGAAATTCCTAACGGTAAAGGTACGTGTTTCGGCGGGGGATGCCCTTGTGAACACGCCGGCCTCTCGCCCAGGCCCCCAAAACCACGTGGAAGGACGACCTGAGTCTCCGAAAAGTGGGTTTAAGCCTCCGCAGCAGAGCCCCGTGGGCACGGAGGAGCCCGTCTGGGGACGCACCGCGTCCCCGCAGCCCTCTCTGCGCCGAAACCCCGGTAAGACGGCGACCCGCTCCGCAGCCGCCTTTCCCCAGGAGCTACACCAGGGCTATTTAGGGGTTTGGGTTTGTTTTTTTTTTCGAGGGAGGAAAATTTGCCACCGCTTGCTCTCCCCTGACACCCCAAGTCCCTTCTGCGGTGGTGGCAAAGCGGCTTCCCCGGCGGCTGGGCTCCCAGCTCGCCCTCCCCTCGGCGGCAGCAGGCTGTGGCGAGGCCGGGGCAGGCTGCGGGACTCGCAGAAGGACAGGAGAGTGATTGACAGGCGCCCAAGGAGGGGGCGGGAGGGGATTCAGAGCTGAGGGTCGCCTGCATTTGTTACTTGTTGAAATTCCCATAAAATTGAACAAGACCCCGCTCTCATAGAGGTTAAGTCAGGCTAAAATCCTCTTCGGTGTGGTCCAGCCCAGACTGTCTTTGTTTGCTTAACCTCCAGGACCCACGTTTAAAAGGGCTATTTGGAAAATTTCCCCGTAAGAGCCCAACATCTTTTACCCATTTTTGTGCTCGGATTTTTCTGAGCAGACATTGTCTGTAATCACCGGCCGGGGGGGGCGCCCGAGGGGGTGTCGGCGTGGGGGACAGAGACCAGAAAACTCTTTCCCTCCGGTTGCAGAAATACACTGGATCCGCTTTAATCTCTCCCGCATTTTTCAAGATAAGCGGTTTGGTTTTGTTTTTTTTTTCCCCCGCAGGCCTTAGGGGTTAGTATTTAACGCCTTTTTTTGATTACTCCCGCGACGCGTCTCCGCGGACCGCGGTTTGCCGAGGAGGCGGCGATGCCCGGCGGCGCTCCCCGCTAA
>NW_008795259.1:3887148-3887540 GCF_000699145.1 Aptenodytes forsteri | reverse complement strand
GAGCCGGGAAGGAGCCGGGACGAAGCCGGGACGGAGCCGGGCTTTCCTCGGAGCGCTCCTTCTGGGCGTTGGGCAAGAAGGAGGGCTGCTCGCAGCCGTACCCACAGCCCCCCCAGACATCCCCCCCGTCCGAAACAGAACAGCTCCAACCCGCGCGTATTTTCCTCCCTCTCGCAGACAATGCCGCTCTTTTTCCTACGCCGCGGAGGTCGGGGTTTCCCCGCGCGAAACCCTCGTCGCCGGAGAAAGCCCCGCCGGCGCCGCGCTCGCCGCCGCCGCCGCCGCCCCCCGGGGTCCCTACCTGAGAGGTCGTCGCGGGGGCTCTGGTGCAGGTAGCCCTGCTCCAGGGAGTAGGAGGGCACGCTGGAGTGGATGGCGGGGGGGGGGGGGGG
>NW_008795259.1:3886723-3887128 GCF_000699145.1 Aptenodytes forsteri | reverse complement strand
CCCCGGGACTGTCAAGTGAGCCGAAGGGCTCGTGTAGGGCGAGTGGCACTCGATGGCGCTCGCCATGGCCGGCGAGGAGGGCACGGGGCTGCTGCTGCTGTCGGGGCCGTAGTCCCCGTTGGCAGTCACCGGGCAGCTGGCCATGTAGGACGAGCCGGGGTTGGGCGACATGTGCGGGACGTGGTGGCCGCCGCTGAGTCCCTCGTAGCCGCTGGCCATGGCGTTGGGCATCATGTCGAGGTTGTAGCCGTTGGAGTGGCAGGCGAGGGAGGCGGGGGGCGCCTGGAAGTCGAAGCCCTGCGGGAGGATGGAGGCGCCGAAGCCCAGCCCGTTCATCATGCGGTACATGGGCTTCAGCGCCTGGCATTTCCTCCTAAAGCCGCGGGGCCGCCGTCGAGAGGAGCC
>NW_008795259.1:3884037-3885177 GCF_000699145.1 Aptenodytes forsteri | reverse complement strand
TGCCACCCCCCACCCCCCTATAAAATGCAATTCATTTTATAGGGCAACAGGGGTCGAGTCCGGGGACCGGGGATGCGCCCTCCCTCCGCCCCCCGGGGACGTCCCCTCGGTGCAGCGGGTGGGTCACGCGTGCTGGCAAACGCCGTTTGCCGAAGGAAACGGGGCGCCGGAGGGGGCAGGGAGGAGAGGGGCCGCTGGAGGCACAGGCCTGCTCCCAGATGATGGAGGAGGCTCCGGGATCAAACTGGAAGGAGGACGGCGGCAGGACGAGAGGCAGAGCAGACAGGGATGCTGGACCAAAGGCACGGGGGTGGGAAGGACGCGGGCAGAGCGGGACGCCGTGTCAGCGTGCCTGCAGCGCTGTGTGTGTGCGTGTCTGCGTGTGTGTCTGTGTGTCCGTCCGTCTCCAGCGCAGCTCCGTGCTGAGAGCTCGCTGGTGGGTACGGGCAGGGAGGGGGTGGGGCAGGTCCCAGACAGTGACCTGCAGTTGAGTGGTAGCAGGCTTTTTCCATCAAACTCTGCCTGGATACCACACACAGAGCCCAAGTGTCAGTTTACTGCCCTGAGCCCGGCTCCTTTTCCCTAAGCTCCACAGTAATTAGACAAAGAAAACCTAAATTAACTGAACAGGCGTCGACAGCTTCCTCCAGATCACCACTGCTACATACATGGGAATGTGTCCGAAAATGGCTTGATTGTACCTGAGGATCAGCTAAGAAAAACACTACCAAGCCCGGCAATGTTTACTACACATTTTTAATAGAAAAAATGATCGCCCAGTCGATAGACCGTGTTTACCTTTCCTGAGGCATCGATTTAATTTGTTCCCATCGTAAAAAAAAACCCCAACCCCCCCACCTCTATCTCTCTCTCTACCTATCTATCTCTATTCATTTTTTTTTTTTTTTTTTCCTGGAGGGGCAGGGAGGTCGACGTGGGATCCCTGATCTCGTTGTAACGACCTATTCGGAATATTTTTTTTAAAATATCCGTGGTTTTATATATAAACATTCTTCCCTGCTCTAGATGGGTAATCAAACGTCCTTTTTCGCCTTCCTCGACGGGACATCTGTCTATCACCCTCGGTCGGGTGACATGCCCAAGCCATTTAGGCGATCGTCAGGAGGTAAATGTATTAAG
>NW_008795259.1:3882981-3884021 GCF_000699145.1 Aptenodytes forsteri | reverse complement strand
GGGGGGGGTGGGGGGCGGGAAGACGTCGTCTGAAAATCACTCTAGCCTACCCCCGTTTCGGATAACTCGTTTTGATCATTAATATTAGTCGAGCGGGAAAAGGCATTTACTCCCAACACAGATGTCACGATATACGGAGGTGTCGTTGCTTTCTCCGCGGTGCGAGACGGGACGGACAATGAAGCAAAGCCGGGCAGGGCAGCCCTGTGGCAGAGAGCCGCATGCTGCTTCAGTCGCGACTCGACACAGCCCTGATACGAGAATCGGGGGGTAAGACATTCAGTCAGCAGCCTTCTACCTGCTAGCAACGTCCTCCTCGCAGCAGACGCTTGTTTGAAACATAGCATTAAGAAGTCTCCAAGACATGGTACCGAGACTTTAAAAGAGGGTTTGAAGTGCCTATGATTAAACAGAAGTGCATTTGCTGTTTGGTGGATATGTTTATTTTGGTTGGTGTATCCATTTCTGAGCTGAACGCAGCTTTGGAGCACAACTGGTTTGTTTTACCAGAGTATACGGAAATTAAACTTTTTGGCAGATTTGGTTACTCAGATGTTGTTCTATAATCATCGTTTTTATTCTAGGAAATCTCTTCATTATTGCGGTTTCAGTTTCGTGTTCATAACACAGTCCCCTCTGCTTCGTGGGCTAAATGAAATAAGTTAGACTAAACCAGTTAAGAAAATGGGAGACAAATATGAAAGATAAATGTTTACGGTTATCTTGGAGTCCTTTTTTTTTCTTTTCCCCCCCCCCCCCCCCCCTTTTTTTGTTCTTTTTCCTGTTCTTTTTCTCCCTTTTTTTAACTGCGTGCTTCAGGCTCTTTCCTCTCCTCTGAGGTCCTGCAGATGAGAAGCGTTTTTTCAATTAAAGCCGAGACTGAAACGTAAACAAATCCCTCCAGTATTGTAAAAGTGCGTTTCCTTAAGCCCTGGAGGATTTTCCTCCAACTGTCAGTTTCAGGGTGCCTGGATTTAGATCTCGATCTGCAGCGGCTGACAGAGATCCCTTTCCGCATGAGGAGCATGCGGCATTTTAAC
>NW_008795259.1:3880536-3882929 GCF_000699145.1 Aptenodytes forsteri | reverse complement strand
GGCCTGGGGGGCGGGGGGGGGCTCAGCGCCGCCGCGGCGGAGGGAGCAGAAAGGCCGGGATGGGAAGGGACTCGCAGCGGTCCTGCCCCGTCCTTTGTGCTGCTCCCGGGACCTCTTGACTTCTCGGGACCTCTGGCAGTAGCCGTGCGATCCCGATGTTTGTTTGGAGAGGTTTTTCCGCTTTTTTTTCGCCCCCCCCCCCTTTTTTTTTTCTTTGCGTAAGCGCTGGGTAGCAGGCGTGACTCTTTTTATAGACGTGTCCCTGCAGGCTGCCATCGGGACCCTTCTTCCCAGCTCCTGTTGAAGGGTGGTCGGTCTCTCTCTCCTTTCCCGAAGGGGAGATGATCACGGCATCCGAGGGGTTGAGACACCTCCCATCTCAAGGGCAGACAAGGACATTCAGCGCAAACGCAAGGGCCTACCTTTCCTTGTGGGAAAAAAACCAGCCCGACCCCAAAAGCATCACCAGACATGCTCCCTGCACAGAACGGGCACCTCTCTCATTGCATTTTGCAGGGGGTTACCTGGGGTATTGCCACATGGGTTTGGCTGGCTTCCCGTGAAGATACCTTGGGAAATTTTTCAGCAGTGTCTAGATGTGGGGGGAGCTAAGCTTGGGTCAGGACACCTCCATGAAGGTAGTGGTCGCAAATTAGCAGGGCAGCACCTTTCCCTTTCCTCCCTGCTACACGACTCTCCCGTCCGGGGCAGCTTTGTTCAGTGCCCGAGGACGGAGAGAAAGACCAGGCGAGAAACAAAGTTTGGGCGAGAAGCCAGCCGAGGAGCAGAATCTATTCGCCTTTGGGGAAGTGTTTTTCAGGGGGAAATCAGCCTCAGCAGGTGGGAGAAGAGGCGCCACCCAACCCTCCCACGCTGGACACGCAGGACCCTGGCTCCCGGGAGTGTCCCGCAGAGAGCCGGGACGCCGCGGGCCCCAAGGGCCGGAGGACCCCGCGGAGGGCAAAGTGCAAGCACCGAACACCGGGGGCGCGATGACATTCCCCCCCCCCCCCTCCCGGACAGGTTCTGCTTTCCCAGGCGTTTGGTCTCTTCAACGGGCTGAAAAGAATTTCTTAGCTTTTAGACTTTCCGGGAGGGCACCTACAGCCTAAGATTTTGTTGCCGTGTTGACCCTCCATCCCTCCCAGCCCCGCCAAGACTGCCTCCATCCCCTGCATCTCATCCCGTCCTCATCACTGCACGGGAGCCGTGGCAGAAAGACACCCTGCGAGCCCGAGGTGTCCACTCTCCGTCTGAGCTCGCCAATCCCAGTTGGCAAAGCCGCTTTCCACCCAGCCGCGGGGCTCTCCTCGGGGTGCCGGGGGTGCTCTGCCGGGACCCAGCGGGCTGCCCGTCCCGTGCGCCCTTCGGTGCTTTCTCCGCGGTCCCGGGCTGGTGGGACACAGGAGGAAGGGGGTGCCCAGATGTGGGGTAAAACAGGGGCTCCGACCGATGGAGGAGACCTGGCCGCCCTGCAGATACCATGGGTGTTGCAACAGCCCGTCGAAGCTGCGCGGACGTCGCGGCGGTTAAACCTGCACAAAGATACGCTCCGCGTATAGTAGCGCCGGTTTTGTGTCAGCCTCCGAGTACTTCCACCAAGTGTTTGTGTGGGTAGACTTTGCTTTTCGTATGCCAGATGACAATGTTAAAGATTTTATCCCCTCCCAGCTCTGCACAGCTCCAACTGAACTTCCCGGAGCATCAAAATAAACCCCCTACAGCGGTCAGGATATAGGTCACCTCTCTAAAAGGAAACACAACCCTTCCAAAAATATAAAACATCTTTGACGTAAAAAAAAAAACACACCCTCTTTTGTCTCCGAGCATCCTCTGTCGGTGTAAATAAAACGTGACAGGCGCGGGGTAAAATGAGAAGCGGGATGTTTCGAGATCAGAGCAGAGACGAGGTCTCCGCGCCGTGCGGGCAGCCGGCAGCGAAGCAGGCAGCTCCGGGCAGGTGGAGGGGTCTGCCGCGCTCCCGGTAATCAGTGGTAAAGGTCGCGCAAGAGCCGGCAGCGACAGTGCAAAAATATTAGCGGCAGCCCTTGTCGTGGGATTCATCGTGTCTCTGCAAGGCTGTAGGAAAAGCCACCCCCTAATCCTGCTCCGCATACCCCACTGACAGCCGCGAATAAGGGCAAACACGGTTTGGCCCGAGATCTGAACACACGGCACCTTTTTGACTGGTTTCTCCCCCGCCCAAGTTTACATTCCGACCAAATGAGATTTCTGACTTCACACATTGTCAATAATTTTCATACATGCTCCAACCTTAATTACTTTCCATACCATTTGCAGCAGACAAATAGTTTCAGCGGGGCGAGGGAGCCACCGGTGCCCCCGGCTCTGGCGGAGGGCTGCGCTTTTCTCCCTGCTCCCCGCCGACCCCC
>NW_008795259.1:3878348-3878933 GCF_000699145.1 Aptenodytes forsteri | reverse complement strand
CTCGGCGACACTCATTAGGGCCGGTTCGAGGTGGCGGGGGCAGGAAACCGTAAAGCCGATTTTACATCTTTTTGTGTGTGTGCGTGTGTGTGTGTGTGCTTTTACGGGCTGTATCTCCTCGTCTCCCCCTCCCCACCCCGCCGTACACACCTTTTTAACACCGGTGCCTCCAAAGCCCGGGGTCTGCTACGATCCCCCACCGGATCAAAGGGGAAGGGGGGGGGGGCGATGGTGCCTCCGGGGTCCGCCCCCCCTCCCCCCCCAGTCACCCTTTCTCTCTTTCCCTCCTCCATCCGGGAGGGTTTTATTGATGAGCTGCCTCCGAGCCCCCGCACGAAATGTCCCTGAAGGGTTTAGACAATTCATCAGCCATCACTTTCGGTATCTGCTTCCTCCCTTTCAAATACAATCCTCGCACACCACGCTAGGAGGGGAGGGGAGCATACTTGAGACCAGAACAGCTACATAATCAACGTCAAAATGATACCACTGACCTTTCGGAAATATGGAGTCCGGGCCAAAAAACCCTCCACATGATTTACTTTTCCTTTTTTTTTTTTTTATTTTTTTTTTTTTAAATTTTCA
>NW_008795259.1:3862128-3877607 GCF_000699145.1 Aptenodytes forsteri | reverse complement strand
GGCCCTCCCCGCCGCCGGGCTGGGTTTGAACATCCCCCACCGCTCCAGAAGCGAAAACTCTCGCCTCGGATTTGTCCCAGGGCAGGGTAATATCCTCTTCGTATAAAGACCTGCCATGCCTTTTAAACACGAGGCTGACAACACACTTGCGTTATGCGTTCGTCTTTATTAAAACTTCGAGGAGAGCTTTTATGGTTTGGGCCGAGGGGAGAGGAAGGGTGAGATTTGTTGGGAGGTTCCTAAATAAGCCCCGTGCTCTGGGGCTGGGCTGTCAGTAGGGTCTCTGTGGGCCAGGGGCTCCTTCTGCCATGGCCGAAGGGGGAACCCGGGTGCCAGCCACCCCGGGGCGGCCCGGGCGCAGGTCTCCCTGGTGCAGCCTGGCACCGAAGCGGAAAACGCTTGCGGCTGCTTGGGTGAGAAAAGGAGTTTGAACGGCACCAGGGAAGAGGCAGAGAAATGTCCAAATCGACGCAGTTACGAAGGCGCTTTACTCCCCCTCTTCTGCAAAACCAAACCGCCTTTAAAGCTGTATGTTACATGAAAAGCAACAGATCTCTTCGAATGCTAAATATAGATAAATTCCTTTCGCTGCCTTGTTTTTCAGTCTCCAGAAAAACAAAAATGCAAATAAAAATCAAACAGAAGAAAATGGATTTGAGGAAGAACTTTCCCATTTCCTTTCCCTTTTCTTTCCCGTGTCCTTCTCCATACAAAAAGATTACCGTCTTCTTCCCACGCAGAGAACACTGTCCTGCGCACTGGGCACCCTTAGGCATGCTGGCTGAAAGAACACGTCAGGCTGAGTGACACAGGGAGGTGGCCAGAGGTGTGGGCAGGAGATCTGGCCAGCAGACCCCAGGGTGGGGGATTGCTCTTGTGGCCAGAACCTGCCTCCACCTCCAGCTGTCACCGCAGGCCTGGCTCTGAAATCCAGCATCATGCATGAAAGATGGCGAGATGGCAAATTCATGCTCTGGGAGCTTACAGCCCGCTGGATCTTATCCCAGCACTTCCCAAGCCGTGTCTAAGGACCAAGACATACTCTCTATAACCTCTGTGTAGAAGGATTCCTTTCCTAGGCGTACATCCAGCCACTGGGCAATGAAGCTAGGGTGTGCAGCAGGGATCTACAGATGCTTTTGCAGTACAACAAATAATACCCAGTGGGGGACATTGCGTGGAGTCTCTGATCCAGTCCGTACATGAAAACACACCTCTGTCCTGTCTCCCCTTTTCCAGAGGCTCTGCATGGGACCCATAGTGTGCACCTTCATGGGGTGGAGGCTTCATTTCCTGCATTCTGGTAAGACATTAACTGAAGTGTCAGAGTCCCATCTAACGGGTAGCTTACAGCTCTTGTGGCTAACCGTGCATCTGATTACCTCAACAGATCAGACATGGTGGCTTGGAGGCTCTGAAGACATCTGAGGGAGAGCAGAAAAAGAAATGAAACAACAGCCATGGAGTGGGTGAGAGGCAGAGACTTCCCACGGGGAAGGCAGTGTAGCTCCACTGCTCCACATGGTACAGAGGATACCTGTGTGCAGTTACTCAACTCCTGCTGTTACTTGAATTAGGCTTTTTCCTCTCCTACTCCTCCTGTTCTCACAAAAAAAGAAAAAAAAAAAAGCCGGTGGGCCTTAATGGAGAAGCAGCATACCTGCTTAACAGAAAACATCACATCTTTTCCCCTCCAAATTGAGTCTTATTACAAACTCACTCTGAGAAACGCTGGACCCAAGAGGACGTGCCCTTTTCTCCAGGCTGGAAGAATGCTAGTGGTGCAACTGATGGGAAGATTAAGCGGCTGCCAAAGTTTCCTGCCAGTAACTAATTTATTCTCCAAAGGATAACTTATTCCAACTCCCGAAATCTGCAGTGTGGATCCAAGGGCAAATTTGGCTCAGAAGAGGCAGCGCATTCGGTCTCTGAGCTTCATGCAGGAATACGAATCTCTTGCTGGGGGTGGAGATATGTCATTGCCTTTAAAAGTTTAAGCCCTTGTAGCACTCTGGCCCATTCATCTCACTGGGACATCTGGGTGTAAAAATAACTAGCGGTGGTATTTGTGCACATCCAGATTACATCTCAATGGTTGTCTTTCTTTTCAACCTGTCTCCAGTTTTATTCTAAAGTTATTTGTTCTCAGAGACTGGACCTAGCCCTGCAAAGTGGCACATTCCCAGCTGAAAGTTAGGAACAACAGGCTTATTATCAATTACTTAGATCCTAAATGGAAAACCATAAAAGATTTTATATATATTGGTATAGATATATATGTTTACACACACATACAACCTTTACCTATGTATCTTTATATATTCATACATATAACATGTACATAAAACATTTATATAAACTCACCAGTAAGTGCAGTAGAGACTGGCTAGCTACGTGTTAAAGGAACTAGTGCCACGTACAATTACTTTTCTTGCCCTGGTGTTTTCCTCACCTGAAGCTCGCTCCAGTTCCAGCAGAGTCCATAAAAGTTGTCTTCCCTTCAGTGGCAGTCTAGTTGCATTTGCAGCATCCTGTGGGCCACTGAGTGATGTCAGGTTGACCAACAGAGAGGTGAAATCTCAGCCAACCCATTTTGAAAATGGTAGTTATGCATGAGGTAGGTCTGATGTAACTGCATTTGTATTGGCAGATGCATTGGTGATCTCTGCTATAGGTAAAAAGGATGTGGCAGGGTAAGTATTTTCCATATAGGTGAATGGGTGACGCCTTTGGTTTGCAGGGTTGGAGGGATGTGAGAGAAACTTGCCTGATTTGTGCAGTTGCTCACCTTCCCCACGCATACTGCTGCCTTTTGGGACTTCTAACACCTGTCGTGATGGCACAGAGAAATTCTCAGATTTGAAGGACTTTTGCGATCTTGACATTTGTTATCACTTGCCATCTGAGCGGATCACTAAGCGCTCTGAATTGCTGACAAGTTGTCTGCTGCCCCTGGCTAGATCTGGTGAGGAAGCAAGCCCAGCAGCAGAAGGAGGGAGGAGAGACGAAAGACTGAGAGAAGAGTGAACTCACCAAAATGGCTGTTCAGAGTAAGGAAAGGTGTAAAAGCTTACGTGACCAAAGAAGCCAACGCTAAACCTAAACCTCAGCTCTAAACCCAGAGGAATCTTGCCGGGCAGGATAAAAGGATTATTTCTTATCCCGTTGGCCTTGATTTTCCACTCACTTCCACTGCTATAAACAAGGAGTAATTCAGCTAAGTTAATGAAATTGCATTAGTGCAATTCTGGTATACAGAGCTTATTGAAGCCAACGGAAATTTTACTGTGAACATGAGTAAAAGCAGGAAAAAAAAAACCTTAAAGCTTTCCCCCATTTTGCATGTTATTTATATAGCAGCATTAATCAGTAGTAATATCTCAGTGCTATTGGAACAATGCAGACACATTGAAAAAAGTGGAAGTAGTGCAGTTATTTTTGGGCTCGTGCCATTGGGTGCAGTCCATTTCTGCGGCCGTGAGCTGGTTCCCCATGAAACCACAACGAGAGGGTGTTCGATTGGCCTTGCTGTCAGGAGTTGGGGTGGAGTCTGAAGTAGCTGACAAGTGCATTAGAAAAAATAAATATAACTGGAATGCTTGGGAAGTTAGCTCAGCCAGAGCTAGAAAATCATTTGGACTGCTGTGAGAAGGAATATTTGAAAAAGTGATTCAGTAGGAAAATGCTTGGATTGGCTAGTAATCCCCAGTGTTGAGCACATTTTTCTATATTTCTGTAATTATACTATTGCCAGCTACTGTGGGGCAAATGACAAACAACATCTGGTCACAAAGCCTTTTCAGAGTGATGGAAAAATCACTATAGCAGCAATTAAAATGCTTAGAGCCAAAGAATAAAACAGCATGCAGCAATCGAGTGAAACAGAGCACACTCTACAGTCAACCCCCCACCCCGGCTTTAAATACAGCAGTGCCGGTCTCAGTCGGATGGCCCAGAGTGACTGCTTTCTCAAGGGGTTCCTGCAGACTCTCCTGAGCCATCAAACTCAGCAGCGCTTTTGCCCCAAATTTTGGCTGAACCTCAGCGAAGCTTCATGCGTCCACAGCTGTTGTTCTGATGAAGAATACACATTTCAATTAATGTTTCCGTATTTTTGATAAAACATCTTTAGATTTAGAGAGCTGAAAATACATTTGTTTGTTTCCCTTTTTAGTTCTTCTCCCTCCCTTTTTCTTCTTGATTTTCTTCCTCTTTTTTTTTTTCCAAGTGGATAAATGGGGAATGAAAAGAGGGCAGTGAAAATTGTTTCCAGTTTGTCTTACTTTTGCGCACCTTATGCATATGCTTAATTTATAGGTTTACCCAGAGAACTCTTGCATAAAAATAAAGACCCCACAGTTACCCCTGTACATGTATATATAATTCCATACCCAACACATATGAAGAAACATGGGTGGATGTTTACAACTCAAGCCATACGTTTTTTTCAGTTTCCACGGAACCGCTTAAAAGATCTGTTCAATAGCTGAGGTGTATGCATCAGTAGAATGATTACCTTTAAACTTTTGAAACTATATTTCAGCAACAATTTCCTTGTCTACAACTTTACAAGGCTGTAAATAGCCCCTGTGCGCATAATGAATTCTGACATCATAGGCCAGGGTTCTTATACACAGCATGTTTTCCAGAACTTTTATTAGCAAGTTACACCTTGAGGCGAAACTAAACCCCCCAACTTTCTATTATAAATGTTACAATAAAATGTTCCTTTGAGTTTTCCTAGAGCTCAATGTTCCTTCTTTCTTCCCGTTCCAAGGCATTCTTTCTGCAGCGTATACGGATTTGATACAGTCAGATTACATGGAAAATGTGTTTTGCTGCAGACATATTGGATATTAGGTATTGTTACAAGGCATTTTTTTATACCTAGGCTTGCAAGACCAGGGTAACAAGGTGATAAAGAACAAGATTTCTTGCTCTTACAATACTGTACTCACAGCTATTGCTATTCCTACATGGTGCATATGTGCTAATTTTATTTATCCAAGTGCTGGGTGTAACGAAGCTCCAGGATGTTACCACCGAGGACTGGGAGGAGAAAGAATCAAAAGATCTTTTCAAAAGATTGAAGAGATACAGGCAGAGATAGGCCTGCAATGAAACTATTCCTTTTAGCCTACCTGTGTTTCTTTTTACCCACTGTTGTGGCTAGCCCACCTAACAGTGCCGTTCTAGGTTCTTACACACACCACCACAAAGCTGATGCAGCTGTAATGGTCTTTCTCCTCTGCATTCCCACAGCGTGGTGCACAGCAAGGCCAGGCTTTCAGAACACAAACATATTGAGCTAGACAAAATACTGCTGTACGTGTGATTTCCTTTTGATCGCTAGTGCTGTTCCCGGCAGCTAGAAGTGATCCCGATGAGAGAAAATGAAGAGACATCCCTTCTGTCCTCTGCATTGCCACTGGGAAAGTCACTTCAATATGGATATCTGGACAGTAGACTAGCTAAGGTGATGGGGACTCTTGTATTAGTCAAGAAAGCACTTCAATATATGCTAGTTTCTTATCACAGGCTTTAAGTTTTTTCTGAAGCAGACTGCATGCCTAGGCAAAAAATGCAAATGGTAGCACATCCTCGCTGTGTAACCTCTTCTCACAGCTCTTCCTGTACAGAAAGGATTTAGTGACAGCGTGACCGACACCTCACTGTGCACCAGAATAAGAAACCTAGGCAAGGTGAATGGGTTTGTTCCTGCTGTTTGCCTTTGAAGGTATTTATACAGACAGCTGCTTACTGAATGTATGATGCTGTCAAGCAGCCATGCAAACAGCCCCCATTCCTGTTTTTAACACTAATTTCCCCTTCATTTTCAATTCTGTATGTGCTTCTATGTTTCTGGGTCTCCCCTTGCCCGAATTACCATATTCCACACTGAGAGTACATATCTAAGGCAAAAGGGCTCAATTTGCACACTCCCTTTGTGCCTCTGGGATGACAAGCTGTGGACAATGTGGACAAGCTGTGGACAATGTGGGCCCACTTTCACTTCGGATTCCATTTCACCCGGGTTTGCGGAAAAGCAGAGTTCTTGGGCGAGAGGATCGAGGCAAGCACAGGCAGCACCACGTCTCAGTGCTAGTGCCTGGGCTCCTATGGGGCAGCAAAATTCCCTGCGAATCTCTGTCAGGAAACAGTTTTTCTAGCAAGCTGATACTCTTCTCCTTTTACAGACTCATCAGGCGAACATCAAAAATGATGAGAGAGTTTTGCTTGGCCCATTTCCTATGGCAGCAAAGCATCTTCCCAGCGTTGCCCCTCCACCTCCCCAGCATACTGTAAGTTTCATTGTTGTTGAAGTAGGTTATCTAGAGGTCAGTAGGCTAACAGGGTGTTTGGATTTCCTAAAATTGTGCCTCTCCTTAAATGTGGCAAATCGGATTGTTTACACACCGCTCCGTGAACCTGGACTGCACACTAAAAGCTGCACACAATGCTGCTATTTCTGCTTCTCTGCTTCTCTGCTCCCTTCCCCCTCGATGTAGGTATTTCAGCTTTCTGGGGGGGCTCATTAAGGTTCATAAAACACAGTAGAGAAGCTGGCTGGAGACACTCGTAATTCTACAGGTCCACCATGTGGGATATGCAATAAAAAAATGCATAGCTAGAAAGAGATGTCCTCAATAAAAGACTTAATTGAAAGCAGCCCTGATGGTCAAAATGGTATCAAGAGGAAGGAACTACCGTGACACTCAGGTTTGCATTTGTTTCCTCTGACACTGATTTCCTGTATGGCTTTGAGCAAGGCACTTAATTTCTTCAGAGCTCCATTTCCTACCCATAAAATGGGGATAATAAGATTGTTTTTCTTTTATTGTCTTTTATCTTACCTATTTCGACTGTGAGTCCTTCTGCACAGAGCCTGTCTCTAACTAGCTAACACGGTCCATTTGGAGGGCTGTTGAAGGTATCACTGTTACACTGTCAGAAGCCAGGCAATATCTCCGTCCTCTTCTGCTACTCCTGGGTTCAAGAGGGTTTTATTATCAAGTGCAGGAGTGGGTGTTACATTGTGCTGTTCCTCCTGGACCTGCAACAGACCCCCTTTGCAAGAGCTCACCTGAGTCACTGAGAACACTTTTGGGGCTCGATTAAGAACTCTTTTACTCCTTATTTACCCCGGTGTACTTCCACTGAAATTATTTCACTGGTTTCACGGGGTTTTTTCCTTCTGTGTTTTCTCAATAAAAATACACCTATGAAAGATTGGCCCAATTGATATTCTAAACTGGAAACTTTCCACTAATGTCAATGGCTTTGGACTGAGTACTAGAAACAAGAGAGAACCTACTCCAAAAATAATTTTTAACTTCTAAAGTAGGAAGGATCATAAAAAAGCCCTGGTTGCAGGGAGTGACATTTCTATGGCTTTGTGCTCTTCTTAAACTCAATATTCAAACTCAGTCTTAACTTTGGCTCCTGTTCCATCTTGAAAATACAGCATAGCATGAACACATAATACTCCTAGTATGTTTTCTTGCCCATTTGTGCCATAAGGATAACATTAGAAATTGCACATTACAAGTTCACTTACAGATTGTGACTCAAACGTTATATGTAAGGAAGACTGTAGGTACTTGAGGAAATTTTGGGGCAGAAAAGTCAGGAGTTAGTTTTGGAGACGCTGAAAAATCACAGGAATTTTCAAAACTTCTGTGTCTGCCTCAAGGGTACCGAAAGTTAAGGAACTCTTACTGGAATATTGAAAAATGTATAACAAATTGAACTTATGAGGTTCACACTGTTCTGTCTTTTTGTCATGGCTTCATATTCTTTTCCTCCTTCTGTGCATGCCTGGCACCCAGCTGGGAACCATCCAGGGTCACTGTAGTGAGCGCTGAGTACTGCGAGGAATCCATCTACATGCAGAATAAGTAGACGGTATAGCAAAGCAGAAGCCATTCCCATAGCTAATGCTCATCGCATTCCTTTTGATTGTGTCTGTGTCAGAAGGGAGTGGGAGAGATGCTATGACATTAGGAACTACACTAGGGACAAAGGACCTAGCATCAACCCCAAATACACATTTGTATCAACACGAGAGACTACCTGAAGGACCACCACCTGCCTGCCATGATGAAGAGACTGGCCTGAGGGAACATAAGGCTGGGGCAGGGATGGGTGTGGGTATGTGAATGAATGCAAATGCTCTGAGCCTGAGCAGCACAGCTCTTTTCAATATACTGTTCATTAAGGCAACCATAAAAATGAGGATGTTCCACAGCCTGTGGCTGTTAGTTATGTTTGGGAGCTCTCTGTGGTTTGCAAGTGGAGGGGTTGCTGCAACCCTTGTGTGTGGTTTTTAGAGCAACTAAATGGTTAATGCAGTGTGAGTTGTGTTTATCCCCCTGGATAATCAGGGAGAGACAGAAGAAAAGGAGTTGTCATCTCTAGCAGAAAATAGTCTGATGGATGTCTGAACCTTGTTGCTCTTTGGCTTTGGTAGTGTGTGGGTTAGTTCTTGGTATCTTTGAATTTAAAGTGGAATGATTCTTTTTCAATATGTTGTTAATTAAAAGTAGTTGAGGCAGAGGGTGTGGGTAAAGCAAGTTGTGATTTTGTATGTGAGCCTGTGAAGGACTTTTTCCAGAAGAAAAGGAAAAGGAAGTGCCATGAGTGCATTGCCTAAAAAGCTGAGGGAAGAGGAGTTGGTGGTGGTCAGCGGCTGCCTTCTGAAGGGCACAGAAATAGCCCTCAGACTGCTTTGCCGGCTGTCTTGGGTAGTAGGACAGATGCTTAAGCCAAAACTGGAGATATCATGTGAAGATAAGCTGTGACAGTGTTCCTGTGACTGTTTTTTCTTATGTCAGTTCAGAGGTACCACAGCCAGGTGTGACCCTGCCCAGACTGGAATAAGTTTGGGGCTTGGGGGAGCCACAGCTCCTGCTACTGCCCTAAGTGGAGAGCCAGGCAGGGACAGGTAGGTGCCAGAGGGGAATGTGTAGCTGAGCAAAGAGGCCTGATAGAGTTGCTCTGTGTTTGCTGGTCATGAACTAGAGCTTTGAGAAAGAAGAAATAAAAGTGATGTCCAATTAGCTAAGCAGAGGAAAAGCATTTCTAGACAGAATAAGACTGAGCTAGGCTTGAAGGAATGAGTGATAAGAGTCCACAGGTAAATGAGTATCCTGACAGCTGTGGAGGGGAGAATGGGGAGCTGTATGAAAGCCATCAGAGAAACAGGACTGAGGATAATAAGGTAGTGAGCTGAGCACTTGGGATCTCTCCATGCTAATGCTAAGGGTATGGCAATAAAAAAGAAGAATTCAAAGCCGTAGACCACAGCCAAAGCTATGATATAAGAGGTATCCCAGAGACCTGGCAGATAGATTTTATGACTGCCAGATCAGAATAGCTTGCCTTGGAAGGGAGATGGGGAAACAGAAGGGAAGGATTGCATTGCATGCCAAGAATACATATACTTTCTCCAGAGAAGAAGGGATGAGTGGCAAGTTTACTGAATGCTTCTGGGTAATAAAAGTAAAGATCCAGAAGTCTCCTGGAAGTCACAAAACTGAGTGGAGGAGGTAGAACAGAATCTGGTTTTGAGTAGATACTAGAAGGATTTAAAAGGCAGTCCATGGAGGAGTTCTATTAAAAAATATAACAGGACAAAACTAATCAAATTCTTGGAGTGTGCTGAGAATATTTAACTGTGTAGGAATGTGGAGAAAGCAATAAAAGAAGATGCTACTATATTGCTGGCTCTTTTTGTTTGGAGGAACTGACGAAGGATCTGAAGTTCTGAGGTAATTTAAGTGAAGAGGATCACCTGAAGAACCACCTGAAGTAGCTTGAAAATGGTTGTGGTAGAGCACCTGACCTCCAAGGAGAGGAATATGTTAAAGCAATGAGGGGGACAACAAGCTTGAAAAAAGCAGCCCTCAACAGACTAGTTAGTGGGACTGTTTTGAGAAGATATCTGGCATCTAAATCAAAGAAGGTAATGAGAGTGTTAGCAGATTTGGTCCCCACTTCTGTGCTCATTTTCAGTTTAAGTCTTTCTCTATTTCCCTCTCATGCTCCCAGTTCTGTGTACAACTGCATTTATTGTTTGCCATCTTGAGTTGTCTTAGCATTTCCCATACAAATAAAACACATAAATGTCCAAGGTTAAAGAAAAACTTCTACAAATAACCTTCATAAAGGCATTCAATTATTGAGAAGAGGGGGTAAGTCACCATTTCCTTCTGCTTACAAATCCAGCCTGAATAATTTATTTTTGGTCTACTTCACAGGGTTAGCCCTCTAAAGTGACTTCAAAAGATCCTTCAGTCTGTCACTGCCAGTGTGCTCTCCTCCAGGAGTGGAGAGGAGTATTCAGGTGTGTCCTGGTGTTATCTTAAAAGGCACCTGCAGGCTGCAGTGTTGCCTTGATTATGTGCACACCTCTACAAACACCCTGCTTAGTTTTTGTTCTTAATGGGTGTGTCAGCCACCAGTTGTAGAGACTGGAGTCAAGGGAAAGCCAGCAGTTAAGCAAATTGTTCAGACTACGAAGAGACTAGACATTCGATCGGTGTTCAAGCTAATGGGGGAGCAAGAATAATGTTGGTGTTTTGTCAGTTCTAACAGTAGTGTGGTTGTTCCTACCATGTAGATCTAAGAGACACAAGGTGTGTAAGGGCTGGTGATCTTCTTATTAGAAGGTAAACCCATCTTGGCTTAGAAATTGCCTTTTCCTACAAGTATCTAAAAATTCCCTTTGATCCAAAAGGTGTTTAGCTTTGTCTCCAAGAAGGCTGAAGAAGTAATAACAAATTCTTTCTTATCCTTTCATGTGAAAGCCTATGTGTAGTGTCTAAAGAATAGATTGAGGGCCAGATGTCTTCCATAGGAATAGCTCCTCCTTTTGTGAAGGTGGATGATGGAAAAGAGACAGACTGCTGAATCTGAGCTTCCCAGTCTGTGTAGAAAAGGGATAGCATGTCCAGAGGCTGTTGCTTAAGAACGCAGAAGACTGAGAATCCCAGGAAAAGCAAATTGACACACTAGTTGTTTGGGTAGGGGGAAGAGAAGAATGCTCTTTTAATTGGTGTGTGGGTGGGTGTGAGGTTTTTTTTTATTCTCCTTCTGATCCTTGATGGCAGTGTGACTTTGCCTGGGTCAGGGCAAGAGTATCACGCTTGCTGGGTCAGATTTGGAAGTCACAGCATCAGAAGATGGGGCACCTCCAGTGTCCCCATGGAGGTGAGCTCCGGGGCATGTCCTTGGTAGATCCAGTCCCCAGATCTGGTGCAGGCACAAATCAAAACATGCAGACAAGCACCTCGCTGTGCCACTGGTCTCTGCTGCTCCCTGACAGTGGGAACCAAAAGGAGTTACAAATGGAGTTTTGATACTTTGGCAGGACCACAGGCTATTCAGCACTATTATGAATCCTTCTATCTAGAAAGCAGCTGAACAAGAAGAAATGCTTTACTGAAAGGTGTCCCCTGTTACTGCTGACCTGATGAATTTGCCAGACAGTGTTTCTGTGTTCGGAAAGACAGAGTGTATGTTGAAGTACTGTGCCGGCCACTGTGCAGCCTTTGGATGAGGCCAGGCTTAGGGCTTACAAAGTAGCTTGAGTGGATTGTGGGCTAAAAGAGAAATTATGAATCCAGAGAGACCAAGGGTGCTCTATCAGTCCTGAGTGGCTTGACTGTCAGACCTGGGGGTGGAGATGTGGATGTTGCAACAGTCAGAGGTCCAGAAACCAAGTGAAATCCCATGGGAGTCTGCCCAGTGGGGCTGCCCTGCTCAGTTGCAAGGGGACCTCTCTGATGTGAGCTATAAAACTTTTTTTTTCTGGGACAAAACAAAGCACCTGGATCCTACCAGCTTCATCTAATAGCCCTTAGGTTATTAGGAAAAGACAATTAACAGCTGGACCCTGTCCACCTTTGCCACAATATTCAAGATTCTGTACATTTCTATTGTATTCTGAAGTAATTTTTTTCCTCTCTGCCCGTGAAGTATGTTGACTCTGAGTATATTGTGGTTAACTGCTACAGAGCAGTGTTTCCACTGTGAAATATTTTTTTTAAATCAAATCCTGCAGATTTCTCCCTGCCAAGTCAATTTGAAGTCTTTGGCTTGCTTCTTTTGCAGGAGCCTTGTGTTTTCCAGGTCAATGTGTATGACTATATGTTAGATAATGCTTTTTTTTTCTTTCTGGCTGTAGTATTTCCCCACTGAGCTGTGTCTTCTCCACAGCCCTTAACATGCCTGAAGGAAGGAAAAAAAGTAGAGTCCTCACCTGCAAGCTTACGGATAAACTGTCTCGCTAGGGTTTCCACTCTTATCCAAAGGGGCTTCCTGATGGATAGGGCTAGGGTCACAGCTGACAACTCCATTTCCATGCTGCAGGTGTCATCTTCCTGTGATAACAGTACAATTGGTCATGTGTTTTGCATTTTTCTTGACATAAAAATGCATAGGGATAGATATATCCATCTGAATCTGAACTGCTTGAGATACTGCCTGCAACTCCTGGTAGGGCTGGATGCATAGGTCAGCATTTCCAGAACTGGAATACCTAAAAAGTATTTGAACCCATATTTGGGAATCTGAATTGGTGGCCAGCTTTGTTTTGAGAGGATGTAAAGCAGATGTTACTACCACCAAAATCAGTGCCAGCTTTGAGTTCTTAGCTCTGACAGGAACAAATGCCTGCTTTTATTTCCTCTACAGCTTCAGTCCTCTAGTTCCACAAAAATCCAAAAGGAAATTCTGCAACATGGAAAATACTGAATGTCTGGTCCAAAGCACGTTGAAATGTATGCAAATCACTACAATGGGCTTTGGATCAGGTCCTAAGTAAACTAATTCTTGGATTGTCACCTCTGGTCATAATGGCTCTTTGTTCTGCCTTTTTAATGACTAATGATTATGTTATAAAAAGCCTTATGTAATTTCTGGCATGGTTAGACATCATATACGAGAGGTGTATAATCTTAGAAATGCTCTAGCTAGTTTCTTGGGTTGTGTAACAAATAATTATGGAATCTCGCTGAGTCTTGCTTTATTATTATACAGCTCTGGGCTCTTACGCCCAGTGGCTTTACATGCTTGTTAATATTTAAGCTATCTTGTAGCTTGGGTAAGTTGTAATGACTTTTTTGTTACTGAAGCTAATATTAAACAAAAGAAGTTGTTGGGGGAAAGGGGAAAAGGTGTGATGGATGTTTTGTTCTTCTGAAAGTGCTTTTTCTTGCTTTAATAGCTTTTGGCTGATGCGCAGATACAAATATGAAATAGAAAGCTCTTCCAAAGCCTTCCTTGTGTGCTTCTCTGGCTAATCAGGAGCACACAGCACCACTCTTCTCAGCAGATTGGGCAATGGTGGGCCTGCAAGTTTGCCATGAAGAATACTCTTGTATAAAATGTAGATCACTCTTAAAGATGGTGTTTTCCCTACTAAGACTAAAGTTCTAGCCAAAACCTATTAAAACAGAGGAGGTCTTCTGACTACAGAAAGAAAAAAAATCCAGGCTCATAGAAAGGGCCCAAAGAATTCAGCCACTCTTTGTATTTGGATAATATGGGTCCATGGTATAGTCAGCTCTCAAATCCTGTGCGTGGTTGCAGGCCTCCCACCCCTGTGCATTTGCCATCACCTTTATTTCTCAAAACAAGGTACAGTAAAGGTATAAGAGGTTCACAAGTATGATCAAGATGAGGAATGAATTTACTATAACTGTTCAAGAGATGACTTGGAAGGGGATATGACAGAGGTCTCAAGTTGTGAGAGAAAAGTGCTTAGGGGAATGGTTGTAAATCTCTCACAGATGACATCTGTTGATCCTTGTATTGGGTTTGCATGGCAAGGTTTTGGTAGCAGGGGGGCTACAGGGGTGGCTTCTGTGAGAAGCAGCTAGAAGCTCCCCCTATGGCCGATAGAGCCAGTGCCAGATGGCTCCTAGACGGACCCGCTGCTGGCCAAGGCCAAGCCCATCAGCGACTGGTAGCGCCTCTGTGATAACGTATTTAAGAAGGGAGAAAAAAAAAACCTGCACAGCAGCAATTGCAGCAGGAGAGAGGAGTGAAAATATGTGAGAGAAACAACTCTGCAGACACCAAGGTCAGTGAAGAAGGAGGGGGAGGAGGTGCTCCAGGCGCCAGAGTAGAGATTCCCCTGCAGCCTGTAGTGAAGACCATGGTGAGGCAGGCTGTCCCCCCGCAGCCCATGGAGGTTAACGGTGGAGCAGATATTCACCTGCCTCCCACGCTGGAGCAGGTGGATGCCCAAAGGAGGCTGTGACCCTGTGGGAAGCCCGTGCTGGAGCAGGCTGCTGGCAGGACCTGTGGCCCCGTGGAGAGAGGAGCCCATGCTGGAGGAGGTTTGCTGGCAGGACCTGTGACCCCACAAGGGACCCACGCTGGAGCAGTCTGTTCCTGAAGGACTACAC
Source organism: Aptenodytes forsteri (assembly GCF_000699145.1). Lineage (NCBI taxonomy): Eukaryota > Metazoa > Chordata > Aves > Sphenisciformes > Spheniscidae > Aptenodytes > Aptenodytes forsteri. The sequence goes on along the minus strand of NW_008795259.1, from coordinate 3,863,193 downwards.
CCCATGGAAAGGATATGTGGAAAGAACCTGCGCTGGAGCAGTTCTTGAAGAACTGCAGCCTGGGGGAATGACCCAGGCTGAAGAAGTTAATGAGGGACTGTATCCCATGGGCAGGACCCTATGCTGGAGTCAGGAAGAGCATTAGGAGGAAGGAGTGGCAGAGACGAAGTGTTACAGACTGACCACAATCCCCATTCCCCATCCCCCGGCACCACTGGGGGGGGGAGGAGGTAGAAGGGGGAGGAGGTAGAGAAAATTGGGAGTGAGGTTAAGCCCAGGAAGAAGAGAGAGGCGGAGGGAAGGTGTTTTTAAGATTTGTTTTTATTTCTCATTACCCTATTCTGATTTGATTAGTAATAAATTAAACTAATTTCCCCAAGTCAAGTCTGTTTTGCCCGTGACGGTAATTGGTGAGTGATCTCTCCCTGTCCTTATCTTGACCCATGAACCTTTCATTATATTTTCTCTCCCCTGTCCAGCTGAGGGAGGGGAGTGATAGAGCGGCTTTGGTGGGCACCTGGTGTCCAGCCAGGGCTGATCCACCACAATCCTATGGTCTGTTATCGGGTGGCACATCCGGAGCAAAATAGCAAAAGATGCTTCTTTACATGACACAAATCTAACTGTGAAATTGAACTGAAAAAGTTGGCATGGGCTTAAAAAGTGACAGGACAAATTTGTGAAGGAAAAGTTCTTCAGGGCTATTAAGCACAAGGGTCCTGTTTTGACTCAGGAATATCCTAAGCTTCATGTAGGCTTAGGAAATACTTTGGGAATATGTTTACTTGCTGTTGTACATTCCCTAAGCTATGGAGAATAGGTGTGCCAGAGACAGGACCTTGGGCTAACCAGACTCTTGCTTTGACATGGGACAGGTGGATTTTTAAATTGGACATATCTGAGGGGATTTGGGAATCACATGGCTTCCTATGAGAAGATGCATAACAATTCTCACAGTCTAGCTTGGTGTTTCTTGTGAGATTTTCCACCAATTATCATAGAATCATAGAATCATTAAGGTTGGAAAAGACCTCTAAGATCATCGAGTCCAACCGTCAACCCAAC
>NW_008795259.1:3851065-3859635 GCF_000699145.1 Aptenodytes forsteri | reverse complement strand
CCCTCCGGAAGTCCATGGTTGCGGTTTTGCTGGCCCCCCTCCTTACTTCACCAAGAATGGAGAATTCCACCATTTCATGGTCGCTAAGCCCAAGATGGCCTCCGACCACCACATCTCCCACCAGTCCTTCTCTGTTTGTAAGCAGCAGGTCGAGCGAGGCACCTCCCCTGGTAGGCTCACTTACCAGCTGTGTCAGGAAGTTGTCTTCCACACACTCCAGGAACCTCCTAGACTGCTTCCTCTCTGCCGTGTTGTATTTCCAGCAGACGTCCAGGACGTTGAAGTCCCCCACGAGAACAAGGGCTAGTGATTGGGAGACTTCTGCCAGCCGCTTGTAGAACGCTTCATCCGCCCCTTCATCCTGGTTGGGTGGTCTATAACAGACTCCCAGCAGGATATCTGCCTCGTTGGCCTTCCCCCTCATCCTTACCCTTAAACACTCAACCGTACCATCATCACAATCGTTGAGCTCTATACAATCGAAACACTCCCTAACATACAGGGCCACCCCACCACCTCTCCTTCCTCGCCTGTCCCTTCTGAAGAGTCTATAGCCATCCATTGCAGCACTCCAGTCATGAGAGTCACTTATGGGTCCATTGGAAAGACCTATATGGGTCGGATGTAAACCTAGGCTTTAAGTAAGATGTATTTGAGCTGCGTGGTGTGTGCTGGAGTTCTCTTGGACAGAGCAGCCAGGGAAGAGGTAATCCTCCTGGCAGGGCATGCTGGTGGTAGTCTGGCAAACCTGTCTGCCCTGCTTGGGTCTTTCAGCATCCCATACAGGTACAGGCTGAGAGATGATGTTGCCAGAGCTCCCAGGTTCAAGTGAAACATATGGGCCCCTGGGGTGATGAATGGTGTAGTCACCTGTGCCACTCTCGGTGCAGGTGCATGCCACTGTCCAGAAAGGAGACCCATTCCCTCGCTTTCCCAAGTCAAAAGGCTGCATTCCTTCCTCTTTGTAGCGTGTGGGCCTTTCTCTGATTGCAGAGCAAGAAACTGGCTCTGCAAATCCCTTTTTCATACAAAACCTTTATTCTCCATGGTCCCATTTACATCAGTACTGGCAGGTTTAAGATTTTATTTTTTTGTAGCTATGAGCCCTGTGTTCATAGTTCAAATGTGACCAAATTTAACCTACATTTCTTCTCTGTCATATTACACAGCTTTTAACCAAGACAAACTTGTTATTTCAGTGAATACAAATATGTATTTATTTGTGCAGCCAGGAAAATAATATTCAGGCTTTTTTGCCATGTAAGTGTTAATGATGAGTTGTCAGAATAACTGAGACTCCTATTTGTAGATAAAATATTGATGTATTGTTCAGATCATGTGTATTGATAAAATGAATATGAGCTCCTTTGATATTACTTTTATCAGATGATATTTATAAAACTTAAGTTTTTCACGATTTTTCTCCTTATTTTGTGGGAAGGTACTAAATAAAGCATGTACTGGAGGAAATGAAGCAAATGAAAAGCAGCAGTATGTTTGTCAGTGTTGATCAAGTCTCTGAAAAATAAACCAAATGAAAATTGGTTGAGACGAATAATTTCAAATAGGATTTTTTTCCACCTAATAGAAAACCATCTTTTGGTTTACTACAATTCTATGTTAATGAAAATATGTAAATTCCATTTAAATATTATCATTTTTTTTCTGTATGTTCAATCTGTAATAAAGTAAGGAGAGAGAGCCTTATGCAAATAGGGCTACCAGTCAAACTTCTCTACTAGTCTGTACATGTAAACATCTCAGAGCCCAGGTATGTTTTCAACCTGATATGGATGATCAACACTATATAGTTATCACATACCAGTGTAACTTGAACAGTAGTTGAGTTTACATGATAGAAAATGATGATAACGTATCCGTGCATTGATGGGCAGAAGGGAACCCTCAGGGCGGTGTGCTCAGAGGGTGATAAGAGTGTTTAAGTTGGAGACTTATAAACCTCTTGACTTGCGACTGAAGTGCTGTCAGACAGAGCTGCAGCAAGGCCTTCGGGAGACTCTCTAAGTTGTTCCTTCCTCCTTTCTCAGGCTCCTTCCAGTTGCTGCTGTGGATGATAACTGATCGTCCTGAGAGGCAGCAGTGGTTTGGGCGAAGCTGGTATCCCTGCAGACAGCCTGTGGAGCAGCTTTGGTTAGAGGAACGTGAATACATCACTCTGGACCTCAGGAGTGTCTCCAAAGTCCTGGGCCTCATATATGAGGGAGTGACTTTCCTCTACTTTGCTAGAGAATGATGAGTCACTGACTGTCCATGGGCATCTGACTAACTCCTGCCTATCATGACTCTCCCTGAAGAATGAGTGTGTATTTTGAAGGCTTAGTTTTCTTGTGTTATGCCCATCAAGGGGATATGCTGTTGGGAGACATGGTCAGGTAGATCTTCCAGATGTTGCTCATTGATTTTGCCTCACACTGGAGTCAAAAGGCTCCTTCTGTTTACAGTAAAGATGGCATTGCATGGACTTCTGGGTGGCATTGTATGAGACAGAGGATTTTCCTGCCTGTCTGGGGCAGAACCTTGCAGAGGCTGTGGGATGGGCTGTTAACGCACAAAAGTAGGCATGCTTGGTTGTTTAACCTATTCTTTGCTGCATGCTGAAAACCTCAGAAAAAGTGAATGCAGCCTGGCCCATGGTAAACTCAGCACCCTGAAATCCTATGGGTCCCTCACAGCATGCTGCAGTTGTGGCCTTAAGGCTTTTCATAATTAAACATCAGTTTCTATGTAAGTAATTAGCATGTTCAGCATCTGAAGATTTCAAATTTGGCTCTTATATAGGAGAGTTTAAAGAAACAGGGTGGAGAAAGATGAAAACATATAGCAAACTATCAGATGAAAATGGGTTTTATGATTTTTTTTTGGCTTTATGCCAAAATAAGCTTCTTGCTCAAAACAAAGTTTCATGCTAGTGTTTGAGCCTTCTAATTTGAACACTTATTTGGCCTTTTAATAATGCAAGGGACACAAAAATACCCCTTCATGACTCTGGTTGCTCAATTTGGCTGGGGTTTCCCATTGCCATCTTTCTCAGACTATTTATAGAATAGCAATTAAGATTACAGTATAGCTGCTCGCATTTAGTTCCTGGCTCTTCTGGGTTTTGAGCCACTCCCAACAAGAGCTGAATGACTGAGATATTTAGTGTCCATGAGAACTCCTGCTGAGATCAGCTGGAGCTATCTGTCATGTAGATGTGTATACCTTGAAAACAAATGGGTCTTATTTTTTTGGTATCATCAACTTTTTTTCTGTTGTGAAATGAAATTGTGAGGCTGAAGCTAAACAGAAAACATACGTCCCAGTCAATATATGGACATACATTTTCAGTATTTCTCAGTCTGTTCTTGCCATTGAGTGGGAAATTTATCAAATAAATAGAAAGGAGCTCATCATTACATGCATCCATTCCTACCAGTCCTTTTGGGGGGGTATATGTTATCCGTACAATTCAAGTGTCTTACGGCTGTCATGAAATGGTTGGTTTGTGTTGTTCTTGACCATTTGCTAGCTTTTATAGCTTGTGTATATGGGCTTGGATGTAATTGGTATCAGCAGAAACTGCATGCAGTGGGCATGGTCTGAGGGCAGTATATGCCACTTTGAGGAATGGACTCTAGTAATGAGTTTATGGATACCAAGTCCTCCTTTTGGTGTCATACATGCCTGTGATACTCCTGTGCTGCACTTTGTATAGTGATGGCTGATAGATCCGGGCTATAGACACAATCTCTGATTGTAGGATGCTGCTTGCTGGCCTTGCATCAGAGGGGATGGATGGATGGTGCTTATGAAAGCAACCAACCAAAATAAATTGAACTCAAGCAGTGTTCAATCCTGTTTTGCAAGCAATTAAATAAGAATGAATACGAGGATGAGGGTACAGTTTTGTCAGACCTTATCACATTCGGGAGACCCGTAGGCACCAGCATGCTAAGCCGGGCTTCATGTCCTGGTGAGGAAAAGCAGAACTGTGCCAAAGGGAAGGGTCCCACGGCTTAGATTATTATCTGAGTTAGACTCAACTCCAGGTGCATGTGACTGTTCAGAAATTGCAAAACCTCATTTCTAAAAGGATACTATGACAGGGTGTGCATGATACCAGACAGTCTGCCTTTTTGATTGCAGGTGTCCCCTGTATTAGAATAGATTCTGGTAAAATAACGACTGCCTGTGTTCCTGATAAAGCTAACTACCAGAAGTACTCCAAATGCAAAAAATATGGCTTAGTTTACAACAGGTTTCTATATATCCTGATATCAAGCTGGCTGAAAAGATTTTGACTTCTATGTACGTGCACATCCAGAATCCTACGACTTAAATATTTAAAACATCCATTCTTTTCCAGAGGTCCTTTTTCTCACTTGGAATAAACCTTCTGACTTCCATTGAGTCAGGGCCCTGAGAACAATATTCCTTTTAATTGCACAAGACTGTTTCCTTCCCACAATAACTAGTTATTGGATGATGCAGGAATCCTATAGGAAGAAAAATAGAGCGTGATCCTGTAATTTAAACAGTGCACTACAATGGTACGTTCACTGAATTAAAAGGGGCTAAAATAATGGTGTATGAGCACAATGGTCCCAGTTTTTGAATGATTAGCTTTAAGATGTTTTAATGTAGGGTTTGTTTTTTATGTAACACTAATATAAATAAAACTAAAATAGTTACTAATTGCTGATATCACCCCGTGACCTGAAAATAAAAAGGCCTATATGGTACCTCAGAGTACGACAGTAAACTGCAACTTCTGTTAATTAGCGCAAGCACTAGCTCTAGAACTATTTATCCCATCCTCTTCTCTGCTAGACCAGCTTACTCGTCCAACTAACAGGCTTTTGGCACCACTCCAGCGTCCACAAACCTGCATGTGAACTGATTGATTTCTAGCTGCTTCAGATGTTGTTTCCCAGTTTGAGGAGTCATCTCCACCCTGCAGGAAACCCCAGCATAATTTCCCAACATTTAAATCAAACTATGAAAATGTATGCCTTTCACATATTTTTAAGCTAGTTACGGGATCTTTTGGTCTTGAGATTTCAGTCGTACAAGGAACAAAAAAGTGTCTAATTCCAATTTTACTGATGCAAATATTAATTAAAAGTAATTTGGGTAGCCTTACAATCCTTGTTCTGGTTGTTTGTGCTGGAGAGGAAGAAATTATAATAACAAGATGATAGCATGTGCTGAGCTTGTCGAGTCAACTGGCCAGATTTGAACCCGTCATCTGTGGTGACAGAAGCGATAATGCACAGAGGAAATTCTCCCTTGAAGTCACTGGGAACAGTATGGGGTGGGGGGAACCTACTCCTAGCAAAGGGTAAAACCAATCTCCTTTATACAGAGTAAAAGAGATGGGGAGCAGTGCCTAGTCCCTGGGGAATAGGAAAATTTAAACCTGAATGTTCCTGTAGAACTCTGACAAATATTTCATTTTGCTAGCTGTAGAAGACCCAGAGATTGCCCATACTTCCTTGGGAACTGGCACTAACGGTGGCATACGTTTATTTTGCTTCAGCTGAAGTCTCAGCAGTGACTTTGTCACAGCATGTGTGCGTTGAGCTGAGCTAGGGGCTCTGACCAGAAAGAATGCAGTTTATATGCCTTTCTTATCTTCCCAGCTCAGCATCTGGAAGGAGAGGTGGTGTCTGCAAGAGACTTGGGGCAAAGTCGTCTTAGCAAAGGATGCTGGCATCAAAAGAGTCTATGGCAAGTTCTGTCATTCTGTGCTCAACGTTTTGTAGAATAGACTCAAGGGAGAAATTGCTTCTGCTTCCTCAAGGATAGCCTTGGATAAGGGCAAGTAAGATAAGGGAGCAGAGGGAGGTGAAAGGGGAAGGTTGTTCCTCTGCTTGAACAAGACTTTGTTGAAATGTTACACTGAAGGGGTTTTTTTTGGTGGTTATTGCCAGAAGGTTGGGTGACTGCAGTCTGTGTACTCCGTTGTCATGTGTTAGCCTGGGTCTTGGAAGATAACTTATAACTTTTGTCCTTCTTTAACCTGCTTCTTCTGGAGCTGGGGGGCATGGGAAGAACCTGACATGACTCCAGGTATTGTGACACAGAAAGCTATGCCTTTGCCATGTCTTATGATTAGTCATAAAGAGATACTCCAGAGAAGTTCAGAGAAAAACAGAAATGACTAGGGGGGTTCCTGGACTGACTTATGAGGAAAAAGTGAGAAAGTTGCTGCTGTGCATCTGTACAGTTCTGCTAAGTGATTAATGGGGAATGTGATGATAACATGCAACTAATTGAGGCTTGTACATGCCAAAGAGAGGGGAATTACTTCAGTGTTGTATGATGAGGATGAGTAATGAGCACATACTGCTGTATTGTAGATGGCTGGATGAAGTACCCAGAGCAACAGCAGTTGCTTGATGGTGAAAGAGAATTGCGTTAGACACTTGGTTTAGGAATATCAAATACTAAAAGTCTGTCATTACCTGGTGATGCAACTTAACTTTTCTCACAAAGAAAGCCATATTTTCTGTGCGGTTTCTTCTTCATAGCTTAGGATGTTTTAAACAAGGCTACTAGATAGTGCCTTGCTTCATAAGTTATTAAAAATAAACTGGAAGAAACTGCACTGGAAGGAAAGTGAATTGGGCAATTCTAGAAGCCTCTCATGTCTGCATTTTCATAGACTCTTATTAAAAACCTAGGGAAAACTATTTCTGTAGTGACATGCCACAATTTTCAACAGTAAATGCTGTGTAAAGAATTGAAATAAACAGTTTGGTGTCATATGTCTGTTTTGAAAGGCTGTAGGTAACCTCTGAGGTCTTACAGAAAATTATCTTTTCAAAACCTTGAAATAAGATTGCCAACTTCTACTTGGAATATTGAAGCTTATCTGGCCATTTGTAACAGCTACTGATAAAAATACAAGTTTAGGAAATCATACTCTCAGGTTTCTGCTGAAACTTTTAAGATCTCTAAGTCAGGTAACTAAAAGTTCTGCCAAAGTAAAATGAATTTCACAGAAGCGATCTTGCTTAAGACTCTTCTGTCCAGTGAGGTAGCCTGGGATACAATATGGAGCCACAGAATACCAGCAGTTAAGCCCAGTTTGGCTCTGGCATGATATTCGTTAACATTGCTTCTCTACAGCAGACTAAAAATACTTTAGTAATAGTAATGATAACATGAAATACACTGTTTATGTGAAGGGTCACTAGTTGGCTGTCAGATGTTATTGGAGTATTACTCCAGCACCCAACTATTACTTAAAATAACAGCAGCACAAACACAGCTAAGATAAACCCATTGGACCCTAAACCAGCTAAATTATACTTATTAAAACATTTATGAACCCTTATGTACTGCTTATAAACATGTACTCGATGAATAGCTATGATCAGGAAACACCTACAGTGGAATTTGGAAAATCAGATGTCAACCCATTTTTCATTTTTTCTCTCCTGCTTTTCTATCTGATGGCCCTTGGTCCTGCTTCCCACATACTCTGCTCAAGACATTGTACTGAAGAGTAGAGTTGTATTGCTCCATCTTGAATATTCTCTGCTTTGCTATTAAGGAGAGGAAAGAACCCACAGAAGTATTGCTTTTCCCCATAGCAAAGGAGGCTATTAGTATGCCATCCTGCTTGAAAGAGCTCCGAAATTTTGAAACATGTCATAACAAAGAAAACAATACCATGGTGCAAGAGCACAAATATTATGACAGTGTGTTCTCCCAATCCTTCCTCGTACACACGCCCTCTGGCTCTGGAAAAGAGGACAAAGGCCTAGTCCATCCAGATGTATCGAGGTAAAACTTCCTGAAGGCAGTAACAATGTTCAGCTCCTATGCAGGGCTGGAGACTACGTAAATTACTAGCTTTTCTGAAGCTGGCAGTCTATATAACCTAAATAATGATGCATTAATATAGGTTTGAATGTCTAGAGAGGGCCAGGCTCTCCCTAGCCATCTGTCCGATTTTATGATGGGGTACTTGGGCTTCATAGATGGCTTTTCTGAAGCTGGTTTCGAGACTTCTGAGAGTGTCAGTGAAGACAGCAGAGTTTATTCAAGAGGAAAATGTTTCCTCTACAGAACATAAATGAAAAATGGAACCATATTCACCCCATTATTAAAGAGGTACTGCAGCGCTAGGCAAAGTTGCAACAGGATACAACCGCCCTTGCCAAAATCACAGCTTTAGTGCCTTGAATTTGGCTGGAGGTGGATTTCAACTTTGTTTTTATGTCCACTTCAGACTTAAAAGGCAAAAAGCCTGGCACAATAAAGGGACTCTCTTGTCTGTTATTAAATGAAACACCTCCCCCAGCTCAATGAAGAATTGTGCAAAATCTGGACTTCGGTTCAGAAGCTCTACCCTTCCATGTGGGGCTGCAGTCATTCGCCTTGCTCTCATGTAGGAAGTTTCACCTTGGGCTACTGTGGTGGGTTGACCCTGGCTGGACACCAGGTGCCCACCAAAGCCGCTCTATCACTCCCCTCCTCAGCTGGACAGGGGAGAGAAAATATAATGAAAGGCTCGTGGGTCGAGATAAGGACAGGGAGAGATCACTCACCAATTACCG
>NW_008795259.1:3845459-3849668 GCF_000699145.1 Aptenodytes forsteri | reverse complement strand
ATAGGGGAAGCTTCTAGCAGCTTCTCACAGAAGCCACCCCTGTAGCCCCCCTGCTACCAAAACCTTGCCACGTGAACCCAATATAGCTACTTAAGGCATGGTACAAAAGATGAAGGACCTGTGAATCTGAGTCCTTTGTATGTGCCTTTTTCTGGGGTGAAATTTCTTTTTGTTAAGGGTCTTCTGTGTCTGTGACATCCTGCCAAGGTACCTAAGAATCTCCCTTTTGAAAAAGGGTTTGGGGCAAAAAAAACAGATGAGGTCTTGAGGCAAAATTACGTCCATCCTCTTTCAGTCCTCTCAGCATCTAGTGTGAAATTAAGCTGATACCAAGGGCTGCAGTTTTGCTTAGGATCTTTCACTAGAGATCTGCGTTGAATTGAGTCTTGTAGCTAGCACTGCTGTGCTGAGATGGCTCTTGAATGAAGCAATTGATTTCAGTGGACTTCTTCCTGAGTAAGGGTTAGGGATACTGAAGGGCTACTTATCCCATCTTACGGGTCATGGGGAGTCTAAGAGCTGAAAGCAAGTTTCAGGCTTCATCAGATCTGGCTGGTGAAAAATGGGGTTAATTAATCTGATAGGAAGATAACACAATCAAAATGCTGCCTTACTGACATCTCGCCACTAATTTTAAAGAGTAAAACTCTTTGCCTGCACTATAAAGGAGAATAGGCACAGTATTACTGTATTCTCCTGCTGCATGGGATCCATGTAATACGTACAAGCTGTTATCCACAGATCACTTTCGCAAACTTGTTTCTTCTGTGAGCTAGTGTTTGGCATCCATTAATTCCTGAAGTGTTTAAACTTCTCCTTTGTAAGAATTTGAACTTAATCCATAAAGGAGGGGTTTATGCAGTTCTGCTGCTCAGTAGGTTAAAATTTTAAGAGCTTTAGGAAAGTGGTTAGGTCTAACATTATTCAAGCAAGAAACTCGTTTTATCACGGGGGGGAGGGGGGAGAAAGTGAGAAGCCCTGCAAAAATGTTTGATGAAAATATTTTGATTGTCAGGTATGATTTTTTTTCTCTTTAAAGCATACTAAGACATTCAGAACCTGCAAGAGATGGAACAAAAAGCCTCGGAAACAAAATATATTTATTTGGAAAGCCAAATCTCTTTTCAAAAATCCAGTTGAAACCAGAGCCCAGTCGGACCAGAATTCATGTGCAATTCTGCTCAGGCTGGGGTTTTCACCAAGTGCTGCACAAAGAAAGTCCGGAGAGCGCGGGGCAGCCAGCATGGGATGTTTGCAGATCCTCTCACGTGCCGATGAAGAGACTGTTACACTCCCTGTTCCAGCCAGGCTTTCTGTGCCCCTGACATCAGTTTTGCCTGTACAGCATGTAAAAATCCCTCAAGTACCCCGAACTGCACCTATCCAACAAACACTCAGATACTCTGGGTGATGTAGACCGTCGTAGGGCTGAAAGAACAGGGCACAAAAGTATCGGCTTACTGCTCATGTGTCGAATATCAAAAGGAGAAAGGCTTTGTCTCTCTTCTGTCATCCTGATTTATTAGACGTTAAGAAAGACAAAGTACCCAGACATACAAACGTCGCTGTTTTGGGAAGGTCTGCGAAATGGTTAATGTGCTTGTTCCGCACAAAAATGTAAAGTGTCGGTTCTCTGATTACCTGCTGCTGGAAAGTGTTTGGACAGGTGCTGTGTTTCACCGGCCGTCTGTCACAGCTGACAGCCCGGATTTATGGCTGTACACCAGGGCTGGCCTGCCCCCTCGCCCCGCGCCCCGGGGCGGGGGCTGCGCCCTCCCGCCTCCCCCCCCCCCCCCCCCCCCCCCCCCCCCCCCCCCCCCCCCCCCCCCCCCCCCGGGAGCCGGCCGGTTTTTTAAAAATTACGTTTCCCCCTGTAAATTCACTTGCGTGTCAACAAACTGTTCCAGCCCCCTCGCTCAGAAACGCAGGCACGGTCTAAGCAGTACCGCGAATGGGGCAATTTCCACCCAAAGGTCAACGGGGGGAAATTCGTCCCTTGTCTCCTCTTCGGGGGATGGGAAGAGGAACCCGTGTCGGAACGGGAGGAGGCGGAGAAGACCCGACCCTTCAGCAAGGGAAAGCCCCCCCAGCCCTGCCGCCGAGGGGGCTCCGGACAGCGGGAGGTACCTGCCCGCCCTGCCCGCCTTCCCGGCGCCTCGCCCGGCAGCCCGGATGCCACGGGGTCCCGCAAATCCTGATCCCGACCTGCTGGGGAAATCCGAGCAAGCATCGGGAAAGGGCCGCGGGGACGCAGATACCTCCTATACTGCACTGCTGAGGAACGTTTCCCGACGTATCCAAAAATCGAGATTCAAGGAAGAGAAACACTTATTAACGAGGCACGTCTCGAACTCCGTGGGCTTCTTGTCTTTTTTAATGCTAAATTAATAAAAAGGGACTTTTCTAAAAGTAAAAAGCCGAGTGCCATCCTTTTAAGCATACGTTTACACACACATTCATCCCTACTCACACTTACGTACATCCGATTAAATACACGCTTGTGGCTGTGATAACAAATCCCACGTTCCGTCAAGGTGCTTTTAACATACCCCGAAATGTCACCATTACAGAGGGACAAAACTAAAAGGTATTAGCAGCTGCAGTACTTACTGACGGCTCATGTGGACTCCTATAAAGAAAGAGATGTTAAAATACAAGCTAAAGGAGAGGGTAGATTATCGAAGGGTAGATTAATATTTGCACAGAGCCTTGAAGGCAGAGCGATGTCGAAATAGCGTGTGCGTGTGTGCGTATGTGTGCATGCGTGTGTGTACATAAAAACCAATTCCTTCAAGGGTTGGATTACTTCATACATTAGTCACTAATCTCCCGCAATGTTCTGATGAATGTTATGGTCTGAGCTAAACACACCGTGAAATCTGCTTGAGCTTTATTGAAACAAGTCGGTGTTTTCGCCCGCAGATTGTTCTGTTTGAAGCTTTCCTTTCCCAACCCACCTTCGCTATTCGGCAAAACTGCTGCGAGAGGATAGAAGCTGTTCAGCGGCTGAACCCCGGCGCTGAGGGAAAAGGAGGTGGGGGAGAAAGTCCAGGGTCCGAAATAAGAGTAATTAGAAAAAAAGAACAAGCAGCGCCCCAAATTCTGCTTATCGTCGTTTGTTTAGGTGATCTGCGCTTACAGAAGACTAGGAGGGGGAAAAGCCCGCCTATTTTCATCCTTTTTTAGATTAAAACAAAGAAACGAACAAACAAGCCCCGAATTATCATTTCGGCGTTTGTTTAAAGCTCTTCAAGGTCGGGGACGCCACTGAACTGTAATTCAGTACCACGGGCAGTTAAAACCCCATCTTTTCCCTTTTCCGACTCAAGTCTTTCTGAGGCTTTCCTGATCGCTTCTGACAACACGGAACAGCCTTAACGCAACACGCGTCGGGAGAAGGCAACGCCTGCAAACTTTTTATTACCAGCAAATATTCGATAGCGTTCCCCCTGCTGAGGTTTCGCCCGCTGTAGATGCCAGCGGGGCTGCCTCCACCAGAAGCAGCTGGAGCCCGGTCGTGCCAACGACCTTCCTGAAGCGAGTTTTCTTTGGACCGAGAGATGACAACAGGATTACGTTTCGTCTGCTGTCCTTCGGGGAAAAAAGAAGAAGAAGAAGGAGAAGAAGAAAGCAAAAAAGGGCAGGCAGACGCTCAGGACTTCCGCAGGCTGCCCCCAGGTCGGGCAGCCAGCCTGCAGATCTGCCTGCCTGCAAATCGCCAGCCTTTCCGCGGGGCTGAGCACCGGCGGGGCGACCCGATTTGACTCGAGGAATTGAAGAGGATTTCCAAACCTGGCGGCAGCCCAAGAGGAGAACCTCTCTCACCTCCCCTGGTCAAAATGAGGCGGGTCCGTACGTGGCACCTCTACCCGTCGGGACGGACGGGGAGGAAAGGGCGGGCAGCCCGGCCGCCCCCGCAGCCCGAGCGCTCCTCGGCCAAGGCTACCCCACGGCAGGCTCCCCTCCCTCCACGCCAGCACAGCCATCACGCTCTTCTCCTTATTACCGTCTTTATTTAGGGGGCTGCTTTTATTCGGGGGAGAGGAGGAAAAAAAAAAAGAAAGGGAAAAAACATTGTGGCCGAGCGTCAATAAAATGCACACGCACATATATTATATACAAACACACGGCCAAGGCTACCCCACGGCAGGCTCCCCTCCCTCCACGCCAGCACAGAGATCACGCTCCTCTCCTTTTCAACGTCTTTAT
>NW_008795259.1:3777088-3843082 GCF_000699145.1 Aptenodytes forsteri | reverse complement strand
CGCGCCCCCCCGAGCCCGGTCCTCCTGGGGGGCGCTGCCGATGTTGTCGTCCGGCGTTCCCCGGGCGCGGGGAGAAGCTCTCGCGGGACGTCGGGGTTACTCCTCTCTCCCCGGCTCCGGCCCCGTCAGTGCCGGGACGCCGGGCTGGCTCCTCGCTGCGGCGCGGGCAGCAGCCGGGTTATTAGGGTTATTAGTGTTATTGTTATTATCTCTCTCTTCCCCCGTGGTTCTGTGTCTCTCCACCACTTTCAGACCAGCCCATTATAACGCCGGCGAGAGGCGGAGCCAGGACAAAGATCTGAAAGAGTGGTGGGTGGAGAAGCAAGGTAGCAAAGGTGGGTATGCGCTAATAAGCCGTATCAGAGCCGTAATTAGCCGAGATGACAGCGAGGTCTTGTTGGAAAGTTATTTTGCGAAACTTGTTTGTATTTTCTCCTGCCAGGTCCCACCCCTTCCCGGGTATTTCGAACGAAGCCGCGGTTCGGCGCGACTTCGCAGAGCCGGGCCCGCCTCCCAGGTGTAAAATGCGGAATGACTTATAGGTGGCAGAGCAGAACCTGTTACGTGCAGTGATTTATTTTAATAGCGCCGTATATAGCAACAAGTTGTAATGTGACAGCTCAACAACCTGTTGGAAAATAATACACGGCTTCGCAGTTGTGAATTCCTAATGATTTATGTAGCCTGAAAAAGTCATTTCAGTCCTGGCCCCTCTGTCCTTCTGTCATAACCACACCCGGTGCAAGGGTAAAACGGGAACAGGTAGGCAATGCTGTGGGCTTTTGCTACGAGAGAATTAGTCAAAACCTTAACCTTAGTTTTAAGTGTGTTAATGTGCATATAGTCGCGTTGCTTGATCTCTTCTGGATGGTGCGTTTGTAACCTCTCTAACTGTTGCTCTCCAATAAAATATTTTATTGCGTTTTTAAATAGTGACTTTGCTTTAACATTTTTTGCACGTTGTGGATCTATAAATTTTCCATAAAACCTGGGACAAAGAGTGTTCTGTGAAATTAGTCGTGATTTTTGGGTTTGTTTTTAGGTTTAAGTTGTCAGGGTCTTGCCCTCCTTCAGAGGTTTTGCCTCCTTCAACAGTATGCTGGACTGAACAACTCAACGAAAAGAGCTGTATGGCAGTAGATTCTCTGAAAACTCCCTGTTCAGTCCTATCCTGCTCGCTGTTCAAAGTCAATTGCAAAATGCCATTTGACTTCATACGGCAGTAGCGGTAGCCTCTGCAAAACAATAACAAAACAGAAACATCAGCAGAAATTTAGTGTGGTGCTTATATTTTATTTCTCATACGTAGACTTTGAATTTTGTGTCCTGGAGTAAGAGCTGGATTGCTCCATATTTTCCAAAAGCAGTCTTTCTAACTTGGACCTTATTTTAGAATAAATACTTAATGCAGAGCCACTCTGGTTAGGACTATGCTGTCGTGGTCTGGCTGTTAAGGAGTGCTGGAGAGGAACGTGAAAAAAGGCAGGTTTAAAAGACTAACAGAAGAAGCAAACGGTACTACTTTCTGTCTCGAACTCTCTTGAATAGAATATATGTTCCCACACACACCTGCATTTTGTTTCAAAGCTTTGCCATTTCTTCAGTCTGCGTGGGTCTTAAGTAGTAAATACTGAACAATGAGAAGTTCTTCTGTCCTTTTGGTTGTACTCTTGCTAACTTTAATAGTAACAACAAGTTTGATGTCTTCCTGTTCTCACTAAAGCTGTACCAGTTCAGAAAAGCTGGCAATTTAGAAAGACAAAAATAAGAGGAGGGAGACCTCTCTTGGTTCCTTGTTGTTGTTGTCTCCGTGTAATGTAAACTGAGACCTTTCAGTAAAGCGTTGCATTAGCTGTAGGTGCCAATGTTTGTGTTTAAGGGTATGGGAAAAAGCTATCACTCCTTCCAAAACTTGTATTTTCTAAGATGATGCCAATGGCGAGGGTAGGTTTTTTCCTCTTCCTGCTTTTGTTGTAAATAGCAGTGAAGTAGTGATGATTTGCTAGCTTACCTTTGATGTTTATTTTATTACCGTTCCACTATTTGTGTGGAAAATGTACACATTGTCTCTTATCTTTATTCAAAGAACTTAAAAAGTCATTCAAATGCTGTAGGTAAACACGTCAGACATAACAGAAGCTTTTTCACAGCCATACTTCAAGACTAGGAGTGGATGGCAAAGCTGGTTTTGTAAGATTTAAGAGAGGACAGAAGCTTGTGCTCAAAATAATACAATTACAAAGATAGCTATTAACGGCTGGGAACAGGGAACCTTTCTAAGATCGGCGCTGATTCCTGTTGCGGCTCAAGGCCCCTTCGCTGCCTCTGAGCGAGTGCCTGTTGTAAACTGGCCCTTGAAATCTGTGGTCTCTCTTACCTGAGAAGACATATGAAGGTGCTTATGTGAAGGACTGCGCATGGTTTAAGTAGAGACTTCCTGGCCCAAGTGAGAGCGGTGTCAAGCCCATTGCTATTGCTGCCCATGAAACAACGAGCGAAGTTGTAAGACGTGGCGAAATAGTCCAACTACTCCCGTCTCTCACCACTGAGAGTATATGTAACGTCAAGTCTTTTCCTGCTATAGTTTTTTAAAAGGCACAGTATCGCCTTCAGGTTTATAAAGATTAACACAATCATCGGAAAAACTGATTCTGTTAAGTAAACTTCACATCAAAAGCGCTTTGATGTGCTGTATTATAGCAAAGCCAAACACTCCACCCCCATCACCCCAAGAAAAACCTCCAAAAACCTCTCGTGAAGCAATGTAAAAAAAATCTAATTCTTTGTTCTAAAATGAAATGTCTCTTCCTCTTTAGAGCAGCAGAGCAGGACTTTTTTTGATGTATGACCCCCTCTTTTCCTACCCAAAACAGTACCTAGTCAAAGACAAAGGCGAGAAATGCGAATGGTTGCTTGAAAATCACACGCTTAGCTTTGCTTCCCATTTTCTCTAGTATTTAACTCATTTAATTCAGAAATAGCAAGAGTGTGCCAATGGGTATTTGGAGGTAGGGCAATGTAGTCCTTTGCAGTTTGCTCAAGCTATGAATTCTAAAAATATTCCTTACTAAATGTAGTAAAATGCTACACTGTCTGGTGGTTGCGGGTGTATTTTTGGTTGATCCAGTTGTGTTGTCTCCATGGTGTTTTAAACCATGATTTGGTTTTACACTTCAGCAAACATTGTGCAAAGGTGTGTAGCGCTATGGTCTTGCTTTTTTTTTTTTTTTTAATCTTTTTTTTTTTCTTTTTTTTAACTCATTTAATTCAGAAATAGCAAGAGTGTGCCAATGGGTATTTGGAGGTAGGGCAATGTAGTCCTTTGCAGTTTGCTCAAGCTATGAATTCTAAAAATATTCCTTACTAAATGTAGTAAAATGCTACACTGTCTGGTGGTTGTGGGTGTATTTTTGGTTGATCCAGTTGTGTTGTCTCCATGGTGTTTTAAACCATGATTTGGTTTTACACTTCAGCAAACATTGTGCAAAGGTGTGTAGCGCTATGGTCTTGCTTTTATTTTTTTTTTTAATCTTTTTTTTTTTTCTTTTTTTTAACCAGTCCTTTCTTACCATCTTTTCTGCCTTCTGTCCCTCCAGACTGCTAACTCGGTTAGAGAGGGCTTCCAGATAAGATCATATAAGCACAACTGCTCAGTAAAGGTCTCTCTGTGGTGACTGGGAAAGTCCTATAGTTAGTGGTAGGCAAGCTTATTTGTACATCTGAGATGTCCGGCACACCAGCTGGACAAAGTGCTTCATCATCTCTTCTCCTCCTCCTGTAGCAAGCTGCAGGAGTGCGCTTCCTTGCCAGGAATGATGAAATTGGACAATGCAATACACTACGCGAGCAACAATAGACCAGTTCAAAGAGTTCTCTTTGGATGGGCTGCTCACAGCAGGAGACGTGCCTAGCATGCATAAATGAACTACGGAGTCTGTGACGGTTGGCTAATTGCACTATGTATATTTTTATAGTTGAAGGAAATCCAGCTAGAGACTGAGCTGTAAGAAAGGAGGTTAGTGGAAATTCATTTAGACCTTGAGAGGAAGAGTTTGATCACTGAAGCAGAATGCATGTCTGCGTGAATTCCTACGTGGGGAACTCTACAGATTTGCACTTTTTCACAAGGACAGCCATTCCCAGTGGGCAGAGATTTTGTCATGTCTTTGGCAGGTAGTAAGAGCTGAATTTACAGAGGGGACTTCCATTTCAACTTTGTTTCACACGGTCTTTATTTTCTTGGGAGCTGTTGCTCAGAATGAAATTTTCCCATGCCAAGAGCTTAGTATCACTTCCTCCCTGTGCCCACTTCATGTCCCATAAAAAAGGCTACATCTAAGCAAATTTCTTTTCTCCGGCGTACTGGATTGTGACAGAATGGGCAGGGACAGATTTTCTCCTGCAAAAAGGATGACATTATTGCTGTTGTTACTAATGTTTAGGACCAGAGAAGTAATTCCTGGTTGCTACACCATCCTTTCCACCAGAGATCTCAGAGCTCTGCCATTTTACAGGCAAAGAGGAGTGAAGGGGAGTCCTGCTGAAAATCGTTTGGCAAGTCGGTTGCAACCCTGTCTGTAGAACTGAGCTCTTTGCAGTCCTTGTCCTGTGCTGTGTCCACTGAGGTATCCACCACGAGGCCTCATCAGAAGTGTTGTGCCATTTAGCAAGGAGATGTCAAAATGGGTATTGCTCTGTCCTGAGACTCAGATAATTTATAGCTAATTCTCTCTTTTTACTACAGCTATGTTAAGCCTCAGGGGCTTGAATGGGTCTCCGCACCAGCATAAGATGAACCTCTCTGGAATATAGTGCGGGTCTGCAGTCTGAGAAGGTACATGACATAAAAGAGTGCAGGGTGAGAAGTGAGGTTAAGTCAACACAGTATTTACAACATATTTTGTGATGACTTAGTTTAGTAACTGTCCCCATAGGCTTTTCTCATAGCTGTTTACCTGGTTTCATATAACTGCACCAAGAGAGAGAAAATCCACATGGTGATGGACTTACGGGTTTGTGGATCTCTTCAAGGAGATTATTCTTACAGTAAGAACAAAACTGGTATTGGAAGGCAGCACAGGTATTGATGAGTCTGGATGTAATTGTCCAGATGGAATTGCTTGCTAATACACAGGCTCCACCGCAATTAGAAGCTATGTTGTGTTATGTTTGTTATGAAGTTATGATGCAGAAGCCATTTGGTGAAATTCTGTGGCTCTCTGCCAGGAATAGTGAATGTTTCTTGCTACTGGTGCCAAACAAACTTAAAAAGAAACCATCATAGCTTGTTATTGCTGGTACCAGACCAAATATCTGTTGGCGCCAAACTTGGTATTGATGCCAGAGGCTTGCTATCACTGGCCCATGATATGAGGAAACACCGGCTGAGCTGTTACAATAGCCTCTTATTGCCTTTAAGTCCATGCATTGGTGGAGCAGAGTGAAGAACATGGTGAAAGAAGTACAGCAATATTAACCGAGAGCTGAAGGGCTTTGAATGTGTGATGGAGGGTCATTGAACTTTGCTAGCCCTTCCTGGAATACACCTAAGCCAACTCAAAAACACATGTATTTTACATGGGTAAACAAGTGACTAGAGATATGAAGGATATGTTTTCATTCAACTAGTTAAAGTACTATTTATAGCACCGCAGATTAACAAATGAATCACCTTGCCAATAATATTTCAGTTGAACAGCAGTAGGTGTTCAACGTTCTTACTTCTGGGTTGGTTTTTTTTGTTGTTGTTGTTTCTTTGTTTTCAAAAAGCTATTTCTGGGTGGAATGCCGTGATATATATAAGCATTAGCCAAATGTATAAATAAATAATGGTGTAAAAAACTTCTTGATTTTTTTCTTTTTTCACCAAGACCGAGTCAACTGCATGGAGCTATATTGGGAGCTATTATAATGGAGCTATTCGGGAGCAGGCTGCCAATGGCCAGGCCTTCCTGTGGTAGGCAGTAATGCCCCCAAATTATGTCTCTCCTGTGCATGTTCTGTCCTCCATTTGCTGTTTTCCGTTTTCCTTCCCTGCTTCAAGATCTGAGTTGTCATCTGTCGAATCATTTTGATCTAATCCTCCCACCCCCTGGACAGCTCCAGAACAGCATTGGTATCTTTGAAAATCTGGTCCGTGCTGCTGCTTGCTTACTCCTGGGACAGGCAGCATAGTTACACCGAGGGTACATCTATTACAGTCCCTCAGGGTGGTGGGGGACGGGGGTTTATAACCTCCAAACTGTGTTCCGGACATCAGGTGTGTTTTCACCACTTTTCAGATGGCAGAGAAATGCAGTAAAAGCTTGAGGAGCTGGTTCTTCAGCTGCTGCAGATCTGACAAAATCATTAGTTTTGTTGAGTTGCATGGGTTGAGTATCTGATCTCCAGTTCCTAGGTGAGTTCTTAAGGGATTAGCTGAGTTTCAGTCTCTTGAAGGTGCGAACAAACATACTGTTGCCTCACACACGTGAAGTTTCTTCCCTAAAGATGTCAAAGTGCTTTGCACAGAGGGTGTTGCTATTTCTGTTTTGTCAGTAAAGGTTCACAGAATTTAAATGTCTTGGCCAAACTTACATGATCTAAGCTGGGAATAGGACATGGATTTCCTAATTCCTCAACTGCTGCTCTACCTACTAACCCCATTGTTTCGCTGAACCTTTACATATACTTGAGTAGATTAATAATTAACCTCCAAGTGGGGCACTTTGAAGCAAATGTAAAATGAAACCAAACACTTGTCTTGGTTTTTAGTCATACCAGATTTGCAAGGAGGGTGTGTTTAAATGATGCAGGTAGATAAAGTCTTGTTAATTTAGATTAGAGTAAAAGTCAGTGCCTTATCAAAGCAAGTGACTAATTAGGAAAACTATTACCTTTTGGAAAAGAAACAGTCAAACTATCACTCAAAATTATTTTAACTAATTGAACAGTACTAGTATGTATGCTGAATAAAGGCTCGCGCAACTGCTGGGGAAAGGAGAAAGACTGAGAGCTTTTCCCAGGAACTGCCAGTGTTCTGTTTTTTTGGTAACTTTGCTTTTAGAAACTTAACAGTACTTGTCATCAGTGTGTAAACATGGGGAAGGGAGGAGAGTCCTGTGAGTCATCAGGGAGCCAAACTTAGAGAATTTAAGTGAAGAGCTGCAGCATTTGTATCAAATATACTACCTTCAGTCTCTTCACCTTACCAAGCCAACAGGACAGCAAAGTGCTCGTGAATGGCTTGAAATGATCCAGTGAATCTCAGGTCTGTAATAACTATGATTGGGCATTTGAGAACCTGCAAGGGTGGAAACACTAGGGCAAATTCATGGTGTGAAAAGAAAGATTACGATCAGACTGTATTTATGTTCAGACAGATACATGCAATTGTGAAGAATCATTAAATAACTGTTAACCACACCTGCACAGAGCCTCTGGCAATGCTGGCTTATACAGAATCTCAAGAACTGCCATGTGCCTGACATCATACCTTTGCAAGGAAAGAAAAGTCCTGGGTGTTAGCCCAAGATTGGTAAGTAAAACAGAGTCCACAGACTTGAGCCAGTTTAATGTCTGTTAGTGATTTTCTGGTGTGTCACACCCAGTACCTTCTCCCCTGTAAATCTGTAAGTAGTCCCGATTTGTTTGGTTAAGACCAGGTCTTACTAAACATCTCTGAATCTGCTTTAATGCAACGGCTACTTACCTGTAAGTCAGTCAGGACCGTGAGGAGGGAGTAAGTATGCATGCACATAGGGAGTCTATCACAAACAGGATCTTGACTTTTCTGGGGCTTGTAATGGCTGCTGTGACACACAGCTGCTTGTCTGGGTTTCTTTTTACATGGATCATTTTCCCTTTTAAAAACATTGGGGGTTTTTGATATTTTTTCATGATGGAAATGACATTTGAGAACCTTTTTATTTTTACTGTAAGAAAAATGAAAGGGAAGCCTATGGGGAAGGGGAGCAAGCAGGATAAAGGTAGCAGATGAAAAGGAAAAGGGGACTGGAGTAAAGCTGAGATGAAGAGACGGAGGTGTGGAGAAAGTTGGAGTAGATAGCTCCAAGCAAGAGCACAGTGCAGAGCAGTTCCACTCAGACTGTAGAAAATTTCCAGGATGCCCAAAGTTCTCTGATTTGGCTGCTTCTGCTGGTGGAATTTTTGGACTGCTCACCTCTACAGCTTTCCTCAGGCTAGGGAGTTCTCTGGGTTTTCATTTCCCATGGTGCATTTGGAAGCAATTGTCTTTCATCTGCATTTTCTCTCTTGGAGTATACTTTTCCTGTCTTTCATGGCTAGGGGTAGTTGAGGAGTTTGGTTTTTTAAATTGAATAAAAAATATAAAAAAATGCAAAAGTGAAGGTTGAACATCAGAGTGTAATTCCAGAAAGGGGCTGCTATGCATCGGTTTGATATCTCTTTCTAATTGCAATTTCTGTACAAAATATTTTCTTTTTTTTTCCCCCCTAATGAAAGTCTCCAGCAACTGTGAAGAATAGGAGATTCTGAAACAGAAACAGAGCATGACTGATGCACAGAGGGATCTTCAAGAAGGTGGAATAACATTTCAAAAATTTGCAGACTTCACTATTTATTTCAGAGGAGCGTAAGCCCTGGCACTTGACGTTGATAGATCAGACTATGGAGATATTTACTCATTGCTTACAAGAGTCCTTATTCATAACTTGATTTATTTATGCCATAGGGGTTTGGAAGACAGTCCATTTTTACTTTCTCCAGTTGAGATGGAGTCAATGCCAAGGAACTTAGCAAAGCCCAACATATATTAAAACTTTTAAGAGTTATAAAGTGTGGGAAAAATGCCCTCCCACCATGCTACTTTAAATACCTGTCAACTCTCTGTAAGTAAATCTTGGTGACTTGGACAGAGTTTATTTTGAAGGCAGGATGTGAAGTAGTACACCCTGTACCCTCTTACCCCCACTTTGGCCTTTAAATGCACTATCATTAAAGGTTGGCCCCTTGACGAAGTTAGGTGGAGTCAAGTGCAGAGGCAAACCGAATAGGTGGGGCTTTCACTCCAGTGGGCCTGAATTCAAACCTTCAAAACTTTGGCCAGAGTCATGACTATTCACAGTTGAGACTTTAATTAAATGGTGTTGGATATGAGAGTTAAATGTGGAAACTCTGAACTCTATTATACCAGCTCATGTTGCCGAAAGAAATAGAGCTGTGCTTCTTGATTGAAGAGACAGAGCTAAGTGAATAATTCACAACAAATAATTAATCTAAATGTTTCTAAATGATTCTTACAGAATCAGATTATGGTTGAGAAAGATCCCTATTTATTAATGCTGTGGGACTCCCTTTCACAAGGGGAAAGTTTATTTATATAAGATTAATGGGTTGAGGTATAGACTTGCAAGTTCTTCCTGAGTCATCAGACCCAGAAAACATGTATTTTATATTAAGGTTATTACAATCTTCCAAGCGAAAGCATTTATGAGTGTACTTTAACTGATGGGTATATGATGACTGACATTCCAAAACCTCTTCTGCAAACACCTACGCTGGCATACTTTTATACATAGGAGTAATCCTAATTAATTTGAGAAAATTACTCTTGTGCATGAATGTATTCATTAGTATTTGAAACATCATGGTCTTAGTATGGTAAGTCTTGCCGATACAATCTTGATCTTATACTTAAAGATGCCCACAACGTCCCATCCGGTCTTTACGGCTACCTTAGCACTAGTAAATAAAGCAGGCCAGCACCCAGTCTTTGCCCCTGAGGGCTTGCATCCACATGGCTAAATTCTGTTCCTTCCAAAGAATTGGCCTCATCTGTACTGCCTAGAGGGAACGGTCCTTCGTCCATGCTATCTCCTGAACCATGCCTGTGTGTTGCGTGAGAAAGTATTAGGTGACAGGGGAAAGCCCATGTCAGGGAGCTTGTTGCTAGTTAAACAGTGTGGATAATCACATGCCAGCTCTTGAGTCCATGTCCTGGCTCCTTTTAGTTTGAAAGTGCAAGATGTAACTTATATGAATATCTGTGTTCATTTCGCATCTTGAAGCTCTGATAAGGTGTTATTGTTCTCATCTGTCCTTTACAGGAAACAGCAGCACTGTTGTTGTCCTCAGCAGTGTACTTTGGGGGATGTGTTGGCTGGGTTTCTGTTCCAGTGATGCTGAAGAGTTTTGCCCACGAACATTGCAGGGAAACTATCTTTCTCAGTGTGTTGTGATCTTCCCTTCCAGAAGTAAGATCTGATGACAGCCTAAGTAATTTTTTTTGATAAACACCACTTCAGTCTGTCACAAGAAAACTATTGGCTATTAAAATGGTTGGAAAGTTATACCACTAAGGGTAACTAAGGGTTATACCACTAAGGAGAGTGGCGTTATTTTGAATAGAGGAGAAGGTCAAGAAATTCATAGGCAAGAAGAAAATAAAACCTACAAACTGAAGACATAATAGTGAGTTTGAACTGAAAATCTGTACCTTTAACAATTTTTAAATATGTAGATTCTGCTTTGCAGATAGTGAGTTCTCAGAGCTGCCGCCTGAAACTGTAAATGCCCGCACATGTTGTCACACCAGGGAATTGTCATCATCTCATTTCAAAGCAGGTGCCTGTGGTACATGAAGTGATTCGCACCTTGCAGTGCCCATTTCTGTCAGCTGAAAGGAAGCCTAGGGCTTCCCAGGTGATCACCTGGGATGTATTACAGAGTTCTGAAAGTACTTAAGGTGAATTCCAGCCTCCCTCTCTTCTCTTAGGAAGCACCTAAAATGGGGGTACCCTAGCTTTTGGTGTTTGAGATACTCTGCTTAATGGAGGTTATTTATATAAGATAATCGACTGTGAAAAGAAAAGCTACTTTTGTCATTAATCAAAATTCATCCTGAAGTTAAGATACAATTGAATGTAGTGGGCTAGACCAAAACATTGTGTAAGGTGAGAGGGATTGCCCCTCAAAATTTATTTACTGCTTAAAAGCCGCACACTGTGTTCCACCTCGAGCATTGCAGTTATTCTCTTCCTTTGCCTGGCTACCGCTTGCTTATCATTCTTTCTGATATGACTCACGCAGAAGGACATTTCACGTTAGACTCTTTTGTAACATCTTTCCATGAAATGCTAGAACATCAGTGCTTGCTCCAGGAAAAGATGAGTTAATTTGTGTTTTTACGCGCCCTGACGGTTGCCTTGCTTAATCAATAGTAAAAAGGATGTCTTTATTGACACTGAGAGCTTTCCAAAAGTGTTCTTTCCATCATTAGTGATATGTTGCTTAATAGAGCTAGCTTAAGCTTGCCACACTGACTTTTGCATTGTTTGCATTGCATTGGTTGGTTACCTCTTTCTGTTAACTTTCCATGTACAATTTAATTAGGTTGTGAATAACAGGACATGTTACCAGACGGTATGGCGCTGTTAACTTCAGTGAAGTGTTGTGTGATGAACTAGCTAAAGATCTGGACAATAATTTATGCATTCTTCATATTTAACTGTCTCTGTGCATTTTGGATGAAGACAACTGCCAGCATATGTGATTGCAACTCTATTGCCAAAAGAGGTGTGTCTGTTTATGCCAGTGAGGTGTTTGACTGTTGGTATAAATATAATGGCATGGTAATTACTGGTTATAGATACAATAAAGATCAAACTGTTTTCCATACAGAATGCTTTTATTGTCATGGAAGCATATCTCTTGTCTTTTCACGTGAAGAATGCTAACCAGGAGTATGACATTTCAGAGTTGGAAGCCAGAGTAAAAACATCGTAATGCTTTATTTCTGCTAATAATTTGTATGTATTAGTTGCTCATGAGCTGTGAACAGTATTCTCAGGTTTCCTATTATACAAACTAATTGTGACTTATTTTGGCAAAAAAACCCTAACAACAAAAAGAACTCCTTTATAATGCCTGTAATGGTCATGCTTGCTAGTTGTAGAAGAAAACCGGTATGTTTTCTTTTTTCTGATTAGATAATTTATGGAATAAATTAATCTAATGCATATGTGAATAACAGGGAATATGGCAAATATGCCGACAGTATGTAGTTTTAAAATTGTTTTTCTTGTGTATCTGACAATTGAAGTAAGTCTAGTCTGATCTCTTAGCAAAGCAAATAAAATGTACGTATTGGTAGCAATCAAACTGTTCACAAGTATTTTCAGATGGAAGTTGGCTTTTAACAGCGAATGGTAATCCAACGTTTTCCTGCTCTGTTCAGTTCATACTTCTCACTGAAAGGTGTATGCAGTATGACACAACGTGTTGTGACTCCACAGCAAAATTTTGCAATACATATTGGTCAAAGTATGTAGTATTTCAGAGCTATGCATAATTTGTGATTGCAACAGTCCCAAATAGGATACAAGCAATGGGAGCACACAAAATGTGCTCAGTGTTTCCATCTCATTCATAATTTTGACTCAGCAGTTCCAGCTGATTATTAATAGTTTCTCCAACAAGCCTGGATTGACTAAGTGAATTCACTTTAATGTACTCAAGTGGTTTCATTAACCTTGGCCTAGGCAAAAGTGACTTTCTAAATTGGATTCACTGAACTAATCTTGGTGCCTGTGCTATTGTGTATTGCATCAAGCAACAAAATAAGCAAGAAACAAAGTGGTAAAAAAATATTATTTAAACTGGAAGTGAGGCAGACTTCATTAAAAAGAGAATATGCACTGTGCTCATTATAGGATTTGCTAATGCTCACAAGTTCTTCCGGCTAAATTTAATGCATGCAAATGATTATTTATGAACAGTTATTATCAACAATACTAATAACTTCAATACTAGTAATAATAGCGATCTGGACTAATTAACTGTTTTGAATTGAATTTTGTAATATTTGCAATATTTTCTCAGTTTTATGGGCACTAAACAAAATCAGCCCCATTGGCTAACACAAAACTCTGTTTCGTAGAATAGGATTCTGGGTTTGGAGACAAGATTTGAACCAGAATAAAGAAGTGGCTGAGAAAGGTTCTGCTTGTGCCAACAAAATGGATAGAGGAATAAAGTCAACATAAATGCATTCAGCATGTTTTCTCTGGTCGTGTGAAACCAATACATTCTGGTGAGGTGCAAATGGCTCACTTGAGAATTTTGTAGTGGAAACTCTGCATTTTGATGGTTCCAAATGGTTTGGGGGGATGCTGTTCTTGTGTTGGTTCTTTGCTGTTTTTCTGGTTAGAAAGAAAACAATTTTATGATCTACAGGCAGGATATCTTTTATTCCTTCCTGGCTGTGGGGGAAAAAAAAGAAGAGAAATCTTGACCTGACTATAAACAGAAAGTAGAAGGCAAGTTCATGGGAGCACCGAAAAGGGGATCTCCTAACTTTTACAATGATCTATTCAAAATGGTTAAGGATGGCAATATTGTGCGTTAGTCTGCAGATTCCATGGGACCTTGTTTTGTCTGTTTGGGCAGTGATGTACCATGCACATGAGCCCTATGTAAGACATGAAAATAAGTGTGAATGATAGCAATGCAGATAATATTGCTTCTTATAAATAATAATTAATGCTAATTAATGTTGACTCTGTGTGTTGTGGCTTGGATGAAACTGTGGCAGGAATTGGCAGACATGCTGATATGAAATCTCCACCCACAAAGATCTGCTGAAAGAGCAGTATCTGGTGTAAGGGGATCTGCCCTTTTAAGTGCAAAGAATACAAAGAATTACTTTTCTTTTTCGCAGAAAAATCAGGCTTACAGCTTTAGAGTCTGTCTGCATGCACGGGTCTCTAGGAACTGCTCTGCCCTTTTAAGTGCAAAGAATACAAAGTTTTTCTAATTACTTTTCTTTTTCGCAGAAAAATCAGGCTTACAGCTTTAGAGTCTGTCTGCATGCACGGGTCTCTAGGAACTGCAGACGTGGAACAAATGGAAGATCAGATCATGTTCCTTATATAAGCTTATAAATAGTGTTTCATGTTAACTGAAAATAGCACGTGTAATATAACGTTCTCCTATAATACTGTCCCCTTCACATATGAACGTGTAGATGCCGACGCATTTGTTCAGGATAGGTGATGCCCTTTCCTAAATAGGGTGGGGGGCAGCTGAGCCACGCTGCTGTGGCTGTACCACAAGATGCAGGAATGCATGCTACACAGACTGGTGCCGATAGGGAGGCTGTGACACCTCCTTCCTAGTCCTTGGTAAAACTGTATCTGCATGTGTGTCTGCACATATGCATACTATTTTTCCTCTGCCGCTTCCCTTCCACTCTGAGCTGCTTTTCTTTCCGTACTGCCCTCGAGCCAGGAGGTCAGCGCTACCACTTCTTTTTCACCAGTCGTGCTTTTCTTTCCAGATCTTCTCCTCTAGTTGTTACTTTCCCTCTTTCCAGTGGAGGGGCAGCAAGAGCCATTTGGCTGATTTAATGTTTTTCTGGGAAGGAAAGGGTAAGACTTAGAAAAATAGGATGCTGATTTTTGCCTCCAGGCAAAATGTGTAGGGGGGACATTCTTTTTCTTGAGGGAGGAGATATTTATTACCAGGGAGGGAATTTCCCCTAGCAGAACAGTTTTACCTGAGTTCCCCTGAGACAAAGGAGTCAGGAGTCTGTGTGCTGTGGATGTTATGGAGGATCTGGGGCTGAATGCCCAGTTGCCATCACAAAATAATCCAGCTTCCAAGAGGGAGAGAAAGGGGTTGTGTGTGGCCTTGCAAATGAGAAGGAAAAGGGGAGGAGGAGGTGTCTGGTTGTTCGTGGCTTGGCGGGAAGAGCTGCAGGGTCCCTGATCACTGTGTGACCAGCAAACACCCTTGCTGAAAGCTGTAGACCAGGCCATTTGCTAGAGCAGCTCTGTGACTCCATCAGCTGCCTCGCAGGGGGTATATGCTAGAGAAAAACGAGGCCTATGGAGCTGTATTAGCTGGCATTTCGAAGGTAAGATACTCTGTTTTCTTGTTTGTTTGTTCGCTTCCCGCTGGGGGATCAGTTATATGTTGAGATGACTTGATACACACCTCCTTAGCAAATATGTCGATTCAACGTTTAGAGGATCATGTTTCTTTGTGGTGCAGAGTTATTTATTACAATATTTGTGGTAGGCTGATGACACTCTTGTGATGATCAAAAAGAATAAGCTGTGTATTTTTTTAAGAATGTGTCAAACCAGTTCTGTCAAAAAGAGCTAATGAATACCAGTAATTTTTTAGACAGTTGAAATGAAATAATTCCCCACAATTTTTGAAAACATTGTAGGTAATGATTTGACTGAATTTGTATGGAGACCTATGCTTACCTCTACATTTCTGAAGCTGAGCGTAGAGTACTGTACTTGTTTTGTATGAGTCTGGAATCGGAAAAACTAGAACTTTTCACCGAACACACCAAAGAGTGTCTGCGTAGAGTAGGCTAACTTTAAATGTTCAGATTTCATCTACTAAACTGCTTTGGCAGGAGTGAAACACTGGGATAGCAAACATAGACTACACCTTTCTTCTTAAACTGAGGAAGCTGGGAGGAAGGTGGGCAAGGACCAGGGAGATGGCACAGGTTCTGCCAGTTTAGTGGAAGGTTATTAGTGGAAATCCTCACAAACCAGCCTGGGACTGATATTACTTAACATTTTCATTAATGCCTTGGGCGTAGAAGGTTGGAACCGACTGATGAAATTCTCTGCTGACACAAGATGAGGAGGCATTGGCAGTGTAGAGATAATGTCCAGTTCTTCCCATACTGGGAGTGTGAGGGCAGGAATGACAGAAACAGAATAAAAGTTTAATAGCTGAGGGCTTCTGCCTTTAGTGGAAATTGTTGGTCCCTACAAGCCAATACAGCATGAGGTGGGAAAGAACTTGGTAGAGAAAGATTTGGATATGCTAATTGACTACAGAATAACTGTGAGCTTCTGGTGCAGTTTGGGAAAAGCCAAATGGAAATAGACTGGTCATTAATGGATAGGTTTGTAATTAGGAGGTTACTAAAAATGAGATTCTGTAATAACCTCCCATCTGGAGTAGGAAGAGCAGCAAACCTAACTGGAGCTTCATGAACTGATGAACAGGGCTTCTGACGCAGGAGCTAACAGTATCAGGGGATACTGTCTAATGACACAAGGCTAACCCAGACCTTATTTCCAATGAAAGAGGTGTGTGGTTTATTTAGCTATACAGTGCATATAGAAAGGGAAATTGTTGTAGGCATTGCTGATTAAAATTCTGAAATCAAATAAATTTAATATTGAATGATGATGTACCATTTTATTCCTCTTAATTTTCATTAATTTCTCCATGTACGACGTATTCTAGACTTTATGGAACTCATTATTTGTAATTGGTCTTGTGTCAACAAGCAGCGAAGATCAGACTGTCTGCCATTAGTGACAGTTGGCTTAATTTAGTATTAGTACTTAGCAGTTATGTAGTGCTTTAAATTTTCAAATCCCTGTTCAAATATTAGCTAATTAGTCATCAACCAATTGCTTTAAATATTATCAGGCCTTCTATAGAGATGGGTAAATAGCTGTTGTTACCCATATTTCAGAGATGAGGAAATTGAGACACAGATGGGCAAGTTACGTGTCTGTGTATCTTTATATATAGGTATTTCAAAGGCACCTATCGTTTCAAGGTCTACAAGTCTATCAACTGATTCAGTGTCCACTGAAGCCAATGGAAATCATTCTAGCAACTTCAAAGGGTCCCCTTGCTGCCTAATTGGAATACCCTGCAAAGGCCAGCTTCCTAATATTACCTAGCTAGTATAGTGCACTTTGAGATCAGTTGTCGAAAAGCACATCTGCCCTGGCAGTCAGCACCCTTAGTGTTGCTGTAGGGGACAAACAAAAGCACTCAGAAATGATGAGGTTTGCTCAGTCACTCGGTGAGTGAGTCCCAGAGGTGAGACTCCAGGATTCTTGAGTGCTCTGTTTTCTAGCAAAGTTAATTAAGAGCTTGAAAGTATTGATAATCCAACGATGAGATTTTCAGAAGTTCCTAGGTAAGCATCACCTGTTGATTTTGGAAGGAGTACCCAGGTATTTTGACAGTCCCAACATATATTTCTCAGTCTATTCAGGCATCCACATGACTTTTAAAACCTAGCCCTACACTTCAGTGGTATGTGGGAGTTAAAACTCAGATAGGAAAAGCTCAACAGAAACTTGTCTGAAAACTCCAAGACTCAGCAACATGTTTTTTATGTTGCTTTTTAAAACCTGAAGTTCTGTGGAGAAGGAAAAAGGAAAAGTGTAACACTGAAGGATCCTAGAAATCCCTTATCTATGAAGCGGCAGGCAGCTTTGTAGTGTCAACTAAATGTGACATACCTAGTCAAAGTTTGACCAGTTATGTGCAGTCTTATGGTTCAGCTGTGTTCCTTGAAAGATGGAAATAACCCTTCACAGATTCAAGAATGTGTTGTCTTGTGTATTAATTCAGAGTTTTCATTCCTTGAGCATTTGCTGTGCTTTACATAAGAACTATCTGTTTCTGCAAAAGTTCTTGCCCTTGAACTTGTTGGGATTTGTGACAGATGATAGCATAAAACAAGCAAAAGAGCATAGGGAAAGCAGGCTTTTATCAAAATATATGAATGAATTTCTTTTTTCTTTTAATATTAACATTTGCTTGACCCCATCAGTCAATAGTGCAGTATTCACCAAGCTTTGAAAGATGAGCTTAGATGTGGGAAAGCAGCACAGACAGCATTTTCATCACTGTCCTGCCACATGCTGCTAAATACATGCTTCTTTTGCCTGCCTCCCAGCCAGGAGTATCGTGGTATTTGGGAAATATCACAGTAACAAGAACATACAGAACAATCTTCTCGCTGGGTCAAGGCCCTATGCTATACTCACAAATAAAGCTTTTCATGTTTGTTACTGGTTACTCAACAGCAATCGCGAAATGACAGACACTGTAAGGTAGACCCCTCCTTAGGCTTATGTCTGTAAAGAAAAAATGATGAGAAAGAGAGACGTGTTCCTCCACATGCTTCAAGATGTCAGGTATTATTGGGGCATTGCAGTCAAACCAGTGTGTTTACAGCAGATCAAAGAGGTGAAATGAGCCGGAGAGATGAAGGCTGCCGAACCAAACTCCTTCTCTCTGCTGGCATGTTAGTGGCACATGTTCTCAGACTTCAGACTCAGCAATGTGTGATCGATACTAATGCAGTAACAAATGGCAGCTGTTGCACTCAGTCTCTGTTTTCAGCTACCCTTCAGTATATGAGGGGTTGTTTCCTTCTGACCTTGTGAATCTTGATAAGAACTATAGCTCTGGTTAGCTGCACCTTCCAAAAAATGAAACCCGAATTGGATCCAAGACCTGTATGGCCACTGGCACCAGCCTCCAGCGTGGGAGCAGAGGGAGGCCTGGATCTCCTCAGCAGGATGGCTGCTTGCTCTCCAGAGCAGCTGCTTTCCCCATTTCCCTTTACTTCTGGCTACGATGTTCCTGCCGCTTGGTTGGTGTTCAGGAGGGGATTGTGCAGTGGAAATCCAGGATGGCAGGTGTTTTCCTTTGTGTCTGATAGAAGAGCAGCAGCTATGGTCTGGCCATGCTGGCAGTTTTATTGGCTGCTCTACCGCTTCCACCCCTGTTCTCCTTGTCCTAAGCCCTGGAGGGGAGGTCTGCCCTCATCCTTTTAGGCCCACTCAATACCAGAATTCCTCCAGATACCTTTACATTCTCTCCTCATAACTGATAGCCATGTAAGTAATTTTTCTGCATGTCTTGGGAATAAATTAGATCAAGGTTTCACTTCCTCAGTCTTTCATTCTGCTTTTTTTAGCCATGTGGGATTTGTTTTTCCTCCTTAGGTGTTTTCTCCATTAGCAATATTGTTGCTTTTTGCTTAAAGGGCATTTAGAAGGAGACTCTCCCTCCTTTCACCCAGGTACAATGTATGTTTCAGTCCACAACCTTTTTTCCAGAGTTCCCCTTCCCCCTTGTGTTCCTGCCCCTGTGATAAAAGATCAGTCCAGACAAATACCAGAAAGCAATTGTAGTGGAGAGACTGTTTTTAATTTGTCAATGTGATGGACTACGGATGATCTAAGGGAAAAGCATGGCTTCGGTACATGGCTAGTGCACAAGAGTTTGTTTC
Source organism: Aptenodytes forsteri (assembly GCF_000699145.1). Classification (NCBI taxonomy): domain Eukaryota; kingdom Metazoa; phylum Chordata; class Aves; order Sphenisciformes; family Spheniscidae; genus Aptenodytes; species Aptenodytes forsteri. The sequence goes on along the minus strand of NW_008795259.1, from coordinate 3,824,037 downwards.
TTGATCTGACTTCTTTGTTCTCCCGCTCCTTGGCCTAAGCACATCATTTAACTCTGTGCCCCAGTTATCCAACCTGTAACCTGAGGATAATGGTAAGGATTCACGTGTTTCATAAGGCTTAGAATGAAAGTGCAGTAGATGGCTCCTTTTCCAAATGAAAAGGAGGTCCCAGTCATCTGACCTTTCTAATGGACAATTTTATGCCATTAAAAAAGGTTGAAATAAGGTTTATTTCTATTATGAGACCAAAATCACATCATGAATTGTAGGAAGATGCATAAAAAGTCAGGTGGAGCTCCTGTCCTGGAAGATTGTGAAGTTAGCAAAATTAGTTTTAAAAAAATTAGCTATTATTACAAATTGTGCAAAAACTGTAAATGGATAATAATTTCTAGGTTTGCTTGAAAAGAAGCTTGCTAAGGGCAGTCTCAGGCTGTCGTCTATAGTCAAGCAAATTTCTTGTTAAGAAAATGAGTAGGAGTTTATTGAAATTATTGGATTGGAGTCATCAGTTCTTTCTTTTCTGGTAGTCCTTCAATTCCTCTCCCCACAGTGTCTGAAGCCATACTTGGGTTTCATGAATCTACATATGCAGAGAGAGAAATGAGATTATTGTGCTAAAGATCACTATCTCCCTAGAATACAGAAAAAGTCATATGCACATACACATGCTCTGAGATGCATACACATAGAGGAAAAAAAAGATGGCAGCCTACTGTAAATTAGTGTAGCTTAATTGATGTCAATCAAACGGCTAATTTGATTTAGTCAAACTACTAATTTACACCAGCAGCTGAGATTTTGGCCCTTACTGCTTTAATTTCGTACTAATCTGTTTATAGCTTTCAAATATATAGAGCCAGTTGATTGCTAAACTGTTTATTGGGTGTGGTTCCAGGATTACAACAGTAATTATTTTACTGAAGCCCTTTATTTTCAAAAATGCATGTTTCAGATTTACATAATAGGACTAGACAATGACTAAGGGGCAAATTATACCAAGATTATTGCATGCACTTACGCATGTGTTATGTTTTTATGACTCAGAATGGAGCTTGTTTGTGTTCCACCTTTGGAGAGAGGTGTCTTTCGGGGGGAAAAAACCATTGTAGGGCACAAGAATTACAAAAGAGTCTCAGCCTGTGGAACTCTGTGCCAAGACATGATGCTAGACGATAAACTATTACTTAAGTGTGAAGGTGGGGGACTTGGTTATGAAATGCCAAACGGTTTTCCACAGCTCTGCTCCCTCAATATGGTGTTTATTCCATCCTGAGAGCTGAGGCCTTCAGCGCCAATCCTGACTATGAACATCTCTCCTCTTTGCTACCCGATTCCAAGTGCTGGCACGGGAGCATTCAGAATTCAGAATGGTATTTTGGGTGGTGTTTGCCTGGAATTATCCGCTCTCAGTGCCTTTCCCCATGCCAAAGGATGGTGTTGATAAGGACAGTGGCACGGTGCTTTGAACAAGCTTTGAAATACGTGTTTCCTCCTTTTCCTTTGGTTTGCTTCACAGAATAGTCTGCATCCATTTGATACGCAGGAAAGCTGCCAGCAATCTTCTGTCTGCAGAACCACTGCAGTGAGAAGAGCTCCCGTTCAGCAGCGGTGCCTGCATTGGGACTGACAGAGCCCACCGCTCCACCCTGCATGGCGATTGGGCTTAGTCCTCCTCTTCCCTGTGGAGCCTTGTCAATCAGCGAGCTAGTTACTACTAGGTTTGATGGATGCTGATAGTGGTGAGGATGCTTTTGTGTAGGTTGGATACTTGAATGAACCTGTTCAGCCTGGTTGTTAGTAGGCTCTACAGTCTGAAGGTGAAAGGCTTTAGACTCTTATCTCTTGAGCTGTTCAGCCTCTCTCCTGGCTTCTTGGTGTTTACAATAATTACCTTAATGAAACAGATCATCATCTGCTTGCTGTCATCAAGTGTGCAAAATGTTGTTGGAGAGTTCAGGACTGCAAAATTTGCTTTCTTGCAGCCAGAAAAGAAATTTATGAAAACGTTGCTCCAATAATCCCCAGCCCTGACCTCTTTAATGTATCCTCAAAACTAAACGTATATAAATAATTATCTAGGTTTTGTAAACAGAGCTAAGTGGAAAGATACAACCCACTTTGGGATCACCAACTTTGACAGCACCTCTTTAAAAAAAAAAAAGTGTCTGTGAAGCAACTTACTGTAACTCTTATAAGTTTGCAAAATGATCTCAATCTTCATAACTGCTTGTTAAAGGATTTTCTAAAAAGAGCAGCAACACCTGGAGACTCATTTATCACTGTCTCTGCCTACTGGCGATCCCACCTACACGCTGAAGAATGACTGCTAACATAATATTTATGCAATAAACCAGCTGAAATATGTAAAAAGAAAAGCCTTCTGTAGGGATGGTAGAGATTAAAGAAGTATTTGAAGTCATTGGTTATTTTTTGCTGCTTGATAAACAGGGAGGATTCTTTTGGTTTCATGGCACAGTTCTCTTGAGGAGAAAAAACTTTTTGGTATCTATTCTGACCCAGGAAGGCCACCTAAGACCAAGCAGGTTTTCCTGTTATGAAAAAGTTTCTTTTTTCCCTCATCTTCATGCTTGTAAACGATGCTGTCGTCTTCCGCAACTCAAATCTATGGAGCAGGGCCATTCTGTAAGTCTCTTGAAGCCATTTGTTGCCTCTCAACCCTCTTTAACGATGTCCAAAGGCATCCACCTTGCAAAGACCAGCCTGATAATTCCTAGAGACCTTAAAGTTCTCCTCTAACTGAAAAATGCTGTGAAGACTGCACCTAAGACTCAGGTGTTTAAAGTGTCCAGTAATAGAGGTGCAAAGCTTATAGAGGAATCAAAGCCACAGGCAGAACTGGAGCCCTGGAGGTGCATTAGTAAGCATAGGCTCAGACTAAAACCTACGGAGTTGAGTGGAATGACCTTTTGTTAACTTCAGTCAGTACAGCAGCTTTGGTCATGAGTGACAATTGGGTCTGTAAAGCAGTTCTGACTTTCTGCTTGCAAACATAACGGCTAGGCTTCTGTCTCTCCTGTGCAGTGGCCCTGTGCATTGAAATTCAGGAATGGCCATGAAAACCAAATTTTATCTTGGATCTCCAGGTCATCAACCCATGGAGTTCTTAAACAATAAGAGTCCATTAGTGGTAGTACAAATATACCGTAGCTATGTTGGTCAGTATAAATGAAGAGAACTATCACTTCAGATCATGTTGGTCAGTCTAAATAAAAAGAACTACCTCTTCAGATCTAGGAAGCTTGGCACCACTGGACTATCACTTTAAAACCATATATGATAATTCTGTTGGGTCATACGTTCACATACAGTGCAAGTAAATGGATTGTACAAAGGAGGAGCAATTTGTATAAAGATGGTCAGCAAAAAACAGTTCTGTCAGAGCACAGGGAACACAGCCACCAAATATGAGCTGAGAGACAGTCCCCATGGCCTCATGGAAGCGTTAGTGACTGACCACATAGCAGCTATGCAAGTATGTCGTAGTCAGCAAGAACACTTACTGAATGGGATGATCTGTCTTCTGTATGTATCCTCTCCCTGTCCACCAGCTTTGTTTAAAACAATCAAACAAAACCCAACAACAAAACACCTAAAACAAAGCACAATAACAAACCAAACCAAACAAAACCAAGCAAAAAACCTCCCAGGGCACACAGAAATAACGTTAGAGTTCTCCAATACCTCTACATCAAGGCTTTGACCAGGGATAGTTCGCCCTTTAGTTGTGTTACTTTAGCAGCGTCTGTTAGCAAAGAACATCACCAAGTCATCTGTTCACATGAGTAAGTAGCTGGGAAATACTTCTTCAGAAAAAAGCCTTGCAGGTTGTAGAGGATCACAAGTGTGAACATGAGTTTGGAATGCTTTTAAAAATAAAAAATAAAAAAATTTGCCAACCTGGGACATACAAACAGGAATATAGCTGACAAGACACATGAAGTAATCCTGCTTCACTCAGTGCTGATAAGGCATCAGCTGGAGCACTGGATCTGATTTTGGGCTGTGCCTTTCTAATAGAATGTGAGCTCATTGGAGAGAATCCAAAGTGAACAAGGGAATGATCGAAAGTCTGGAAAACTTAATGGTAAGGAGAGATTGAATGAATTGGGTTTTTTGGCCCAAAGGATGGAGGATTTCAAAGGGAGAGAGACTTTAATAAGGGTCCTCAAATACATAAAAAGCTCTGGCAAAGAGGGGACTAATCAGAAGGTAATTGTATCTAGTATAATCCTACACTGTTATTCTTCGTACCAGGCTAACTGGCTCTAATTGCAATATGTTAGACAATAGGGTAGATATTCAGGAATACTTTGTAGTGATAAGGATAGTGATTGCCTGGAGAAGTAGCAGAGTTTCTGAGAGTGGAAATCTTTTAGCAAAGGTGGGTAAATATCTTTGAAGAATGATGTAGGAGCAGATGATTTTGCCTTGGAGCACCAAAATGACCAAGATTATTAGATCCTTTTTAGTGTTATTTTTCTATTATTTCATGGGGAAGGGGAAACAGCAGAGAAGATAAGCCTGTCAAAGGCTTATGATGATTTGTGCAAATTTTAAGGTGCAATTCTAACACAGTGCCATGTATATAGATAGCTTCATCATAATGTAACATGATGGCAATCCACATAGACTTATCTCACTGGTATACCCAACTGTCTGTGTGGGCTGGTAAAAGAGGAGTATCGCAGGGTGGTAGCTGCACAGCACAGGTGATGTGGTATGGGTTAATCCCAGAATGTTGCAGCTCAGCCAGTTTTGTCTAGAGCATCTCCATGTGGTATAACTCACAGGATTTTCTTTTTCCTTGTAAGAAAATAGAAAAGAATTTAACTGAAACTGGTAGAGAAGAAGTTCATTAGATAGTGGCTATAAGTTGTGCATAAGATGCTACTTGCAAATGCAACTAGGAACCTGTGTTAAGTGCATAGAAGCCATCAATTTAATGTTTAGTGTCAGCAAATAAGGGAAAAACAGAACCTGAAACTAAGCAACCTTCTTGGCAGTTGGCATTTAGCTAAGACTGCTCTTTGGAAACTTACCTTCACTTTTTTTTTTGTGAGAGGAGGGGCACGAAGAGGAGGAAGAAGGTGATAAAAGTTAGGTTTTTATTAAAACAGATGGAGAGTTGTCTTTCTCTGGAAATTTTCCTGTTTCACAAAAAATAAAATACCAGAAATCTGTGAGTTTTGGTTTTCAGAAAATAACAGCAAATTGACTGAACACTGAAAATGTAATTTCAGGACTGTATTGTGAGTCCTTGGGGAATGTGAGGGCAGGTACCTCATGTGCCCTACTATATGTCGGAGTCAAGGTTTCTGGCCAGATGTTTCTCTCCTATGATGAACTACTATAACTCGTCAGGAAGTGGCAGCACCATTAGGTGTTACTGGCTGGCCTGGCCAGCCAGTCTGTTTGATAAAGGCAAATGCATACGAGTACCAGGAAGTAAAACCATGAAGCTCTGTGGTGTCAAAATATTCAGTATTCAGACACAAGTTGGAGGGTTTTTTGAAAGATGTTATTTCCTGTAAGGAAAACAATTCTCTGGATAGCTCTGCTTGAGAAGAAAAAGTGCAGATGGCATGGCTGGTTTGTAAGGCAAAAGGCTGCTCCTGCATCTCTGACCAACTCTAGTTTTCTTTGGGAGGCAGTGAAATGTGCACAATACTGCACAACAGTTGTCAACTGTTTTGTTTACCTTGAAAAGTTTAGAGAGATGAGTGAGCTGTCTGATTTTTTTTTTAAGTTTTTAAATTGTTCTGTACCATGTACAGTGGGAAATGACTGGATAACATCTTTAGATCTCTACTTTGCTGTACTGAAGAGATGTATTTGCCTAGCCTAACAGAAAATGTCAGGTGAGTCACACCTATTACATGGGATCCTGTGATGGGTTGACCCTGGCCAGCAGCCAGACACCCACCCCGCCTCTTGCTCGCTCCTCTCTCCTGCGTGATGGGGAGAAAAAAGAAGGAAGGCCAAAGGACTTGTGGATCCAGATAATGACAGTTTAATAAGGAAAGCAAAAGCTGAGTGTGCAAGCAAAGCAAGAAGAGGAATTCATTCACTACTTCCCATCGGCAGGCAGATGTCCAGCCTTTTCCTGGGAAGCAGGGCCTCAGCATGGGTAACAGTTGCTTGAGAAGGCAAATGCCATAACCATGAATGTCCCCTCTTCCTCATCCTTTTCCCCGAGCTTTTATTGCTGAGCACAATGTTGTATGGTATGGGATATCCCTTTGATCAGTCTGGGTCAGCTGTCTTGGCTGTGTCCCCTCCCAACCTCTTGCCCACCCCCAGCCTACTTGCTTTGTGGGGAAGAAAGTCTTCATGCTGTGCAAGCACTGTTCAGCAACAGCCAAAACATTGGTGTGTTATCATCACTCTTTTAGCCATAGATGCAAAAGCACAGCACCATGTGGGCTGCTGTGAAGGAAATTAACTCCATCCCAGCCAGACCCAGTACAGATCCCAAGAATAGTAGTGGTCCTGTGGCTACGTAGGCCCTTGCAGTGTTTGTATCTGTTTCGGTTGCTTGATATCATACTTCTACCTTTTAGTTTTATCTCATTTTTTTTGAGATGTGGGCAAGGAGGTCTTGAATGTGTGCTAAAAATTTACACTAAGAGTTGCATGTACAAAATACATTTGCAGGAAGTTGTAAATGTGATGAAATGACAGAGACAAAAAAATTGCTGCAGGACTTGCCCTTTAAATAAACAATTGGGAAACACCAGATATTGAAACACTTTTAATTTCTTTAGAGATTATCATAGCTTTTTTAAGAAAGTGATTTGATACTTTAAAAAAAAACATCAATGAAACTGTTTATTTTGCTATTCCCATCATGCAAAAGGAGAAAGGAGCTTAGTTTTAACCTCAGTTTCTCTAGCAACACTGCTGGCTTTTCAAATTGCTTGAGATCTGAACTTGATGAAAGGCAACTATCCAAAAGGAAGCAAAAGCATTCCAGGAAAATTAATGCATATATGTTTCCACTCCTATGGCAGAACAGAGGTGTACTCAGCCTTAAACACCAGCAATGTCATAACGTTATCCTCTATAATTAAGTGGTTATGGTGCTAAATGTAAGGATTTACTGTTTTGACCTCTCTGAACCAACCTGACCACTGGGCTGAGATTAACCAATTTATCATATTATGCCAAAAATCAGCAGAAATAGCCATCTTTTTCCCAAGAGGCAGGTTTAGGTAAAACATCAGAGCATTTCAAATGCTGTTTTCTTTCAATTCTTCTCCTAACCTTTCCATGAAGGTTCAGCATATATTTTAGCTTTTGTCTAGAGTTTTTGAAAATCAAATACAAAATAGGACATCTTTCAATAACATCCGAGACCTACACATAGAGGGGAATAAATGGTTGGTTGATGCTTAAGGAGCCAGCATGGGACTTCAGACCCTCAGGTTTGGTTCTCTGCTCTGCCACAAACTTCACCTGTGAGCTTTGTATGGGGAATTTAATTTTCCTGTGCCTCTGTGCTCCATCTGTAGATGGGATAACAGCTTTTTCCTTGCCTTACAATCATCATTACATGAATATTTCATGGGGTACTGACTAAAAAATCTCATTTGTCCCCCTGAAACTGCCACATTGCACATAGATATCTAAACAGTGGGAAGATTTGAGGACCATACTCACCTGTGTGACAAAATGGGATCCTTCTTCTAGAGCAATTTCAGTTTGATAATTGGCCTTCTTTTTATTGCATGATTTACAATTTGCAGCAATAACAATGGGTATTCTCAGGCCATTATTTCTGATGAGAGTATAAATGGGGATATAATTTTAATCTCATAATGAAATGATGACAGATATACGTAAACATATAGTAACACATTAAAAATTCCCACAGAATTGTAAGTCAATGTCATCTAGAAGAGGCTGGGAGACTGAGCTACCATATTATTACAGGCAGACCTGGTAATGACACAGACAATTAAGAGTGACTAACTTTTTTCATTATATTACTTTTGTTGCAGTTGCTGATAACATTGCTAAAGTTTAAACCACTTGGGCTCAGTGCCAGCTATTTGGCTAAGGTAGATTGTTGTTATTTTTGAGGAACATTGAGTCAAAAATGGTTCAACTATTTCTGAGAATGAAGTAAGGAGGAAAATACACTGCTTTTTCACTGAGTCCTGTGCTTTCGAGCAAAGGCTTGAATCTTAACTTGGGAAGCTGGTCTGATCTGAGATGTGTGCTTTTTACTGACCTTGTGAAAATTAGCTCAAAATCATTCAACCTCCAATACCCTTAAAAACCCACACACCTGAGACCGCGCTTTCTCCATTGTGTGAGCTGTTGAAATTTGGCAGCTATGTTTCTCAGGGATTTTTCCACCAGGCATTCTGCTTTCCAGGATTTTGTAAGTTGTAATTTCTCTTTGTTTCCTTATGCATGGGAACTGGGAGGTTGAAATTATGAGAGACAGGTGATGTACCAGGAGGAGGGAAGGATAGGATTTTATATATTTGGTACTGAGCTGTGGTACAGTGGAGGGTCAGGCAGAGGTGATAGCTCTGAGGGCAGAGACAGAAGACCCAGTAGAAGAATAGCGGCAAAGACAACCTGCAGTTGGTCACTAAGGTTAGAGAGGCTGAAGATAAATGGAAAGAAAAGTTCTTAAAAACTAGACTCCAGAGCTTCTGAACTTGGCATAGTCCTCTGTTATCCTTCAGTAGCTGTATACTGTGTCTGCAGAATGATGCCTTGATTAGACCATACTGAGGGCAGCAACAGCTATCAGTTATCCATAACTCTGTTAAAGATATAAAGGTTTCTGCTGCAGATTGTAGAAACAGGACAGGTCTGTGTGGTACAAGTTTATAAAGTCATATATATGTATATAGAGGCACAGCCTGTATACATAGAAGAATGCAACTCTCCATCCTTTTAATGCAGCTTTCTTTTTGGTACAAAGTTAAGTGTTGAGAAGTTAGGGCATGTTTCAGTAAGGGCTATCATAGCAATGCTACAGCAGCACCATGATGTATGTGCGTTCAGAAGTCATCTCTAATCACATGATTGCATGCTGTTCTCTTCCAGTGGGTGTCCATCACATTAAGAACAGAGATGGACCATGAGACAAGATGTTTAGAGGTCCATGCAATTGAACGCTGCTCTGGAGTAGTCCATGTGTCAGTAGGAGCTAGGCTTTAGACATAGAAAACTTTGCAAAAAATCTGGAAGAAAAAAAAATAGATCATGAGCAGGGAATGCAAAATTAGGGGGCAATTTTGAGATAGACCAGTGTCTCAGCTCTGATCTGTATGATGGGGATAGGACAGCTCTTCCTTTCTCAAAGCTATTTTTTGATAATAAATTCATTATTATCATTATCATTCATTATTATTATTATTAGTGCTTCATTATCATTATCATTATTATTATTATTAGTGCCGTCCAAAGCACTTAGGTGCTCTAGTGATGAATATGACAGAGGAGCCTATGCATCCATTAATGAATGCTGGTTTTAGTGTTGTTTTAAAGAGGTTGTGCTGGCAATCCTGGGTACTGAATGAGGTAGAGGTCCTGGGGAAAATCACCTGTCATCATGTCATTGAAGAATGCATACGTGCAAGTAAGGCTTACATGAGTTTGCACAAGCAACCATAAGCCTGATGCTCTTGATCCTGTTCATTTTTGCACGCTCAGCTTTTCTTTAATGCATTTTATCATTCATGGTAGGGGCGTTATGTGCAGTTTTCAATATAAAGCTGTGCAATTGAAAATAAAAACCTAAAAAGTCCCCTTCAAGCTTAGAATTAATAGGATATTATTAATGTAGCCTCAAATGTAGCTGTTCAGCCTGCAAGTGATCCAGCTATGGCTAAACTCCAGTTTCAATTGCGCTTGATGGGCAGGACACACAACTTTTGGAGTGTCTCTACTGATTCCAGATATTTCATACAATGGCTCTGTGTTACATTATGCAATGTATTAGATGTGTATTTTGTTATAATGCACCCACCGGTGGATTCCCATCAGTGTAAGCGAGATCAGAATAGAGCCTCACAGAAGGTTTATAGAAGCTATTCAAAGGCCTATCTTTTTACTTGTTGCTGTTATTACTGCAGTTTGCTCTGACGGCTCGTGCTATGCACTGTCGAAAAACAGTAAAAGGCAGTCCTCTCAAAGATTTTACAATAGAAGCAAAAGACAAGTGACAACAGGTGGACACAGATGCGATGAAGAGGGAGAAGTATAAGCAGAAAGTAAGGCAATGTTGGCTAATATGGTAGGTAGTGTGATGGCAGTTTGGTAGCATCACTGTTGTCAATGTTTTGATAGCTTTTGCAGGCAAGTGAAGAGCAGAGGACAGCTATGGAGAAAGATAATGAAGTAGCCATTACAAACATTAGAGATCCTCCTAGACAAGCACAGCAAAATGAGAAAGCCCAAAACTACTGGTTTGAAAACTTACCAGGTACAATAATGGAGTCTGGTCTCCTGGGCTAATGGCAGGCAGAGTCCCTCTGCATGAGGATGGTAAGAAATCTGTGGTGAAGCCTTCACAGCCTGCTAGTAGCTTGCTCCATGAAAAAGAAAGGGTCTCTGGGAGAAACAGCTTCTTTTCTATTTCCTTTTGGAGCTAGCTGAGCTTGACTGCAGCAGGCTAAATCCGTCGGCTGGTATGAAACATGTAATGGTGGCACTGCTTTTCAGGAGCAATGATGTGACAGACCTCGAATACTGTTGGTTTTGAGGCAGTTTGCCACTGAATTGTGTTCCAAGAGAAATGGGGAAGTGCTTGCAAAAAGGTGGCAAGCAGAAAAGAAAGAGAAATTATGTGAAAAATGGAACAGATATTAGTCACAGGGAGGAATAAACATAAAAAGATAATAAGGGGAAAAGCAGAATGAGAAAAAGGAGTGTGCCAGACAGATCTTCAGAGTACTATGCATTGTGGAAGATTAGCTTCTGGAAGTAACAGAGGTAGATCATCTCATTTTATTTACTCTGATGTCTGTCTTTCATATAGAAAAATGTTGATTTTTCTCTTCCCCTTTTAATTGAACCACCTCTGCAAAAAATACAGGATTAAGTTACAAAAATAAGGTCTATTGTAGTTAAACAAGTTTTGCAGACACATTACTCAGAACATATGAATATTTCACAGTTCCAGGTTTTGCAAGCTTCTGAGTCAATGCTTTTGCAGTATCTCTTTTGCCTTCTGAACACAGCTTCACATCCTCTGCGTAGTTTTACTGTGATTATCCTGGAGACAGAAAAGTCTCTTTGGTCACTGTCTCAAGTGATGACAAACTTATTTTTTTGAGCAATCACCTGCACTGTCTGCTCTGAAATAGTTGCAAGTAGTATAAAAAGTTTTAATGAGCATTAGCTTTAGCAGTCACCCCTGAGTTGCATGGGTTGCTTGGAATCTCAGACCTTTTTCAGTAGCCCCAACTATTCCTTTACTGTTCCTCTGTTTTGGGTGGCCTGAGTGAATCAGACCCATGTCGTTGGTTATTAGGCACACAGCACTCATCGATATCAAGGTGATTTAATTTCCCATGTACTTCTAAGGTCAGCAGCTTTTTCTACACTCAGGAGGACTGACAGGTAGCTCACGATTTGTAAATATATTGAATTGAGTTGTCCCTGCTCCTGTTCCCACAGAAATCAGTGGCCAATCTCCATTGGACCTTCGTGCACTCAGATGCTCACAGGAAGAAGTTTGTGTTTGATTTACTTGTGTGTCCCATATACTGGCTAGAGCAAAAAAAGCATGAGAGCTGCTGCAAGTGACTTCTTGCACCACCCATCTGCTTATGGAGTTACTTGTTGGAACTACCAGACTTGCCAAAACTCTGGAGTTTCAATCCAGTGTGTATGGGCTTAGGGGTTCAAAGGATGAAACTGAGGACGTGTATGAATTGTTTCATAAGCCATCTCAAAAATGTCTCATAAAAGATGGCCAGACTTCCCTTCCTCCTTTGTTGGTGCTGGCTATCACTGATCTGTATTCAGTTGTGCAAGAATTCATTTGTCTCTCTAGCACATTCTTTCATTAACTCGACATACACTCTGACTTCTGGAGCACTGCGAAAATTACCTCTTAAAGTGGCTGTAGGAGGAGAGCTGAAGCAAATAGGTTTGTGCTCCTGTTTGAGGCTGAAATAGAAGAGGGTAAAGGAGGGAGGAAGGTTTAATTAAAATTAGGCCTGATTTTTATTAAAATTTTAAATGCAATTTCATTAAGTGTAATGTGAGAGAATGGGAAGTGGGAAAGCATGGTTTCTTTATTTAACTTCTCGTGCTTTTAAATTGGTACAGGGGATGCTATATGTACAATTTTTAGTATAATTAAAAAAAAAATTATCAAACCGGATAAATATGTCATTTTCATGACAGGTGTAACCAGGATATTACACTGAATAAGAATTCACTGGAGTAGTCATAGGTAAGAAGAAAGTTCAAGAGCTGGGAGCACAGCTAAATAGAAAGATGGAAGGAGGCACCTCATGTGAAGACGCAAGAGAGAAGAGGCAGGGGAATTATGAATTTGTGCATCCACAGTGATGATCTCACACTTTCTCTAATAATACATGTAATGTGTCTTTGTTTTTCTCCTCAGATATGTCACCGCTAACAATAGGATGAATGTGGTATCAGTCAACAGGTTTGGAACAGTTTTTTCGCTTGCCGTACTTTGTGCCAACACATCTTTGTATATGGGTTATGCGGTAGGAACATGGGGAATGAAACATTCTGGATCTAATTCACCCCAACTATAAATCTGGTTGACATTAAGTGATTTACAGCATGGGTGTACTTGATTGTGTATAGCTACTGGAAGGAAATTATTTGTTTATTTTAGACTGTTATTTTTTAAGTGCTACAGAAACGCAACAACCTGATCCTGGAGGGGGGAGGGAAAGAATGATTCTTTGCCCACGTAAGGCGAATGCCTGGTTTGGTTTTAGTGGGTACTAGCTTCGAATTACCTTCTTAGAGGAAGAAATTCCTTAGTAACCTAGGTTTGTTCATTGGTTTGCTCAGAGAAAAGGTTTTTTTTCAAAAAGAAATGCCGTCTGCTTTCCTTCTCTAACATGCTCTGATACATCTCCAAGCAGTTCTTTAATTTCAACCATCTGTTATTCTGCCACTACATCAACAGACAAAGGGAGGAAGTGACTTCAGATTTTCAGCTATATGTATTTTTTGTTTAGTATGTCTGTGTAAGCAGCTATTAAAAGCAAGAAAGAATGTATAAATGTAGAAAAATACTAATCCAGTTTAACTAGGTCAACAAAAGAGCTGAGTTTCCCCTCAGCCACAAAACTACCTAGAAGTCCCATTTCATTTTAGAGGGAAAGAAAAGAAGTGTAAGTTGCTCATGTTTGACTTCATGAGACATTAATATCCTGTATCTGAAGAATGGGTCTAAAGATGTTAATTTCTACCCACTAAGGTGCCAGGAACTTGCACAACAGAATCTTCAACTGATGTTAGAATATTTCATACATGCTACTTAGTGTCTAAGACTATTTGATTATTGTTACCACAATGTATATTCTCCCTTTATTATTTCCATGTACACGTAAAGTACACACGTAGAATCTCATGCTTTCCAGAAGGGGAAAATAAATGGAATCAAACGGGTGCATGAGCTCTATGAATAGTCAGGATGTGCAGCAGTGCCTTCTGCTTCCTTTGGCTGTAAGCTCTCCTAGTACTTGGTCAGTGTACAGCTCAAGTAATCAAGAATTTTGTCTCACCCCTTGAGTCTCATCTGAAGTCACTAGCTTTTAATTTGTACCTAACTCCTGAAAATCCATTCATCCATCTCGTTAGTTCACTGGAGTAATGCATTGATTGGCTATTCTCTTTTATGTACAGCAGCGGTGACTGTTTGCAAAATCAGTGTTAAATAGAGTAAGACCTCTTTAGCTCAGTCAGACTTCTACCTGGAAATGCAGCAACTCTTCTTGGTGCTGCATGCCCACTCTCCCCATTGACTCTAATGTAAGTTACAGGTAGGTAGTTTGGGGGACTAGTATTAGGAAGCAGTTAGTAGTTTGGAGTGATGTGTTAAAAGAAAAAAAATTATTTGGGTTTATTCAAGAAAGTCAACAGGTTTTCCTACCTGGCCCGTAGACCAGCCTACTGTTTGTCATCTATTTCTTCTGAGGAAAATGCAAGTTAGACAATTTCAGCTGGGATTATTGTTAGTGATCCCTATTAGTCTTGTGAATTCACTGGTTTTGTTTATAGGTCTGTGGGGAAAAAAAGGCAGAAGACCATACTATTTCAAGGTAGCTCGCAAAAATCTTTGGAGTTCACTAAACCATATTACCTCACTATATCTTTGGAGGTGAAGTAAGGTGAACCTCAGAGACCAATGACTTGCATACACAATTAAGGTAAAGTGTTTGCATCCAAAAATAAAGGGTGTCGTCTGTGGTGACTAGCACAATATACCAATATACATGCAGAGTCAGTTTTGGAGATGAGCAACCAGAATAGCTGCTGAAGGCCCCAAAGCCTGGGGACATCCATCCCATCAGGCTGAGTTAAGAAATTACAAGTCATCTAATGTGGGAATGAAAAGAAGGGTAGCTTAGCTTCTGCCTAGAGCCCCAACAGGTAAATGGCTCTGCATAAATGTCTGGATCAATTAAACTGCTTAACAATAACTATTGTGGCATTGCTGCTTTTGTTAGACTAGAGTCAGTTGTTACAGTAATGAGCATCACATACAGTTTTAAGTCCTGACATTGTAAATTCCCTCTGGTAGCAGCCTCAGGCTTGATCCAAAGTGGGACTTTGATGCTGCAACACTGAGCGTTATATTGCTGAGCTTTTATGTGGCTGTGGCTGGCCCAAGGCAAGCAGACACCTCTGTTAAGTGCCTTGGCCCCATACAGGTATGTGGGAAGAACAAGGTACATCAGGACCAGGCAGTCAGCTTTCTATTAGGAAATGCTGAGGATACTGTGGGATCTTTACCAGCACGTAGCCACCTGTTACACCCTTTATTCCAAAAACAGAGCTTGTCTCTCTCTTCTTTAAAACGTGGCAGAAGACTAAGTGGGGGTGGCCATTTGAACAGGAGCCTAGTGATTAAAGCACTCCCCCAGGCTGTGGGAAACCTCGTTCAGTTATTGCTTTTGCCTGAGGGAACTCAAACTCACCTCCCAGAGAGTTTCCTAAATAATGTGTGTATCTGATCTCTGCAGTGCAGATACTGACCCTGCTGTGGAATTAAAGAGAACTGAAGGTGAACTAGGTTAGAAACCAAGAATAAGACAGTGCTTCCAAGGAGCACAGTGACTTCTCTCTCCAAGGGCCATTTCATTCAAAACACCTTTGCCATGCATCGAGTAGGACCCGTCTTTAAGATTTCCTTCTCCACGTAAGAGGAAAAAGAGGGCTTTCACTTCTGGCCAGTGAAACAACTCCAGTGAGAGAAAAGGAGAACAGTGTATACTTCAGAGGCTGGGGATTTGCATGGCAGACAAATAATGTGCATTTGAACTCCCTGGGACTGGCTGGGGGGGTGGGGGGGGGGGAAGGAGCACAGTGACTTCTCTCTCCAAGGGCCATTTCATTCAAAACACCTTTGCCATGCATCGAGTAGGACCCGTCTTTAAGATTTCCTTCTCCACGTAAGAGGAAAAAGAGGGCTTTCACTTCTGGCCAGTGAAACAACTCCAGTGAGAGAAAAGGAGAACAGTGTATACTTCAGAGGCTGGGGATTTGCATGGCAGACAAATAATGTGCATTTGAACTCCCTGGGACTGGCTGTGGCATGGTGGTGGCAGGCACGATCCCAAGTTTCTTCCACACTAGCAGAGTGATCTGACAACTGAACTAAGAATGCTGTGGTGGCTGTATCTAGAAAGAAAACAGTAGCTGCTACTGCATGTTATGTGGTGCCTGGTGTGTAGGGGTACTTTGCAGACTCTTGATGGATCAAGGCAATGGGGAGAGAGGAGCGGAAGAATGACCAACTTTTGGATTTTGCTTGGCTTAGCACTGTTGAGGCTGGGGTGCTTCCTGGCCCATGGAGAAGCAGAGCTTTAGGTGTCCTGACAACTTGAAATTCATATATGGAGGCACCTGTAGAATACAGACATTAAGTAGCAGCTGAATCAGGGGTTATGGATTCACAGTCTTGGATTTTGGTGGAATTTAGTATTCTGGTCCTTTTTGGATCTATATTCTTGTCCTGTATCTGATCATTATAGTTACCTCTAGTACTGTGTAAACAAAATGTTTATGCCATGAGTGAATTTGTACCATAATATTTGGGCCACATAAAGTGGTGTAAGCTAACACTTGCTCATGGCGTATTTCTACACACACTCTGGAGTCCTCATAGCAGCAAGTGTTGACAGAAGTAAACGTGAACACATCATGAGTTACTAGATGGACGTGTCTTTGGACAGTCTTAGCAGGATGATTATGTTTGTCTGTAACAGTTACCAATTCAGTTGGTTCAGTAACTTTCAGCTCAGAGTCCACTGAAAATTGTACCGCACTAGTGCTATGAATTTAGCATTCTTTTCTAGTCTGGGTGTGTTAAGGCATTACCACTTTTTTCAAACCAGTATCTGAAAGCAGCCAAAGTGAAGGCAATGTCATCTTAAAGGAGAATTGGCTAGCCACTGTATATAATATTGAAGAGTGTTACAGACAGAACCAAACAGCAAAGTCTAACTCCACACATTTGGCACTGTCTGTATGTCATTATATGATAAAGCATCATCAGGTATTATACTTCCTAGTACAGTGGGATCTTGGGAAGCAGAGAGGTTTAGATCACGTTCCAAATGTCAGTGCTATCTGGGAGAAATATTTCTTTATTTGCAGCAACCAGAACTTTGTACTGATTTTATAAAGTGAAGCCCTTAAAGGGCCTTTAAAGCATGGCTAGCTGAACAATCCTTTACAAGTAGGGCTGACCAAAAATAAGAATATTTTCTCCTTATGAAAACTTACATTTAGTCTGAGCTGGGGCAAAATAACTAAAGTTCACAAGTTCTCAAGGAACAAAAAGATCCAGGAAATGACAGCTGAAAAATTTGTTGTTGGTATAAAATTACTTTTTTTTCAGGTTCTGAAAGGGCACGAAGAAGTTGTAGCACATTCATCTGTCTGGGATCCAACTGACCAAATGTCAGATCTCATGATGTAGGCATCCCCACCTGAGTATGTCACTCTGGCCTTCATTTTAGTCACTCTACAGAAAGAGGCATTTCTAGAATGACATTCATTTCATGCTAAAGCAAACTTTTAAATAGGTCAGATGAATCACGCTCTAGAAGTGTAGTTGTCCAAAGTTGAGATGAATCCTACCTCTTATATATTCAGCCTTGTCCCATAGCCAGGGAGAAGTATCTCTCCTGTGGTGTAGGTGCCGTTATGCCTCCAATAGCTCAGTCAGAGGGAGGGACTATGGTTCCCTGTTGGAAGTGTTATCTGGCTAAAATTCCAGATCAGCTGCAATTACATATGAGATATAGTAAAGTATAAGGTCATCTTCTCTTAGCAAAACACTCCCAAATCCACCCTGTTCCTGCCCCCCCTGCATCAACTCACCATACTAGTTGTCAGACTATAGGCCATTAACGAAGATCCTGTTCAAACTATTGCTCTTTGCATTACCTGCTGGGTGACACCATTTTTCCTGCAGTCTTTTCCTGCTTTTTTTTTTTTTTTTAAACAGGATAATAATGAATAGCAAATGAGACTGTTTTGGCAGAAGTTTTCTGAGAAACTGTCATTTGTGCTAAAATTCATGAAACCTTTTTACAAATACTTGGCAGTTGTCCAAACACTCTTAGGAAGGAAAAAAGAGCAATGTGATCTCACAAATCATTGATGAGCTGAAGTCAACATTCTGGACTTGATTTGGATTTTTTTTTCCCTAAACTATTTGACCCACACTACCTTGCATGCGTTTGTGGTAAAGGCTCAAACTCCCCTCTTCCTAGTGATTCTTACATTTCCAAATTAGTGAACAGCTGCCAGGAACATGTGTGTGTGTTTGCATTAGTCTTTGATAACTATAATCAACAAATGTATTTGAAATATAGCATAACTTCATCAACAAATAGCCTGCTAGTTCTGTTAGCTCCTTTTAACCCAAGAGTTGCTTTCAAAGGTTGGATCTTCTTTAATATAATCATACTGTGTGTAAGCTTCTAAGTAGTTAGATGAAAATGCATGCTGGCTAGTAACAAGCTTATAATTATGCCTTACATCCTTGGGATGGTAGCTTCCCATTCACTTGAATTAAGACCTTGGATTAGAAATAAGTCTTTAAATGACCTGCACGCTGATAATATACAAGCAATTACAGTGATCCTTCTTGTCTGGGCTACATAGTCAGGAATATTCAGCTGCAAAGCTCAAATTTAACAGTGGAGAGACTACCATCTCCTGGCATTGTAGACAAATAGACAAAAATCATCCAACCTGGGTGGCTCAAGTTAGCCGGGCCCATATGTAGAGTCTAGACTGCCCTTGATCCAGTGGCATTATTATTAATAATAATAAAACACAAATGAATTTTTATAGGATGCTTGTATGCAAAAGCCTTTGGGCATTTCACAAAATACAACCAAACACAACAGTTATTTTCCATTAAAAACTGCAACATACCCCAGTGAAATTGGAAACTGGCAAGAGTGCAAAAAATACCTACTAAACACCTCACAAAGCACAAAAGATAGAGCAACCACCCACAATTCATTAGATTTCTACACATGCCAACCCCTCCTGGCCATACTGACATCAGAGGGAGATTTTTCATGACCTCAGTGGGAGAAAGATCAAGCTCAAAGACAACTGTAGGAGAGGTCTCAGTGAGGGAATACAGGCAGCAGTGTGCTCAGCTGTGCTTGTGCAGATTGAACTGACAGATGCATTTCTCAGAGCCTGCTGTAACTGGATTAGTGATATTGCTGCCTTTTAGAATTTAAACTTCCTTTTGCTAGAGGATGATGATGCGATGGGAGCCCTCTGTGTTGATGTTTAGACCTAGGCTGAAGACTGAGATCTGTATTTGAAATATCTTGTGGTGTAAAGGAATTCTGTACCACCTCTTTATGGTTTTCCTTGATGTTTTGCTCTTCGTACATATTCTGGCAAACTCTTGTTACCTCAGCCAAAAGGTGATCAAAATAATCTTTGATTTTTAAGGGAGATTTTTTCAAATCTCCAGAGTTGATAAAAATGCTGGTTTTCCAAAAGGGTTGGCACACCAAAGATTTAACTACTTTTTTTGTTGGATTGAAAGGGAGCTAAACTGCTCAAAAAATGTTGTGCTACTTTTAAAATGTCTGCAATTCTTTCTTAGGCTTGTAAATCCTCATTTATGTAAACCACAGGGGTTTTTTTGTGGTGAAACTGCTCTAACAGTTTTTCAGTATTGTAATACACTGTTTCTCTCCCAGTTGTTTTGGATAAGGATATGGTCTGAATTACCATGTTATCAAAAAACACCCCCACAAATAGCTTTCACTTCCAGCAATCATAAACTGCATAGTTTTTCCTATTTTAGCAGACAGTACCTTCACAACATTGCATACGGATCAGATCAAAGCAAAAAAAAACATTGCTGCCATGAAATGAAAAGGAACAGATATCACAAAGCTTGCATTTGTTCAATTCGGGAAGGGAGAGTAAAGATTCCAAATGAATTGGAGAATAAAAGCACGATCATTAAGAAGGTGGCCTTTGGTGTGGTCACCTCTGTTGAGATTCAGTCTAACAGAACGTTGTTGTTGTCTCTACTTGTTCTGTAATGGCCCCACCCTATTCATTTGTGTAGAAGAATGGATCAAAGTGAGCTTGAAGATAGACAAAGTTTATAAAAACAGAAAACTCATTTTCTCATACGTTCTTTGGTGCCTGAGGCAGAGGTATTGATTGTAATGCAACCGAAACAAGCTAAGCTATTCTTGCCTTCTATATGTTTGAACACTTGTAATTGTGCAATAGGCAGTGAAACAACCTAGAATGACGCACAAAGTGCAGTACAAATGAGAGACAAAAGGAGCTGAATTGTTTAAATAAGGTAAGGCTGTGAAACTGAGATGCAGGTGGGATTTCATCTTGTAGATGCTTCACAGAAAGGAAAAAAAAATCATTAACTTGCTGAGTGGTTTTGTCTTAACTGTCAGTTCATATGGCAACTGTATACTGTATAAATAAAAGTGTGTTTGGTTTTTTTTTAAACATGAAGAGTCAGTGCACTTCGCACAGGCCCATTAACTTGTCTATTAAAAAACTGGCTTGTGCTAGATCCAGGAGTAGGATGTTGAGGAGAAAAAGAAAAGGATCTTTTGTAATAGAGTGTGTCTCTTTTGCCCTGCTTAGGGCCAGTGCGAGTCTCTTAGGCATGACTGAGGGCTCAAAGAGGGACTTTGGTGATTTCAGGGACCCTAAAGAAATAGGTTCTCTGCATTGTGTAATTGTATTTCCCATAAGAAGGTATAATTCAAGGTTGTTTGCAGAATCAGTTGCACTTAAATTTTATAGGGCTGATCCATGATGTATTATTGCCTAATCCTAATTGACTTTTTACAGTCTTGCCTCTGTTTGCCTGTACACCATCTTAACTGTAGCAGCACGTATCTACTGCTCATCTCGTGTCCACAGGACTGGTTTGTGGATAGCCTGTCAGACATGTTTGACGGACCGCTAACCTCCTTTATGTGTCCAGGCATGCTCAGGTCTACGTGTTTCAGCTGTGTCAGCACCTCTGTGTACTGGTTCGCTGCTTGTATGGTCATGAAGCTGGTTTTGAAGAGGGCTTTGAGGTTGCCCTCTGCGGGGTGCATAGTATACACAGGGTGGACAGATCTGCCCAGAGATGAAAGTGCTTCTCCAGGGATATCTTATTCTATTTGAGGGAGTGGAATAAGTTCTGCTGGTGTGAGATGCCCTGACACTGGTGTAACTGTATCCTTGCTAGGACTGATCCTCATCCCTGGCTGGTGTACTGCTACTGCTGCTGTTTTACTGGTACGGACCAACAGTAAAGCAACTTGCACTGCTGTGGCAGCATAGAGGAACCTCAGTGAGGGAATAAATGGTATTTACACCCAACTGAAGGCTTCTGTTTCATCCTAATGCAGCAGAGAGCAGCCAGAGCATAAGGAGGAACTAGGCTCCCAACTTGTGCAAAGAAGGGTTCATTCCCAAGCCTCGCCAGCCCCTCCCTCGGATTTACCTGGACGTGTGCTTCTTCAGTAAGATAAATTGTGTTCACTTTCCAATGTGCTGACTTTGGGGTAAGGGGGAAAACCAGTCAAATCAGATATGTTTTTTATTTTAATTAAGTCATCTGTATTTGAAGGTGGTGAAAACTCAGCTTCAGGCTCCTCTTGTTCATCCCATACTCTGGGAAAAGTTCCAGTCTGATTTTAGCTTTGCTCATAACAGAAAGCTTGTATTGGTTTCCTAGCCCTATAATAAATTGTACATCCTGTCATCAACTCTAATGGTATAACGAAATTTCAACAGTTACACAATGTGCAATGTTCTTGTCTTCTAAGGTCCACAACTGAACGGCCAGCTACTGCTGGTGAAGGTGAGAGCTCCATACAACACAGAAACTTTCCTTTGGATGAGAGTGGATTTGCTGTTATTGAGAATTCCCATTATGCCTCAAGGGGCTCTGCCCTGCTCTTTGTTTTCTCTAGCAACATGAGATCTGCCACGTCAATGCAGATCATTAAGATTTCAAGCCTGGTATCCTGCCTGTAGCTAAATTTAAGGCACTATGGTTCACAGATGGCTGAAGTCCCACTGGTTCAATCCTCCACACTTCTACCTCTGCTGTAGTCAACTTTGCCAATGCTCTGTCCTGTGCTCTCTCTTTCTCCCTGGTCACTGAATGTGCAGGGGAATGCTGGTTTAAACGTTTCTGGGTATAAAGCGAAGAATATGCGATGTAATTGTTCATGGCTGTGGACATAAGGAACAGCCCTTCCCAAACTTTTTTTTGGGATTGCTTTACACCCTTGGATAAGAAGCTTAAATTATCCCTGCAAAGGAACAGCCCTTCCCAAACATTTTTTTGGGATTGCTTTACACCCTTGGATAAGAAGCTTAAATTCTCCCTGCAGGTCCCATCCATAGAATGATTCCTCCCTTTCTTAAATCCGTCCATAGCATATATCTTCACATCCATGATTGTGGTGAGTACCCTGACAGACTCTGGGGTAAATTACCTATTCCATTTTATTGTCTTGTGTTTCCTAGCCATGTCACTGAATTGATCTTATCCTTGAGTTGTTTAATGTAACAGGCTGATCAGATTTTGCTTCTTGGTGCTTTCACTGGGGATTAACAGCATTAGGCACTGTTCTCTCTTCCAGTTTTGTCACCTCATGGCACTGTGAAAGACAATGTAAAGTTGGCTAATGAAAAATTATTCCTGCATAGATGGATGTAGATATATATTCCATTTGTATGGAGCATCTCAGGAGATACGGAGAAGGTAGTCACAGCCTTTACGCTCCAACGGTGCTCAGATGCTGCAGTAGCAGTAGCTTTACCAGCTGTTCAAGTGACTTAATCCTCTGGTGGGAGTCAAGCCACAAAATTAGATAGCCACAATGAAAATATAAAGGCCTTTCTCTCCTCTTACCCATATTCTGCAGCTGAGAATCAAAACTATCCTTGTGTTGACTTTTCTTAAAGTTGTCTCTGCATTTCATTGCTGGCATTGAATGAAATCCCTTTGGATTTGTGGAAATCATCTAGCCAACAGTGCATTACTGCTTATTAGGACAACCAGCAGGTAATACGGATAGATAAAGCATCCAAACTGTAGTGAACTAGATGCTTGAAAACATGCTAGGCTTATTTCAGCCTTCAGAGCTTCTACCCGAGGTTATGGGCACTGGGGACAGGATTAATTCAAGATTTGTCATTGTAACAACATTGTCAGGTGTAGGAAATATTTATTGCCACAAAGATTCATGAGTGTAACACAAATGTCCTTAATCTGACAAACTGAAGGAGAACCTCTTATTCTGATGGAGATGGCTGTATGCTTTGATGGTCTTAGTGTGTAGCCGTGCTGTGCCCTTCTCTGATGTATATGCTGTATGTAATAGAATACCTGGAATAACACTAATAGAATACCTAGAAACACTGAATAGCGTTCTAGATCACATTGTGCTGGATACTGTATAGACAAAAAAACCCCAGAAAGTAATAAATGAAAACCTTAAAGTATCTTTCTGCTGCTGATTGATAGATTGCTAGAATTCTGGTTTGTCACCTTCCATTTTTATACTTCCCATAGAAGACATTCTAGCAAGGTAGTCACAGGTTTCTTTTAAAGAAACTTGATCTGTGGATTTTCTGATCAGCAGTGCAGCTCCTGTTGGGTCCTGTCAAATTTGTGGGTGCAAAGAACCTTCCCCAGTTAAATCCTTGCTGACTAGGTCTTCTCCATTTCTTCCCTTGCCATCTGGAATGTGCTGTGCATGATGCTCAGTCAGAAAAAAATGCATTTTTTCTGTAACACTTGGCAGGGAGCTGGCAACAAGAAACTTCTGTTGCTAGAATCCATGTTCTCTGTGGGGGTGGCTCAGATGGCACTGAATTAACTCAGACTTAAAAATGAGAAGTATTTATGATAATTTTTATTGATGGTAACTAACTAACCCTACCTCTAGGGCAACTAATCAAATTAGCTTTAAGAACAGGAAAATGGGCTTCTCTGAATGGCCTTTTGACTTTGTTTTTATGAAGACATCCATTTGTCCATTCCATAATAATTCCTCTTCGCTTGCACAATGCCTGGTTCCTAGGAATCAAGACTTTATGACAAAAGGCATATCTTTATTCCTTTCTATGCAATTTTTTAATTCCTTGATCAAATTAGGTAGAGGATAGAGTCATGGGGTAAAAGACAAAGATTTTAGGTGTCTACAGTTTTAATGACTGTCAATAGCTGGCTGGAAAAGAGGGACTCCTATTAATGCCTTATTCCTATTAGAATGCTCTATTCCCTCCTATTAAAGTGAAGGACTAGCATTAATGATCAATCCCTTACCTAGCTCGAGACCACAGCCCACTGACCGGTCAGCACATGTAGCTCCAGATCAGATGCAGCATGCGCTATTGCTTGTGCAGGCTAACAGATGAGCACATGGAAGGGAACTGAGGGGTACCGTGATTACAAAGGAAAGTGGTTGTAATTGGGGGATGTAGGGGATACATCTGCAGGAAACTCAGCTTCATCAGTTGTGTTGCTCATAGAACAGCTCATTGACCTTATGCCTATTAGTTCCCTAATTCTCCACCCCATTCCGTGAGGACTCGAAGAACAATAGGGAGAATGTCAACCTAGTGAATCACTGTTGACTGTGTCCTCCACGTTTTCCTTATTTGGGCAGCCATTTTTGCTAAGGTATGCTGAACATCCACGAAGTGGCTAGGTACTAAGCCCTCAGACACTCAGACAGGTGTCTCAAAAGACATTTAGGAGACTTACTCCAAGGTTCATGAACTAGATTTTTAAATAAGTCTAAAGAATTTAGATGTGGGATTTGGAACCAAATTCCCTTAGGCTTCTTTACTCTCTAAAGGCAAGATATTCAAACAATCTTGACCAAATTAGGATAATTAGAGTCCTTCATCTTACCCCTGCAGCATATCTATTATACTCATCTAATGAGTGTACTATTCAACCGTGTCAGGGATCTTTGTTAATTTAGTGGCAATAAAGAATTAATCATCAGTATCTCTGCTAAGAAGTTTGTGTTTACCATCAACATGCCCAGTAGATGTGCAGATGTTAGCCTGATGTGAAATTATAGTTAGACATCATCTTGCACTTGGCCAGTTCATTAACCCATGTCTTATAGGCCTTTGGGACTGTATTTGGCACAGGGTTAGAGATTTCAAGATGTGCTGGTATTTGTTTACTCAATGTGGTTGGGATAACGTAACCAAAGAGAGAGAAGCATAATTCGTGCTTCAGTTTACTTACAGACTTGTAGCTTTGAGGTGCCCTTTAGGTACATGGTAGTTCTCTCGACTACCATGAAACTTCATCTCTCATTGATGTATTTGGGGCAAAATCCTGTGTCGGGTGATGCAGCGTTGCCAGATAACTCTCACAGTTGAAGAACTGGGTAAGCTGGGATTCCTTTCTTTACTTTTTGATTTACCTACCAGCCATAAGAGCCTTAAAGCCTGCAGTCGGGTGATGCAGCGTTGCCAGATAACTCTCACAGTTGAAGAACTGGGTAAGCTGGGATTCCTTTCTTTACTTTTTGATTTACCTAGCAGCCATAAGAGCCTTAAAGCCTGCAGTTCACTGGAGTATCATTTTTGTCTCTTTTTACAGCAAGAGTTGCAGAAATCAGAGGACTTCTTGTTTTCTTCATTTGTCATTTTTATTCCCATATCCAATCCACAGAGCAGTGCCAAATCAGACAAAGCAGTTCCTGTTAGTGTGTGTGCATGTGTTATACTACACACTTTAAAAAAAAGCACAAAAACCAAACCAAAATAAAAAAAACCCCAAGTTCTATGCTCCAGGTTTGTCTTTGGGGGAGTGTATGAATGAATTACATTGACTTTCTACTCAGCTCTTTTTCACTGGATTATATTTGAAAGGCTTTTTGGAAGAGATACTTCTATTTTGTTTTATTGTTTGTGTGGTTCCCCTGTTGTTCATCTAGTGCCAGCATCTCATCTGGATCCAACAAGAGGCTGATATATCCTGACTGTCCTGTGGCAAAAGCTCCAAGATGGGTGAAAGCCAAGGAAGTCTTGGAACTATCAGCAGTGTTTAACAGTGCTTTCAACACCATTTTCAATTGAGAAAGTCAACTGAGAAGATTTACATGGTGGTTTGTGAGAAATGTTGATAGTTGGTAGTTTGCAACTGAATATACTGATTTTTGTTCGAGGGGAAAATACACAGACCACCTGACCTAACTGCTCATCTGTGAATATTTGCCCAGGAGCGTATTATATGAAATATAGAGATGTTATATGGAATTTTTCCCCAAAAAAATGGTGTTTATTCATCAGTGGCACAGTTACTCATAGGTATTGAAGCAGTATGTTGGAACAACATCATCTAGAGGTAGATAATCCATCAGATTAATGAAAAGGTTGAGGGTGTAAAACCTCTCTGCTGCTTTGAAATGCCATTTTCCAAGTCATTGGCAGCTGTGCTCTATGTGCTATTTGGGCTTTAGACCAGCTCCTTCATGTTGCTTTATGTGAAATAAATAAAAGGCTCAGATATTGCCAGCCTTGGGTGGTCAGTGACATCTGTCACAGGTCTTACACTTACCTTCCTCAGGATTAATTTACTAATGTCAGTGGGGTTACAGTGATGTGAGGTGAATGGGTTCAAGAGCTGATTCAGGCCTCAGGTGTCCAGAGCACAGACCTGGTAACAAAGAACATCAGTTTCAGGAATGACCCCTCGCTCCCCATCTCTTTCTTGCTGCTGCCCCATTGACCATTCCTTCATGAAAGGTCATTAGGTTTGTAAGCCAGTTTGTTTCTGGTGTAACCCCACTGGGTGCAATGCAGTTACACCAGGGAGAGACTTGGGACATTTTTACTGTACTCAATCACATGGGCCATGTAAAGACAGCCTTCCCACGCAGAGTATTTGCACAATGCTTTCCTGGAATTTGAGGGTGAAACACATCTTGCCTGTTGTGCTTCAGGCATTTCACCCGATGAGACAGAGCCCTGCTTGCTTGATCGCATTAGCTGGATTAGATCAGCATTAACAGTCTTCCATCTATATCACCGTGAGTTTGTCTTCATCTTGTGCCTGTTGACCATCGTCCAAGACAAGGTGCTGGTCTGGATGGACCTTTGCTTGGCCCAGATGAACTATTTTTATATTTTCTTGAGGAACTGGTAAGCTTTCAAAAGGAACATTTGGGGATGTGCCAGGAAAATTGATTTAGAGGTGTTTGAAAAGGATTGTGAAGAAAATTCCTGAAGTGCAGCTACTGCTGATAACTTGTGAAGACAATTAGCGCTGTTTGAGAAACGTCACTGTGGTCAGCTTTTACATGGTCCGTTAGGCTGAATGGACCTAAGCAGTTTCTCCCCTAACTATGTCACCCAAGGGTCCTTTTACTGCCTGTTATCCCTGGGCTGGACTGGGTTGCTGAAGCACTGCTGTGTCCCCTGCTTTTGTCCTTGCTGCATGGGATGCTAGAGCTGTTTCCGCAGAAGTGGAGGGACTCATCCCCTTCCCTCCTTGGGGTATAATCAGAGAAACTTAGTTTGGAAGCTCCCCAGGGGTTTTGCCTGTTTGCAGTTGAGGTCACATGGGAGCAAACCAAATTGCTGGTTATCAGTTGCTGAAATCAGGGCTGATCCCCAACATAAACAAAGACGAAGGCTCTTCAACCTCCCAAGAAATGGAGGACTACTATTTTTTCAATAGACTATTCATCCATAGTTTGAAAGCTGTCACTGATGTATAACATTTTTTTCATTGCACCTATTCCAAGCTCTGGGCAGTCATACCCTGGGGGGGTTCTTTTCTACTCTGTTCTCTCCCTGAGTATTTTAAATACGTCTTCATTCCAAATAATCTTGTAAAGGGAATTTCATTTTCCTGGTTCCTCCTCAAGTCAAATTCCGCCTTTGTCCTTTTGTAATCAGATGCTGAAACAAAATCTTTTCAGAGGCTGCTGGGGAGCTGTTCAGTTTGAGGCACAGTTGGGGGAAATTAGTGCCCAGAAAAGAAATAAATGGGTCATGAGTCTAGAACAGGGTCTACAACCCTCTTAATATGCTTCAGTTGGGTTATGTAAAAGTGTGTGAGAAACACAATGCAAACTGCTGACAAGTGGAGATGACAAATGATGAAGTGTTTATTTATCCAAGACCTGATCTATTTATTTACTTGCTTAATCCCCATGGAAGATATATTTTGGTGATAAATTCAGCCAAAACTTCCCCAGCTGTCTCCCTTGGTCAGTATCCAGTGGATTGCTGGTGGTGACCAAAATTTCCCCTCAGCGTTGGGTAAAGTCAGTGGAATGTCACAGTCCCCAAGGGGTTATGGTTTTTTTTTTTGTCCCCGCCCTAGGTTGCGAGTAATGAAAATAGTATAGGTTACTACATTTCAGTGTATTCAGTTGATCAGGTCCATGGGTCCTATTTGTCTGAATAGCCCTCTTGCTAATGTGTGTAGCTGGTTTTGTCATAGAGAACTCCTATCCCTTATATAAACTATGCCTACTCTCTAACAGAGTGTCATTTTTGCTTATATAATGCACGCAGTCGCACAATTTATACTGGGCTTCATGCTTCACTTCCTAGCATTCTCATCGCTTTTCTTCCCAAGTGAGGCTGTAAGTTTGTTTGCTTTTTGGTTAGTTAGGCTTAAAACTATGAAGCTCATAAGATTCTGTTTATACAGGACTATCTTTGTTTTTTGCTTTCAGTTTTGGGAAAAAAACCACAGCTGTAAGTACCTGTCACAAACTGCAAAAAGCATAGGAATAGCCCTGCTATCCTGAGATGAGCACCTGCTCTTCATTGCTCTACTTCTTTGAAGTGTTCCAAGGTTGCCAGCTGAGTCATTTAATATATCATTGAATATGACAGGATTTAACTGGATCTGCTTGTTACAATATTTGGCCAATCTTTAAACAGAGTGGGGATCCCATTAAAAAAATTCTCTGATGTAGCAGGTGTACATATGAGTCTGAGCTGCAATCTAGAGCTCTGAATGACATTGGTAATGAATATTAAGAACTTCATTTGAAAAAAAATACATTTAATTACACTCATAATCAGTGGGGGAAGAAACAGCCCTACCTAATACTTACGAATTAAAGACACGTGCTGGAAAGATTCATACCACAGCCATGAAAGAAAACACACGCACAAGAATAAGTAGGGGAAAAGAATAGCAAGTAGTCATCTTAACACAGGCTGTATTAGGATGCCTAGTGTACAAGAGGGCCACATTAACATTGCACTGCTATTTTTTAAGGTCTTAAACCTTGACTTTGCCAGCTGAAAATAATTTTTTTTTTTAACATAAATAATTACAGCAAAACTTTGGTTTGTATTTTGAGGCAGAATAGAGAAACAAAAATGCTATAATGTGACATTAGAATGATACCCCCATGCAGCTAAGCCAGGTAACCCCGTATCCTGGGCTTCATCGCTGGGGCCTGCATTCATTCTCGTTTCCCAGTAGTGCTAGACTGGTGTCCCATGTCTCCTCCCTTTCTCCACCACTGCCTGGCTCCTCGTTCTGGCCTTTGACCAGGTGGCTGTGAGCTCTCCTCATCCCTTGTGTTTGATGCAGCGTGTTCCTTCTACTAGCTAACCTGATTCTAGTCAGGCCTTTTTCTTTACTGGCTTCCAACTCCAGTCTCTTTGCCCAAATGGTCCGAGTCTCCCTTTCTTTCACTCATTTGCTATTTCTTTCCCTCCCCTCTAGTTTGGTTTTTTTGGGGCGCTTTTTTTTTTTTTTATGTGTTCTTGTCCAAAAGCTGCTTCTTCCATACTGCTTGGGAGTATGAAAGTAGGGAACTGCTAACATAAGTGATGGAGGATGCCGAGTCTGTTGCAATGCCTAACCCTGGTCCAGAGTAACCAGGAGCCTCAGCTGTGGAGAAAAAAAATCTGTATTTTTCCTCTGTACCTAGGCTGAAGGATTTTCAGTTGTTCTTTGGGGAAGGGGCATGAACAGTCTGAACACAATTGGGCTCTATTGAGTTGGAAGATGCTCGATGAAATTAGACCAGGGGATATAATTATTCAGTGTGTTCAGCTAGCAGCTTTGCTAAAAATGCCGGAAAGATTGAAGGCAAAATTAATTATGTAGAGCACAGTAAATCTTCTGTTACTCAACACCTCCATAGCCTATATATGGCTCCCTTTTTAGGATTCGGCGTGGGCTTATTGTAGAGCTTAATGCTTGAGTTACCCAATCATAATGAGCTACTGTGTGCATCAGCTGAGCATGATAAAGCACTCCTAATGTGTCTACAATGCAAGGTATTTTAATTCCGACATGAGTGTTGTGGGAAGACACGGCACTCTTCCACACCAACACATGGACAGACTTAGGTGGGTGGTAGTGCCGTTGATGGAATAAAACTCCTCACAAGTGGTGACGTGTTTCTCACTGGGTCCTAAATATAATATCTGAAAAACCTAACTTATATTTGGCTGGCTTTATAAAAGTGCCAGTTCTTGTTTATATCAGAAAATGTTAAATACATTTTTGTGCCCTTAGTAAAATACGTAATTCTTTGTTTCTTTTTAGGTGAAGAAAGTGGTTCTGTTCTGCGTACAAGCTAGGAACTGCAAAATTACAGCATAAGTCAATTCTTCAGAGTAAGTACTTAGGCACCTGCTTAATTTTTGCCATGTAGAGCAGCTGCTCAGATTTCAGTAGTGTGAGATCAGACTCTTGACTCCAGAATTATTCAGCTGTCTTACCTCATTTTGGCCCCTTGATGTTTGTAAGGATCCTACTTTTACCAGATGCTTTCTAATTCCCTCTTCTCAGGAAGAGCACGAATCTGTAGCACAGAGATCTACCTTTTTTCAGTATCTCTGGGCCACATCTCTGCTGGCATTCCTTTTGTCTTCCTTTTCCTACCCTATTATTCTCCTTCTGGGTCTCAGGCATTGGAGACAGCCAGAGTAATAGCAGGAAAATTATTATGGAAGTGCAGAATACTTGGGACTGGGACCTCATTGCCTCAGGTGTATAAGCCTAGAATAAAACCTGTTGCTGTTCAGCAGGGCTGGTCTAGCTTATGAAAGGTTTTCTTCTGTGCTCACCACTGCAATATCTGTGTCTTGGCAATCTGAAGAAACAGAGACAAGACATGGAGGAAGCTCGGGAGCAAAGAACTGACGTAGTTTCCCAAATCACTGGTTGTGACAAACCAGTTGGGTTGTTTAGACTGAGGCTTGAGGAAGTGAGAATGGAGGGGACACTGGGAAGAGGAATAGCCATAGATCATTGTCTCTCTAGGTGCAATTGTTGGCACCGTCCTTGGCTGTAGGAATGCCATTTCCATCTCTTTTCTCTTTGTGCATCAATTTGCCTTCTTTCACAACCCTCTTCTGCCCAGCACTAAATTTAATGATTGTTCTGGGGAAGGAGATGTATATATTCTTTGGCTTCTGAGCCCCTCAGGTTAGCTCGGGCCTCTGTCCATTGCTTCTGGTGCTCCTTTGCCCTGTGGTAGCACTTCTTGAGCAATGTGTAAATACCTATACGTTTGTAAAGGTCCTATTTCTCTGTTTCACAGTTTATAGTGTACTCTTTGCCAGATGCAAAGGGGGTGGTGGTTATCACCCATCATGGTGTGGGTTGCTGGAGGGAGGGCCTGTGACCCCAGTCACACAGAATGAAATGTGTGCTGCTTTGTACAAGGGAATGCTCCTGGGCAGTGTGAGGTTGAGATTACCACAGGTATATCCCTCAGTAATTTAATCCTGCATTCACAAGTTCAGCACTGTTTACGTGCAAGGCAAATACGTTCTCTCAGGAGGTGGGGAAAAAAAAGTCCATGCTTACTGATAAAGAAGTACAAAGCAGTGTTGGCACAATGATTTCTGAATCTATTGGGAGTCCTATCATGCACTGTTATAATAAGATAGCTGGAAGATAGTAACTTTGCACTTGATGGAAAAACATATTGTAGAGCTTAATGAAATTTTGTCATGCGCTTTTAATTGATTTCAGCAATGGAGACCTTTTCAAAGCAAATATAGATATTAATCTAATTAGTGCTTCAGCTAATATACTGAAATTATATTTGTATATCAATATATCAGACAAATATTTGTACGAGATAGGAATTTCAATGTTCATTTCAGCTGAGTAGTCAAACTTCTTTGATTATAAGGGCCTTATTTCCTACAGCTGTGCTTTGCAGTTCATTTTCCGGTGTGAACACTTAAATTAGGCTGCTAAGTCCACAGTTAATCTGAAATAATTGGCTTCCCCCCCCAAGTGATCTGGGCAGTAGGACAACTGAGCAATACTGATTGTTGACTCTGCAGTCTGGTTTTCGTGAGGGCCGTGCTAATGGATCCAAGTCACTGGGTCCAAGCAAAGTGTGGCGAGAGCCTTTTGGAATGGGGCGTTGGTTGGCTTCGTACTATTACCCTTTCTGGATAAGACGAAACTGAGTGATAGGTGCACAGCATGACATGTTCTGGTACCTTGTTCTTCTGACTGTCCAGCATGTGAACCAAATTTCTTTTACTTTGAAGCAATCAAGATGGTGTTGGGTGGTGGGTATCATTCCTGGATGGGGCCAGGACAAGGCTGAGGCTGAGACCTCGGTGCTCAGAAGCATTCTAGGGTTTGCTGCTTTGGCTATAGTATCTGTTTTCACCAATCTCAAATGCTACTGGACAGCTTTCAGTGGACATGAATACAAGGAAAAATAATCATACGCAGTCAATTGTAGGTCCTCAGTTGGCTCTTGTGTCGAACTCTGTGCATACTCAGAGCTCCGCTGAGACTGGAATGAGTTTGATTCTATGCCCATTCAAATCTGTGGCAAAGCTCTCAATAGAGTGCAGGATCAGGCACATAGATCTGGATTCAAGGGAGGACCAGAGGACCTATGTTCTGCAACTGTCGACCTTGAACCACCTTGAGTGCAGTCAGACCCTTGGTGTCTGGTGCTTTAGAGCCCTGTATAGTAATTAAGGACAGTTAGACACTTCAGAACAGGATCCAAAACAGCCAGCAGGCTCAAGAAGTGCCAGGAACCAGCTAAAAGAAATACTGGAAACAAGAATGTGTCTGAAATCTTACCACTGTCTTGGGCTAGGGCATCAGACACAATACTCCAATCAAATATGACTCCATGCACCCACCTGATATCCTGAAGAGGTAGGTCCAGAGACCTGAAGTCTCTCCTGTTGATAGGTTTCCACAGCTTTGGTCCCAAAGTGCTGAAGATGACTCATTCCTCTTAAAATTTGACTGAAAGAGCTGTATCTTCACACTTTATACACCACATTAATGGCTGGAGCTCATCCAAGATCTCGCACATCCAAGTCCAGTTCCCCACTTTCCTTGAAGTGTTCTTACCATTGTCTCCCATCTCCAAGGGAAGTGTGGGAATGTTCTCCACTGCTCCTGCAAAAACTATTCCACTAGTCAGGCAATAATTCAAGGCAGCCATAGAGGGCATGTAGTGAAGTTTGTCTTTGCAGCCTTGTGGTTAGGGAGCTCAGCTAAGGAGGAGAAATCCAGGATTTTGATTCCTGTTTCTAGGACTGTTCATGTATTTTTATTGCTTGATGTAAAGTTCAGGGGAGCAAGGGCCAGATCTTGGGGCTCCCCTTCTCAGGTAAGTAAATTCCTTCCAAGTCCCACCTTTGATACCCAAATCTTTTATCAGATCTGTAACAGTTTGGGAATGCAAAGATTTTTCACAAGGCTGTGGGTCTTCCCTGTACCTCTGCCAGCTGTACCTCCTGGAAATGAATGGATTCTGTCTTTGGACGGAAAGATGACCTACATTTTTCTACCCAAATTCAACCTTCATTTTGAATCTTCCTTCGAGTTCTGTGTGGTCATTCTACCTCAGAGGGAATTAACTGTTATGTTGATGTCATGGTTTAACCCCAGCCAGCAACTAAGCACCACACAGCTGCTCGCTCACCCCTGCCCCAACACCCCATGGGATGGGGGAGAGAATCAGAAGAGCAAAAGTAAGAAAACTCATAGGTTGTGATAAGAACAGTTTAATACTTGAAATAATATAAAAATAATTATAAATTGTAATGAAAGTAAAACAGGAGAGAGAGGGGAACAAAACCCAGGGAAAAAAAAAACAAACAAGTGATGCAACCACTCACTGCCTGCTGACCAACGCCCAGTCAGTTCCCAAGCAGTGATCACTGCCCCCTGGCCAACTCCCCCCAGTTTATGTACTGAGCATGACGTCACATGGTATGGAATATCCCTTTGGCCAGTTTGGGTCAGCTGTCCTGGCTGTGCCCCCTCCCAGCTTCTTGTGCACCTCCAGCCTTCTCAGTCGGTAGAGCATGGGGAGCTGAAAAGTCCTTGACCAGTGTAAGCACTGCTTAGCAACAACTAAAACATCGGTGTGTTATCAACATTGTTCTCATCCTAAATCCAAAACACAGCACTGTACCAGCTACTAGGAAGAAAATTAATTCTATCCCAGCCGAAACCAGAACAGTTGAACTTAGTGTAGTTATGGCAGTTCTCATGGTCCTCCGCTATGACTCATAGTATCATGTTCTTTCTTTTGTGTCTAGTAAGTAGTTGGCAAATTCTCCCCAGCTATGGCATAAAAAACCTAAAATGCTGTACTTAAGCTGGGCAGAATTTAAGAACCACAGCTGCTTGTGACTGAGGTTACTGCCATCACGGAATACACTGTATGGGACTGTGTAAAGAGGAATACCTGATGAAAATGTTGGATAGAAATTGGGATGAAAGCAGGTGAATAGAAGGGATGAAAAGGAGCATGTGCAGTGAACATATCTGTACAGGAGCCTAAAAGAAACAATCCGTGCTGGGACTTCTATTCCTTTTGCATTGTGCCAGCTTATTTGTTATTTCTTCTGAGAAAGGTTAGAGAGACAATTTTCAGGAGCAATGAAACTACAGGAACTTCTCTGTGTAATGAGAGTCTTGAAGTGGGATTACAGCTAGCAGTTGCTTGAATTATCAGTCTGAAAACTCCTTGCTCTGGTGTATGTTATAGAAAAGAGAGATTGCAACTAAGAAAATGTATATTAGCCAACTGATTTTGTGATGAGTTCTAATACCATAGATTGCTAAAAAGTGATAAATGTCAAATTTATCTGTAGGTTTCCCTCCTGCCCTCATTTCAGCTTGCAGCAAAAGGAAATACCAGTATAAGCTTCTATTGGGAGTCAGTTTCTAGTCGATGTCCTGTAGTAGAGATGCAGTTCTTAAGTTGTAGATGCTTTGGAGGCTCTTCATTTTGTTTCTTAAGAAAATATCTCACTGCAGTTGGAGAAAAGGGATGGAAATATTTTTCTAGTCTTATATTTTGCTGGTTTCATAAAAGCCTACATTGTGACTTCAGGATATGGACCTTTAAATGGAGTAAACTACTGTCATTATTAAAAACACCTTCCTGGAAAGAATTCAGAGATGTTCAAGACTATTCTTATTTTTTTTTTCCCTGGCACAGTATTCTAATTAACTCTCAACCATTTCTTGAGTAATGTTTTTAAGGTCACTGGCTTGGCTGGGTATTTGGTAATAAAAATTACACCCCATGTCTGCAATAGGACTACTAATTTAAAATAGCCATTTGATTCAAACTGACCTGTTTGCCAGCATAACTAATGAAGTGTCACTTTAATATTTAAAGTGCTGTTCTTTCAAGGTAATTGCTATTTACTGGTAATTCTTCTTCATTTGATGGTTTATTAGGTACCTATAGGAATTTAAATTGGGCAACTGAAAAACTGTAATTGTCTAACTAGCATAATACTTTGCTATAAATATGCCTGGGCACCTGTTTAAGGAAGTTTTTTTTTGTTTCTGTTTTTTTCCACTGTGAAAGAATGGGGAAGGCTGATTTGGGAAAGATTTTGCCTATTAATAAGATATTAGGAAAGAGCAAGCAGCAGGGGGCTGACATTCTAAGGAATGCAGGGACTTGTTTTGGCTAATTCTGCACCCACTCACGTGGGTGTCAACATTCCACTCAAATGTGGCAGGGCTTGGCCCCTCCTCGTGGTGGAGGGATAGATTTGGGGGAGGAGGAAGGGGGAGAACAGCCAGGAAAGAATTGATCTGAAAAGTAATCACAGAAAAGGATTAAAACCAGCATTCTCTTAGAAAAGAAAAATTGTAGTGGAAAAAAAAGTATCTGGTAAAATAAGTACATCACTTGCTTGTTCCTTTTCTATTCTGGCTGTTAGTGAATATCTTCTTTTGTCCTCAATGCATCATAATGCTTTATTTTGCCCACAAAATATTACTATTTACATTAACTTTCTTGCTAAAGAGATGTGGAGTTTTGTGATGTCCTCCACAATCTGATAAATGCATTAGAAAAGGGCCAGGAAACACCTCTCTCAGAAATTCCTGCTTACTTTTGCTGATACTTGCTTCTTAATAAAAGAGCTTTCTGAGTGGGCATTGCAGGTTACAGTCTTATTAACTTTACTTTCTTCCCACTTGAGACTAGTTCTTTTTGTTGAAGCTTGAGTCCACAGCTCTGTGTCCTTAAATGATTTTTTAGGATTGTTTCTGTGACACTTGTGTTTTGTTGTTAGCCTTTACTGGAAATAGCTGTTGAAAAATGTTTAGATTACATGACCCTAAAAGCAAGAGCTCTTGTATTTGCCTTCATATTTTCCTGGTATAATGTGAGTGCTTCAGTTATTAGTGAATTTATCATTTTCATATCTGTAGATTGGGAGCTAAGAGCCAAAGCAGCCTGTGTTTCACTAGCTTATGCAGGACTTTTTCATAAAGTGGGAATCTCCATTTCACAATATTAGGAGCTGATTTGTTTATACCATCTTAATTTCAAAAGGAGAAAAATAACAGTCGGAAGCAGATCCTGCCATGGAAATTTCACCCCTGATAGCTGAAGTTTAGCCAATTTATAGTCGACCAAAAATGAAGTACTTAGGGTTGCCCAACATTTCCCATTCTATCTTTTGGTAGCTCTACTAGTACTCTTTCTCTGCTAGAATTTAAAGTTAAGAAAGAGCAATAGTGTTCCCTCCTCCAAAGATACAGCACGTTAGGCTTGATTTGTGGCCTGCCCGTGCTTGGGCAATGGTGATCGCTGAAATGTCTCTCTGCACCTGAATTCCAGTCCAGTGGTGTATCCAGTGGGTGGTGTGAATATGCTGTGTCATTTGCTTCTAGGTGCATCACCCAGTGGAGATTTGCCAGATGACTTCATCATCCCACTCAATCTTGCTACTGTATTTTATATTTTTTCAGCAAGAAGACAGCACAATATCCTGGCAATCTGTGTATGCATTAATGAAGTGTCTGCCCGCACTTCTTAACGTAGGGTTACTAACGATGATTGCTAACATAATACGCTATTTAAATGGCCTGCACAGCCTAATGTAGCTATATACATGCATAAACCACAAATTATTTTGTCATGGTTGCTATACTTTGTGCAAACCTTTAATGAAAAGCACTGTTGCAATACACAGAATACCGACTTATTCTGTTGGTTTTTCGTGACTGAAGAACTTAATTCTTCATAGCTGTGTTAAGACTCTTTTGGTCCACAAGTATTGACATGTTTTGATCTATGACAGATCCATGAAAGCCCAGACACACTACCTTTTGTGGTCAAACTTGGGAGATGATTGAACCTGAATTCAGATTTGCTGCTTAGGCCCATTATTTATTTAGATCCAATACTTGAAAACCGATTCAAAAGTGGATGTTCTTACTGAAAAGTGCTGCTCTCAAAAGTACAGATAAAGCTCCCCTAGAGAGAGTGGTAGTCACTGCCTCTGGGCATGTGCATATGTGAACGAGTACGTGTGTTTGTGTACATGTTCATGCATGCATGTGAACACACATTGCTTGTGTGTATGGGTCTTATGTAGATTCACAGCAAAAGCTGTTCACTTTATCCTTTCTAATTTTTTCGGTGTAGAAACTCTTCTATATGTTAACAGAAAACTCAATGTGAAGAAGTAAAAGAGATTTTCTTTGCGTTCTTAAACTGTTTTTCCCCCTCTTCCCCATTCTTCTACATCAGAAAAACCCTCTTTCAGAATAAGAGGGAAACACAGATGTAAAGTGAACTGCTATGAAAGAAGCTCATGACATCCAAAACTGTTGCGGTGTTTGCTTTTTTTCCTGTCATGGCACGAGCTCACAAATACCATTCTGAGCTCTTGAGGCTCTCTTTCTTCATTGACTTAGCTCCTCTTATGTGCAGAGTCAATGGGAAACCTCGCGAAGGCTTAAATAAATACATACATTCAAATTGAAACCGAGTTGGCTTCCAGCAGTCAGGGTTCCCATTATCTCATCTTGTTTCAGTCAAAATGCTTGTATGAAGCAATCCAATTGTATCAGAGTAAACAACGTTGCGTACAAATTTATAAATACTCTGCCTTGCCCACAACAGTTCTATGCTTGAATAAGGAGCTTCCCTGCCTTGAATGGATGCTGGGCCCTGGAGTACTGACTAGGTGCTATTGCTCTCGTGTAGGAAGTTTTATCAGCTGTGGAATATGAGGGGAAGATGCTGAGAGATGTCACTCCTTGTCCATCCTTGGTTGATACTATGTCTGTGTTCAGAGAAAGAATAGTTGAAGGATATTCACTAGGGTGACAAATCCTTCCATGGTGGGCTACTGGAAGATGGTTCCCAGGAACATATTCTTCTCATGCTGAATAGTGGCAGGGTTTCTCTCTCAGGAGGGAGGGAGTTCAGGAAGGAAATTTATCTTTACCCTTCCTTTTTCTCTCATAGACACTTGGGTTTTTGTCCCATTTCCTAATGGCTTCTCTTTGTGTAGTCTCATGTGTCAGAGGTCTGTGTAATCTTGTCCCATAACACTGAAGACTGGCACAGCTACATTCCTGCAACATTTAGTTTCTGGTCAGTGAAAAGCTGAGATCTGGAAGGCTTAGTCAACGGGAGGTTGCATTGAGGGGTTTGCAGATCATGGAGGCTGGTGTCGGTAGCTTCCCTGATAGTAGCTCCTGAGGGAAGCCTCTGCTCTGGGACTCATCCGATGGGGTCTCAATACATGCTGGGAGGAGAGAGGACATGCTTAGTGCTTGCTGTGTGTTTGGTGTTTGAAGCACCTGTTGTCTTCTGCTTTCTAACTGCCCTCTGGTCCTGGGCTTCTCTAATCTATTGCAGAGGGAATGGAAGGTGCTATATACCGGTAAGCTACTGCTTAGTTGTATTTCCCTTTCACCTAAGTACCTGGTCACTTTTTCACAGGATTGCCGTGCTTTGATTTCTCACCATTCCTCACACTTACAGGAGGCAATTGTGTGTCCCAGAGGTTCAGCAAGTCTTTAGCTCCCAACATCTCCTTCTAATCCTGCTCACAAAGTGGTGCTTTCAATGTGAGCTCCAGTTCCCCATACTCAATATCAAATTAACTCAACTTGAAAGATTTTGATGATTTTTTTTGGCTTGTACACATAGCACCATCTCCCAAACCTGTGATACAGGCAAGTTTCCATTGCAGTGTTTGCTCACAGCAGGAGCATGTGAAAGGAGTGCGTTTCAAGAATGACTAAACATCAAAGTGGTTGTACGTGAGCTGTCCTGAGAAGCGTAATGCTTATCCTGGAAGATGGCAGAAGTGTTTGTTATGTTAATGGCCAGAGGTCTCAGTTCACATGTAGGTTCCTCTCTACCACAGCTAATAGAAATAGAGATGAGAAACCTTTCTTATGCAGACCCAGAATTGTTGATCTCTCTGTGCTTAATTACAGTAAAGAGAAGTCAGGAGTATCTGTGATCATCATTCCTGCCTGGTTACACTCTATCATCTCTTAGAGAAGTGCACTTTTGCAACTCTGGAGCAAAAAAGCTTTTTTTTTTCCCCTATGGGCTTGCCTAGGAAGATACCCATCTTTAATATGAAGCTTTGAAGCATTATTATGGTAATGTCAGGTAACTGCTCTTCAACATAGATTGACAGCTAGCTATTAAATAAGGGCAGGGAAGAATGTGGCATCTGTGTAGTGAATGATGCATGTGGTTATTTTAAAATGTTTTTTTATAAGCAGAGACACGGCAATTGCAGGTTTTCTTTGCCTTTTTGATTTAACAGCATTTCAGAGTCTTTTGCCAAACCACAAGTAAAAGCAACATTTAGATCAAACTGCAGTCTCAAAATATTTTCCCCACCCTGATTCAAGCACAAAGGATTTAATTTCTAATCAATTGCAAAATGGGCTACTGGAAGATAGTATCTTTTGCATGTGCCCATTTGAGCCTCTGAAACAAGCAAAAATATATTGGTTTCTAAAGTCGCTCAATTTCTGACCGGTTTTCACTAAGGTTTAAATTGGCAGGTACCTGACAGCTGTAATGGATTAATCTTCAATAACAAGCTGAGCTCTGAATTGCTACTAGTTGGCACTGGCAGGGATACCAAGATGAGCTCACAGAGCTCAGTACACGTGCTCCTTTTCACAGTCAAAATGACATGTTCTGCCAACCCAAACAAAATTGCCAGCAGGAAAAATAACATTTTTCTCCATGCCATGGGTTTTGGGACTAGCATCTTTTTCCCATGCCTGGTTAATATATTTCTTTTTTCATGTAGCAAAGGGCATGGCAAGAAGCAGGACTGGACCATGGAAATAGTGGCCACCTATGGACAGAACATTGAAAAAGAGATAGTGAGAGCTATCTTGTGTCTAGAGTTGGTAGTGTGGCAGGCATTTCCTATGTCTCTCTCCTTTGGTTCCAGAAGACTCCTGTGAAGAGCCAGCTACTGCTCACGTATCACTTGCATAGCCTGGCTCTTCACTCTGTGTAAGTCCTCTAAGCAGAGGAATGCAAATTCCATTTTCATTGTTATTTGGCTAAGAAAATGGTGAACTCTTGAACCTTTTTCTCTTACAATTTTAACTGAACTTGACCTTAAATATACAGGTTGAAAGCTGAATTAACTTTTTCCTCCCTGTTGTTGTGGTCGAGAAAGGGAAGGCAGAAATATCAGACTGACTGCTTGTTCTTGCAGCTTGTCCAGCCTGACAGGCTGGTGGGAATGCCCGTCGGTCTCCCACCCAGCTTGCTGGCTCCTTGGGGCAAAATATGAAGCGGGTCTAACATCGTGTAACTTGCATTCCAGCCAGCGAGCAATTGCTTACTAAAGTACTCCTGAAAATTGTTTGTTGAGTTTTCCTTGTTTGCAGCAACTTTAACAAAGCTTATAAAGTCTCCTTTCAACTCTAAGTCATACCATTTCAAGTTCCACCGCACAGAGGTAAGTAGATTTAAAAGCAACTTTAAGAGAGACTCCCTTGATTTTGAGAGTGAGATTAGTTAGAGCATGGGAGTATAATTCAGTATCACTGCATATGTTCACTGCTGAGTCTGGTCCAGGAGAATGGCTGCTGAGAAATCT
This sequence comes from Aptenodytes forsteri, assembly GCF_000699145.1. Classification (NCBI taxonomy): domain Eukaryota; kingdom Metazoa; phylum Chordata; class Aves; order Sphenisciformes; family Spheniscidae; genus Aptenodytes; species Aptenodytes forsteri. The sequence continues at coordinate 3,782,907 of NW_008795259.1, read as the reverse complement.
CAGGCCCATTGCAGTCAAGACTTTTTTCCACATGTTTCTTTGATTTTTTGGCATTGCCCATAGATGCAGTACATTCAAACCAGGATCAGGGAATTGGTTTTACTGTTTTTCTTAGGAAGAGAAGATAAATATGACCATGATTAAAAAGTCATTATGAAGAGGACAGTGATCAATCTTTTGCTGTGTTCACTGAGAAAAGGAGAGATTGACTTTGTTAGCCACGAAGTTAATTGACATTGGCTGTTAGGAGAAATAGTCGCCTTCTGAGAGATGCTTAAGCATTGCAACAGGTTACTTGCACAAGCAGTTGGTGCTCTCCTTCATGAGAGAATTTAAGGAGCAAGTTAGATAAACCTTTGCTTGGAACAGTCTAGGGATACTTGTTCCCTGTTTCTTGAAACTTTTTACAGTTTTCTTTTGGTCTGGCATTCCTGTGGGCTTCAGCTTTAACCCTATACCTTCTGAAAAGGAATCACCAACATGTGCCAATAGAAAATTGCTCGAATAAATACCATTAACACAACAGGGCATTTAAAAGACCTCCCATGAATCCTCAGCCTCCTATGGTGAAAAGCATATCAATGTGTACCCACAATGCTTAGAACGCCTGTAAAGTTTATTGGAAAATAAAGCAGCGATGGTATCTAATCTGTTAACCCTAGCAGAGAATCTGTTCCTCTGCATCAGATTGCAGGCATACCATGGAGTGCTGAGATTGGCACGAGCAGCGCACATTTTTATTTGAGGGGAACATAAATCCTAAGTATCTTGTTTGTGTATAATTATTCTTGCCCTGAGGTTGCAGCATCTTGTGCACACAGCTGCATTGTGAACATTTTTCCAAGTTTATTTAGCACCGAGTGCAAGTACTTTACATGTCAGAGCTGGGAACGCTCCTGTTTCAGCTGACTCCACTCCTTTGGGGTGTTGTAGAGCGCTTAGGTGACTAAGCGAGAGGCAGTTGCACAAGCTTGGAGAGACAGGGAGCTTATTTAATCACATTAGAGAAAGAGAGAGTAGGCGCCCAGGAGCAGACAGACCTAATCTGTGAAGAGAGCGAGAGTGAGCAAGTATGTCTTACAGAAAGGATTTGGAGGTCAATGGATTTGCAGAAATCCTCTGTTAAAAACACACTGACTCTGCCTACTTTCTTGATTCCCATATGTCCATATTTAAGAACCTAACTAAGGGCCTCAACTCCACACAGCAGCCAGTGGCTTATGATCTGAAACTGTGTTCCAACAGGAGAGTTTACTCCGTGTTTGTTTTTGCTCCTCACCCACCTCGATTTTTGAGATTAGCAAATGTATCGGTGGCAGTGGCCTGAGATTTGATTAACCAGTACCTTGGTGGTTTCCTGTCCTCTTGAAATGGCTTTGTCTGTTCTTGCTGAATGGTGCAGAGGGCAAAATGAGCCTGTTGTGTGGCAGAGATGCCACCTGGAAATAGAGATCCCAGCAGTAGCATTGAGGATTCTTGAGGCTTTCTAGCCTCAGTTTTACTCAGGTCACGATGGACAGGTTGAAGGCCTGGGCTGTTACTTTCTAGAATTAACCTGTAGTGTCTGTCCTTGGTGGAAACAGACACAGGGTAAAGATATTCTGACTAAATGTCAGTAACAGAGCATGTCTGAAATGCTTATGCATATATTGTAAAAGCATCTAGGCACTCACATGTTATGGCCCTTGCAGTTTACGTTTTTTATATTTCCTGGAGTAATATTTTGTACTAACTGATAAATTAATTTTATTCTTCAGTCAGCCCTCTTATAATATGTTGTTAATGTAAGTAGATCGTATAACAAGTCCAGATGTACTCATAGACTGGGTCACTATGTAGTTTTGTATGTCCACTGCAGATGAAGATAGCCAGCATAGGATGCAGGAAGGAGAGAACAAGGAAGAAATGCCTGTAATATGTATCCTTAGCAATGCTTCTGGTTATGGTTTGTAATCACCTTTGTTTTCAGAGTCAGACGTGAGACATGACCTAGAAATGAACTCCAGCTTTCAGCCTCTTTTCAGTGTAGAGCTTTGAGGGAATCATTTTTTGTGTGTGTATATATATAAATATATATATGTATGTAAGTATCGCTTCTTGACCTCCAATCTGCAGGCAGTCCAGAAATACCGTACTTGATTGAGACTTGTTGTGGGGAAAAAATTTGATCATCGTGTAATTTTTATGAGGTGACTGATCTTTTGTATGATGTCAGTATACCATGAGGCCAGCCACATGAGCAAGATATCATGTTTTAATATGGCTTAGGAAATAGAGGGAGAGGTCAGACCCATGTTGGAAACAATGTCGTTAGAGCAGGTATGAAACTGAGTCACATGGGGAATTCAGAGAGCTGGAATTCAGAATCTGACTTGTGGCTCATTTCAAACTAGCACCAGTTCCTTGTAAAACAGAAACAGGGATGGCTACGACAATAACAGTAGTGTAACATACAGCTCTTTAAAAGTCCCGACACAGTTTTCTCCAGGTGACAATATTGGAAAATCCACTCCTGTCGCTTTTTGTTGGGGTGTCAGGAGGACCAAGCAGGTAGCTGTGTAAAGCAATTGTCATAAACGTTCAAACTAGATGAATCTCCATTTCAGGTTTTATTGCAGCCTTGCAATTTGGGCTAGGTTCTCTGAACTTTGCTAACCTTGGCAGATCTACAGGGAAAGCCTGCAAAATCCTTGAGTTCAAAGCAGGCAAAATATATGACACCTTTTGAAAGTTTGGCTTTGAGTGTTGAGTTTATTTGAACTTATGTTAACCAAAGCCAATAAAAAATGGTTTGCATGAGCTCCCGCAAGGTGAAATTCCAGCAAGTAGAGAGAATGAGAATAGACAACCTGTTTGCCAAACACAGTTATTTTTATTTGGGTTAAAGGGAGAAAGTTGATAGAGTTTGAGTACTTTTATGTTTGATTTAAGGTAGGAATAAGGAAGATTATAGCTTAAGGATATTATGTAAGAAATATTATCCCTCTGTGAAAATACCCTGAGCAACCTGGACTGTATCTTTTATCCCATAACATGAAAGAACTCTTTCTGGGCAGTTTATATTTCATTATGCTAATACCTGTGAATACTGAGGAAGAGAATAAAGCACGGAGTGGAGATCAAAATGTGAATAGTTAATTAGCCATATTAAAAAAAACCATATGAAATAGAAATAAAATCTGGCCAAAATAAATTACATTTTGCAGTGACAGAATAAATCTGTGGACATCATGCTTAAATGAGGGGCTAAGGTTTTACTAGGCAAGAAATGAACTTGAATAGCCAAGAGCCAGGGGTAGAAAGAGATCGTACAGATATGGAATTAAAGGGTGGATACCTGGAGGAGAGAAGGATGCTTCTTTTTTTTTTTTTTTTTAACTAAAAACTCTGACAAGGTATGATAGATGAGGATGACTACTGAGATGCAACAGAGATGGCAAAACAACTGTGAAGATAACATGCAACTAGCAACCTTCTTAGTTATCCCTGAGTAGGTACTTCACAGAAACTATTCAGGTATGACAAATTACTGAATGAAGGTCCCAGAAGAGTAAATCACAGGACTTCAGTTTCACCTGGAAGTGGTGGGAGGAGTTTAAGTGGATATTTAAGGATATGGCAAACGAGATGGGGCAGGGGCTATGTATGTATTTGTAGATCTGGAAAGAGTTACTGAAGGAGAGAGTCGGAAGAAGAGGAACAGCAAAAAATTGAGTGGAGTGCAGGTACTGGAGCATACCTAACTTGTGAAAGACAGAAGTAAAGGTAAACAGTGTGATGTTACTGTAAGCCTTTAATGAGATAAATAAGGAGAGATAATATGAGTTAAATAACCAACCTAATAGAACCAAAGACATTCTGGGGAACTATGATTGCTGAGGCATATCTGCCAATGACCTCGAGAACTGGATTTGGGAGGTACAGATCTTGCTTGTTAGAGATCTGTCATTATGGGAGGCTTTGACTTCCCGGATTATACAGGGGAACAATAAATTCAGACAGTTCTGAATGGAACAACCAACAGAGTTCCTCGCCAGTCACTGAAAACAGCAAGAGGCAATACTGTTTTAGATCTGATACTGTTAAGTTGTAGAATGAAGTAGAAAATAACCTTGGTTTGAGTGATTTCCGTTTCAATTAAAATGGATAAACAAGTGCAGATCTATAGCTAAGCGTCTCAGTTCCAGACGGATGGCATTTGATACATTTAGGGAGCTAGCTAAAGCCTGAAGAGCTCAAGAGGACTGGATTGTAAAGCAAGGCTGGCCCTTCTTTGAGTCAAAGGTGCAAAAAATATCTGGAACAGGCAGATCTTGCAAAGTGAAAAACATGGAAGAAAAGTTATCAGATATGACCTGCATAAGGAGTAGAAAAAAGAACAGGTCAGCAAAGAAAGCCACATGTGAGAGGTCAGGAAATGTATGGGTAAAATGAGAATTGGCAGGAGTCAAGCTGAGTTTGACTCTGTGAAGGAAATTAAAACAAATAGCAAAAGGTCCTTCAGCCACATAAATAAAAGGGAAAAAAGAAAGTAGTTGGGCATGGCCCAATAATTTATCAGATACTTTGCTTCTGTTTCAGTTAGGATGCCAATTCTAAATATGCAGGCATAGCATGTTTTTAGTGGCAACGAAGACCTGGAAATCAAAATGGCTTCAGCCAAAGTGGGAGAAAAAACTCAAGGAGTTCAGTATTGGAGGAAGGCTGGATCATTGTCATCTCAGTATCTGGAATGAACTGATACATGTAATTGCAGGCTCAAGAACAATGTTTTTGGACTTAATAGAGGAAGGAAGACACCATTCAACTAGAGAATGTAGGTCTGACTTTGATGAAGGGGCAAGGACAGCCCTGCTGGAGTGCATGCTATTGGTAGCAACTATTCTACTATTCTAAAAGAAAGAATAGGGCATATGGTAATGGAAAAAGGAAAGAAAACACAAGAGGCTAGTTCTAGTATGATCTAGGTAAACCTAATCACTACCTCTGATAAAAGCACTGGTATTTCTAGTCATGGAAATGCAGTCCTTCTTGCTTAGCTTCTAGTATGGTGTAGCATGTGAAACAGAGATGCTGGGTAATGGCAGAAAAATTGTGACTAATAGATAAGCTAAAGGGCAGATTTAAGTGAAGAGACCTTTCAGACTGGAGGGAAGTTGTTATTGAAAGCTCTTAATGATTGATCTTGGGATCACTCTTCTGTGCTAATTTTACTAGAGACTATTGCCCAGAAAGTGGAAGTGTGCTAGTTAAACCGGCTGCAACAGAGTTGGGAGGTAATGTCAGAAGGACTAAATACCTTGGTGTGTTCATCTCACATAGATGTGAGATCGGTTATAGTAAAAGTAAACGCAAGGCTCTTGCTCAAAGAATTTCTGCTGTAAGAGGGGGGTTCACCAATCAGGAGTAGCTGAAGAGGAGGAAAACACTGATGTGATAGGTACGCTATAACTGAATGGCACCAGCACTGTATCTAAGTCAGTGAAACAGCTGTCCAGGTCCTGGAGTGTAGCAAGCAGGCTATTTTCAGTATGCACACGTATAGATGCTATTGTGCTCATGTCGTGGTTTAACCTCAGTTGGCAACTGAGTACCACACAGCTGCTCGCTCACTCCTCCCCGCCCCCCCCGGTGGGATGGGGGAGAGAATTGGAAGAGTAGAAGTGAGAAAAACTCGTGGGTTGAGATAAAAACAGTTTAATAATTGAAATAAGATAATAACAACAACAACAACAACAATAATAATGTAATAATAATAATAATAATAATAATACACAAAGCAAGTGATGCACAATGCAATTGCTCACCGCCCGCCGACC